>NC_053453.1:64039512-64363262 GCF_015227805.2 Hirundo rustica | reverse complement strand
AGTGAAAGGAGAGTGCTTGTGAATTTCTGGAACGGGCAGACTAAGGAGGTGTCTTCTGTCCAAGCTCTGCGGATTCCCCTGCCCCTGAGCGAACGCATCATCCTGGAGCTGCAGATGCCTTTAGCAGCCAGGCAGATGGTGATAGATTCAAGCTTGGATTACCCATACCTTGTGGCACCAGGTTATAGAGCCTCAGGGCACTACAGACAGCATCACCTGGACCTGGATTGCTGCCCTGGGGCTCTGTGTTTCACTCATGCCTGTGTAAAGTGCAGCTGGGGGTGTACCTCGCTTCCCCGGTGCTGCCCTGGAGCCCGGGATCCCGCACGGCCTGCAGAGTGCAAAGTGCAGCAGGAAAACGCCTTCGTCCCGGGGGCAAGCTCGACTGAAGACAAGCTCAGCAAGAAAATAGAACGGGAACTCTCTGAATTGAGGATTGCATCTTCAGGAAGTGTTTCCAGAGAGGAAGAGGAAAAGGAAGAGAAGAGATTGGAGACAGAAAACGTTCTAAAAGATGTTAGGTCTTGTTTGGAAGAGGACCATAAGGTTATAGAAACTGAGAAGGTAAAAAGCGCTTCACCCTGGCTGTTCTGTTAATATATGGTCTGCTACTTGTATAAATATCTGCTTTGTTACTTTTAAACTTTTAAGTTTAATGCTTTTGGTACCAAGCAATTACTGGAGGTCTAAGGCCTGGTCCTTATGCCTGCCTGCTAAATGGAGGTACTTTGCACTGTCTTCCTTTGCCTGGGGTAAGAGCTATAATCTGCCATTGTCCTTGGCTGGAGCAGGGTTCTTGAATCTCTTCCACCAATGCAGAATATGAGAAGTGTTTCATAGCCCAGACCCTCTGCATTCTGCTTCTCTGTGAAGGAGGTAAAGGCAAAAAAAAAGGAAAAAGTGTCAGAAGTGTTGACACTGGATAAGGATTACAGTAGGGATTGTGCCATACCAAGGCAGTCTCTTGCATGATTCTTTTACCATATTTCTCCACCCTGTTAGAGGTGTCCCCTCTCCCAGTCAAGGGCCACAAGAGACTTATGTAGTCCTCAGCAGCTGATTTGGTGCTTGAGAGCAGGGCACTAGGTGAGGATCAGTAAGGAGGAGGTTCATGTGCACACTTAACTCCATTGCTCTGCAAGGGTCAGAATCCAAATTCTGGCACATGCTAGAAGCAGGGCTGTCTTTCAGCCAGAGCTCCTCTGGCCTGGTCTCTGTACCAGTTTGGACCCTTTCAGGCAAAAGTACTTTAGGTCATTTGGGGACATAGGGAAACTCAGGAAGTGATCAAAAATTACCTATGAGTTGTTTCTTTAGCAAAGAACTCCCCCAGAATTTTTTCTTTTTCATCCTCTCTTCAACTTCAGTTGCAACTTAAGATCTTATGCTGTAAACTCATTAAATAAACCTGTTATTTTCCTTATCAGGTCTGGATTATGATTGCATTTCTTGTTATTTCTAGGGCCCTCAGAGAGAGACGGCTCGTGCTGTGGTTGATGCTGCTGTCAACACAGACAGCTGGTTAATGGAGACAGATCACAAGGAAGAAGCAGACAGCAGACAGAAGGATGCTGAAACTGAAGCTAATTTTGAACACGAGCATGGTATTGGAACTGTAATTCTTTTACCCAAACATAAGACTTAAGCACATAATATCAGTGCAGGATGGCATCATGTGTAAGAACTGTCACCATAATTCTTGGTGCTTCACAAGAAAATACCATGATGCCATCTTTATATATAGGTATTAATGGTGCCATGGCTTGAGAAGTTATTTATCTTCTATCAAGGTAAAAGCATTTCTACATGAAAGTTGAGAATTTTTGGCTTTTACAGCTCAGCTACTGCAGCAGCAGGTTTTGGGGTTTTTCAACCTGTACCATGGAGCTCAGTATAAATAAAAAATTCCTTACTTTAAAAATTAATACGCAACATTAACTGTGACTGTGTATAGCAACAAGATTTCACCAGGACTGTTCTGCAGACCAGTCCTCTTATCTGTGCAAAAAATTACTGCTTTATAATGTCACTGAGTAAAATTTTGTTCCCTGTACAGCCAAAAGGGGCTGGATCATGATTTTGATCATTTTGTTGCCCTTCTGAGCTGTGTGACAATTGCAGGCATCTAAGAGAGGAGACTGAAAGCCTAAAGCTTTCTCTGTTATTGCTTTGTGGCACTGCTGGATGAGGGAGAACGAAAAGTCAAACAGGAGTGCAGATTTCCTCCCAGCTGGTGTTCCAGCATCATTCCATGCAAGAGCTGCCACTCAGGTCTCCCCTGTCCTTAGCAGGAAGGTGTGAGCAAACTCTTCTCATGTTCTCAGTTACCCAAAAGCTGTGTTAGCAGGGTTGTGCCCATGCCAATGCCTCCTGTCTCTCAGCAGGACATAAAGCTCAGGCTTTGCCTTGTCAAAAGATTTATCATTTTTACACATCTCAGAGCAGCTCATGCCTGTCTGTGACACACCATGTAAACAATCCTTTAGCCTGAGTAGCTGTAAGAAGGGTCAGGATAAACTGTTTCCCAGGCAAAACTCTTGCCTAAATGCAATGGCAAGCTTGTTTCTGAAAAGCTGGAACCTCTTTTGTGGAGACTAAAAACTGTCCCAGTTCCTCAGAGGAAAATGTTATAAAATCTTTGCTTGAATATATTTCATATGAGCAGACTTTTTGGGTTTGTTTTTTGTTGTTGTTTTTGTTTTGTTTTTAAATTTGCTTTCTTTTTATAAGCTTCCTATATTCTCATATGTCCTTGCCCTAATTTATTTGAAAGGCCTTTTTGAGTCCAGAGTGGCAGAAGCTCCAGTCCATCATTCCCAGAAGAGCCCTTCCCTGGGAAGCAGTGCTTTGGTTCCTTTCAGGCACCAGAGCTTCTTTGCCCAAGTGAATCAATCACTGGAGAAGGACAGCCTGGCCATCAAATCAGCCTTTCGTGTGCAGAGACCACACAGCACCACCAGCCTGCTGCCTGGAAGATCCACACGTCTCCCAAATCTTCTGAAAGACAAAAGCATCACAGTGAGTATTTGGTCCAAGCCACGTTTAGTTCTTAGGATGAGGAAATTTGTTTATGTCATGTGAGAATGTTCTCTCCTTTGATCTTTCTTTCGCTGCAGCAGAAATGATGCCTGTGTAGAATAATGGTTATGCATAGTTAGAAATTAAGGACTCCATTTGGGAACCCACATGGTGCAGGACAGGGCACTTGTGGTATTTTTGCTCATGAGTTTTGACAGAATGTTTTTGTATGTTAGATCTAATCTCTTCTAAATGAGCCTCTCAGCCAGCTCGACTAGTTAGCAAAAAAAAAAAAAAAAAAAAAAAAAAAATCCTCTTTTACAGATACTGAAAGCAAAAAAGGGAAAGTTTAGGCAGTCATCTGAGGCCCTCAGCAAAGAGTGCATGTTAGGGCAGGGGTGGAACTAGAAGTCTCCTGATCCCTAGGTACTTTACCTGCTGGAAAACATTTGTTCACCTCCCACCTATAAAACACCTTTGATTCTTTCTTTGATCTCTCCTTGTGTGTGTCATTAAACACAAACACCCACAAGGTACTTTTTTTTTTTTTTTTTTGCTAAAAATAGCAATACACTGGAGAACAAAGCTGTTTACAGCCCCTGGGAAGCCATACAGATCAATGTGTTAGGAGAAACCAGTCAAAATGCTGGGTAAGACTGCCAGAAACATTATTTGAAAGTTCTGTAGTGTTTTCCAGCTTGTGGTATTTGAGTTGTCCCCAGGAAAGCACTGGAAGGAGACATTCTGTTTGCAGAGGAGCAGCTGATAGCAGGAGCGTGCTAACTGCACCTGGGAATAGAAGGAAGGAGAATGCATTTGACAGAGGAAAATATTTGGGGGGAGCTCTAGCAATGTAAACTGGAATAAATTTCTAAAGGCTTGGTGGTGTTTACTTGGACTTCCCTCCTAAAGTGCACTGTTAGGAGTACAAAAGCAAATAAATATTTTACTATGGCTCTGAAAAGAGGCCTTGTAGGTGCTCCTGCATCTCTGTACACGGCACAGTGCATTTAAAAACACAAATCAACAACACTACAGCATTGAAATGAAGCTACTGCTGAAGAAAACACGAAGACTGCTTGAGCATGGGTAGAAATCTCAGACAGTAAGAGATGAAGAGTTGGAACACCTGCAGAGAGCTCAGGAATGTTCTGGGTTTGGCCAGAGGGGGGCAGGTATTTCTCTTGCTAATAAAATCTAGGAAGGAATATATAATATGTTTTGTGGTCTGAACCTGGGTTTTCTGTCCAATCCAGAAAGTGACCCAAAGACTGGGGAGTTTTAAGCACTGGCTCAACACCAGAATAGCACAACCTACTGACCTATGGAGAACTTTTAAGACTGGATTTTCAGGCACCTCTTCGTTGATTAAGCCTAATGTTTTCTAAAGGTTTTAGCATCATCCTCAGTGTTTTCATGGATGGGATTCAGCACTACAGTAATTGTGAGCCTTTGTAGCTCTAGGCCTCAGGAGTGACATTAAAACTGGGCTGTTCTGGTTTTGTGTGTTTACAGTTTGCATTAGAAAAGTATA
This sequence comes from Hirundo rustica, assembly GCF_015227805.2. NCBI lineage: Eukaryota > Metazoa > Chordata > Aves > Passeriformes > Hirundinidae > Hirundo > Hirundo rustica. The sequence continues at coordinate 64,358,710 of NC_053453.1, read as the reverse complement.
CTGTTGGGACTAAGGGTTCAGTTTGCTTTTTTTCTCTTAGAAATCAGTCCTTAGTGGTGCATCTCAGGAGAGGTGGAAAGAGCTGGACTTCAACAGAGCCAAGACTGAGCACAAAAGGTGGCAAGAGGAACAGAGGCAGCTGAAGAGGAAGCAGCAGCAAGAGGCAGATGGCACCCGACGCCAGCTGCGCAGGGACAGCCAGAGGTGATGCTGGGAACTGCTTTTTGTGCTAAATGTTGGAAGGTTGGTAACATCTGCTCCCTGCTGCTCTCCTCCAGTCCCTGCACATCCCAAGTTGTGCTTTTTGCTGGACTCTGCAGAGGGGTCACAGCGGTTCCCTACTGGGAGTAAAATTGGTGCTCGAGGTGTGAGGGAGTGGGTACACAGCGTTATCTCCAAGGGCACATTCCCTTCAATCCTGTTCTCAGATCAAAAGTGCTGATGTCAGGCACCAGCACATTTGGGGCTTCTGCCACCTCTGTTCTGGACACAGGTTTAATCCTCATAACCTAACAAAGAGTCCCGGAATATTAACTGAACACGGACTGCCAAAATATCTGCTTTGTGTTTTATGCACTGTCTTTCTTTTTTATTGCTCTTTCTTTATGAGAAATTCAAAAAATTTTGTTTTGGAAACAGGCAGCGATTGCGTCAAAGAACATTGCAAGGGCTGGAGAAACAGCTGGAGCAGAAAGAGAGAGCTTTGCAGCACATGGCACTGCTCCAGGCTGCTGGGGCTGAGAGGAGCAGGAAGGAATCCTTCTTTCGAGAGGAGGAGGAGAGGAAGGCAAGGCAGAGGCTTCAGTTCTTAAAGACACAGCATTTGCAGAGAGAGAAGTTACAGGCAGAAAGCAACGAAAGGAGCTGTGAACAAGAGAAAGAAAGGCTGGTAAGGGCAATCCCAGAAGTTATTTTCCTCCTCTGCCATGTTTTCAGCAGTGTCAGTATCTGGAGTATTTGTATATTTCACCTGTTTTACATCCAATATAACTATATAATTTAGAGATAAAAAAGGGTAACTTTTTTTTTTGGCATGTGTATAAAGATGAAAGGTGGAAAGTAAAATCCCCTATCTCTGTCATAAGAGAAGACTTTCTGTGTGCAAGGAACGAATTTCCATAGATTGTATCAATTTCTGACTTGTACTAGTGAGAGTCATCGTACTGTAGGATGGTTTGGATTGTATTCACCTAGCCCCAGCCCCCCTGGTCAGGAAGGGCAGAGGACACCTTCCACTAGACCAGGCTGCTCAGAGCCCCCTGTCCAACCTGCTGGGCATGGGGTAGCCACAGCTTCTCTGGGCAACCTGTGCCAGGGCCTCTCCACCCTCACAGGGAAGATTTTCTTCCTAATATCTAATTCAAACCTACTCTTTTTCAGTTTAAAGCCATTCCCCCTTGTCCTATCACTCCATGCCCTTGTAAAAAGTCGGTCTCCAGCTCTTGTAGCGCCTCCCTCTTCTTGGCACTGGGAGGTGCTCCAAGGTCTCCCCAGAGCCTTCTCTTCTCCAGGCTGAACAACCCCAGCTCTCTCAGCCCAGCTCCATAGCAGAGGTGCTCCAGCCCTCTGAGCATCTTCATGGTCCTCCTCGGGATCACTCCAGCCAGGTCCACATCCTTCTTATGCTGGGGGTCCCAGAGCTGGACAGAGGTGAAAAGTGAGGATGAAATTTGGCATGAAGGCTGACTGTCCAGTTTTGAATGTCTTTATGTAGGAGTTCCTGAGGAGCAGAATGCAGTCACGGCAGGAAGTGCTGGAACAAGAATCCCAGGAGCAGGACAAACAGCAAAACCAGCACCAGGCTGCCAAAGTGAGATTGTTCCAGAGGAGAGAAAATTCCCATCTGAAGACGGAAAAAGAAGGCCAGAAACTCCGTGCCCTCCAGCAGTACCTCAGGGAACAAAGCCTTCTGCTGCTGCGGGCATCCCTGCTCGAGTAAGGAATCTGCACAGTGGGTGAGCAGGGCCTGGAGCAGTTCCCACACCTGCTGTGTCCTGGCAGGTGTGGTCAGTGTGCCAGAGCAGAGCTGTGACAGGTGGCATTAGGATTCCTGGAGACGTCTTTAATCTCCCTTTCACTGCTCCAGAGCGCAGAGTGCACTTCCACTGCTCCATCTTCTGCCTGCCTTTCTTCCTGGGGTCGCTGGCATCCCCCTCCCCTGAGAGGGAGCAGCAGGGCACATCCAGAGGCACTTTTCTGCATCAGAAAGGAGGGGGGTTCTAGCGCATTGCACTGTGATGAGTGGAGGTGCCACAGGAGAGGAGAAGGTTAAGCTTGTCACATCCTGAAGTGCTCCCTCTTCCTCACATCATCTGAGGTACAAAATTCCCTGTGGCTGTGCCAAAGGAAATTGCTGGTCAGCTCTGGGTAACCAGAAATTTCAGACAGGTGTTTAGGAAAGGAGATGGCACAATTTATTTGCTGAAACAGTCAGAGCTATATGGAAATACCTTGATTTTACACAGAATTATGCTAAAATGAATACAATATATGTGATACCTTGTTTCAAGTAATGCCCAGAACCAAGCTAGATGCTTTTATATTTATATTTATATTCGGCCTGACATTCTGTGTGCACTTAGAAACATGATGCACAATTTCTGGCACATTATAAAAAATGTATGCCTCTTACTAGAATACAGCACCAGTAATAATGGCAGTTTCTTAGGAAAAGAAAAAAAAGGAAAAAAGTAAAATGAAGAAAACTTGCAAAAGGGAGCTCCTTTGAAATCCTGCCTAATCTTCTGAATGGCCAGCAATGTCCTAGCAGCAAGGGTCAGACTGCATTCCTCCAGGGATAATGGAGAGGCTATGCCTTCAGCTTTTTCCTGAAAAGACAAAGTCTCTCATCCAGATGTTTACAAACTACTCTGAGACCTTAACAGCTAAAATGGGTATTTTTAAACTTGAGGATCCATAATGTGCATGAGCCATCCTCAGATTTTTGCTTAAAGAAAAACAGAAAGAGGGAAAAGCAAAGATGAACTTAAATAGAAGGCAAGGGCTTTAACAAAAAAAAAAAAAAAAAAAAGTCATAGTTAAGGTCTTTAAAAAATCTAACTTGCTTCAGATTATGGAAATTACATATGAGGCACAGTTTTGCATTTTAGACGGGGAATCCCATCACTTGGACCACTTTCCACTCTGTTGAGTGTCTGGAAAAGCTGGCTGGAATCTGCTCAGCAAGAACATGGATGGTTGTGCCCCAGACCTGGCACACACCCTACTGAGGGAACGTGGGTGCTGGTGGCACATGGAGATTTTCCTTTGGGTAATGTTTGGGGGTTGCTTGCTTGTCTTCTTGTTTGGGTTCTCTTTTACATAAAATCATGTGCTAGTTAGGACAATGCTCTGGCTGCTTATGACTTTAACTAGACTTAAAGAAACAAGCCTAAAACATACAAGGTGTTAAACTCTACTCCTGCTTTTATCCTTATGCACTTGGAAATGGAATATGCAGTGATTAAATGAAAGTACATGAAATATACTGACCTGAATCTAAACTTATTTTTCAGACTTCATTTATATACTATTAATCATTACTTTATAATCACCATAAAACAGCAGATTGTCTGCTTATGCACTTTCTCTTCATTGCTTAACCACCTGAGAACAGACCAGTGCAGAAACCCTGCTCAACTGCTATTTCACACAGGGTATGTCTGGGAATATATTCAGTACCACACTATTTCCAATCATTCATGGACTGTATTTCTCACTATTAAAATGCAGCCATAAAATCATTTTAATACTGCTGTTAAAATAACTGACTGTAAATGCCACATGTAATCCAGCTCTTCTGCTGGCTTTATTTGATTTTAAACATTCGCACTATGGTTTTGATCCATCAGGAAAATGCTTGGACTCTGGTTTGAAACCTGTTGGGAAAAAATAAAAAAACCTAACTATCTGCATATCAGTTAAGGTTTTGAGTAGTGTGAAACCAGGGGAGCACCAGGGAGAGTAGTAGAGAAAATCACACAGAGCAGGTAAAAAAAAAAAAAAAAAAAACACCTCTTAAGTTTCAGAAACAGAAAAATTAAGACCAGGACAAATATTCCCAGAAGTTGTTTTTTATTATGGAATTAGCTTTTTCTGCATAGGTAAATATTTTATTATACTGTTTATAATCCAAACTCCTATCATAACGTACTAGAGTACAGGAGTTAGAAAAAAATCTAAATAGTCTGGTTTTGTCATCCAAAATGACTAAGAACAGACCACTACACGCAGGATGTTAGGACACTTCTACAATAAAAGTAGAAGTTAAAAGTACAAAAGACAAACAGTTTTACTGGCTTTTTTCAGCCTGAATGTCTTGCTTAGGTGATGCTAGAACATCATTTCTCATACCACAGTGACAGGTAAGTCAGTAAATTAAATATTTAACCTGATATATTTTAAAACAGACTTGATCAATGAACTTCTTTTTGAAGATGTTTTTAAAAACTACCCAGAGCACATTAGCTCTTAGAACCGTGCAATGAGTGGGAGATGTCCAATTGTGCAAATTCTTCCTGCTTTCTGGAATAGACCTTCTGATCATCCCATGCCTGGTGCTTGGCTGAAATGACTGAGGCAGCATTAGTGGAGAGCAACCACTGCACACCTCACCACTGGGGTACACGTGACTTCCCACCTTCAGCTTGGCTCTGTGGCAGCTCACAGGCAGCACAGGGAACCCCCACAGGGAGAGGCCAGCAGCCACAGGGTCTATTTGAGGGCAGAAGCTGCAGTTTTGATGAGCAGTGGCTTAGCTGCCTCCAGGATGTCCAGTTCAGGGTCCAGTGAACGTCCCAGTCCTTCCAGAACCATGATGGCAAAGATGATGGAAGCAAAATTGCTCTCGAGCTTCACCTAAAACCACAACAGACTGAATGGACTCAGTGGACGTTATTTTCTCCTGTACCCCTTCAACCAAGGCACCAGCTCTGCCTAAGCTGAGAGGGAATGGAAGAGGCTGGGGAGTGCATTTGCACACCTGAAACCGTAATGCAGCTCCACCAGCTGGACTGTGCAGCCCTGTGGCTGGCAACCCTAGTTCAAGCCAACGTAGGTCTTTTGAGTTCCAAAGTTGTTTGCAACTGTGGAAACTTGTCCCCCAAATAATCAGTTATGAAGAGGTATCTCTAGTCTAAGGGCCTATAAAAAAGGTAGGAAAAACTATGTGTTATGAAAATTGTCCTTTTAGTAAACAATTATAAGCCATGAAATAAGGTATTGAGACAAAAAAAAAAAAAAAACAACCCACAAAAACTGGCTTGGCAGAATGTGTATAAGACCTGAGAAACAGCATGCCTGCAACACTTGGATGCATTCCTGCAGTTCCTCTCCAAGCAGTTGATTTCAGAAATCAGTCCTCCTCTTTGTTAGCCCCTCATGTTGCCAGTAGTTCTCCCTCCCCACATGAACTTCCAGCTATTAAAGGGACAGGGACAGGACCTCACCTTATGGGTCATCAATAGTTTGAAGACACTCGAGAGGAGATTTCCCACCTGAAGCTGGAATACACAAGGAGAATTTAACAGCTGAGCAAAACCCCTTTTTGTTTCAGCTTTCAGTGCCAAGTTGCACTGAATCTCAGGTAAGTGAGACTGTGACATCGTGCACTTGCCTTGCCCAAGGCAATGGTGTTCCCCCGGACCTTGGTCACAAGTTCTGCCATCTCAGCCTTGAAGCGCTCGATGTCCTGGCACTGGTTGGCACGGGCATGGTGGAGGATCAGCTCTGCCACCCTCTCCCCCTGGGGAACAAGTGGAACAGCACAATCAGAACCTGGTCACTGGTGACTTGCAATCAGATGCTTGCAGCTCTTGCTTTTAGTAGCTGAGAAGTGCTCCTGGCAGCACAGGATGGCCTGGATACAGGGTTTAGCATGGATTCTTTGGCATGCTTCAGCAGACCCAAGATAAAATGTGTCCCTTTGGAGGTGTGTTAGTGAGCTCTTCACCCTGCAGCTGAGAGACAGCAACAGGCAAGTAGGGGCACAATGCTTGTTCTCAGAATGAACAGGAGACACCAGCACTGGGTGCTCTAGTCCATCTAACAGTGAGTTTTGGGGGGGAGGAGGATAATGTACTTCCCCTCACATGGAGGAGCCTAGCAGAGGTCAGACCCCTCCACAAATACCCGTTTTCCTTCCTCTCCTCTATAGATTCTGACACAACAGGAAAATGGAGGAAGGCATGTGGGCTTTCCAGCAGCAAGGCTGCAGAGGGGAACACATGTGGCAGATCAAGATGTTAACCCATTGCCTCCTCTTCTCTAGCAAAACTGACAGATGCTGCAACAGTGGCTCCCAGGCAGTCCTAACTTGCAGCAGAAGCACTCCCAACCAGGAAGGGGCAGGAATACTTCCCATTTAGCACCTTCTGCTTCCTGGGGCCCTGAAATTGCGGCACTCCGGCACCCTCCTTGCTGCAGCTGAACAACTTATCCCTGTGTTTGGGGACACGACGCTAGCAAGGCTCCTTGCCCCTCCTAGCATTTGGAGGGGAAATAGAAAACCCTTGCCAGCCCCGTGCCTGAGAGGGGCCTCACCTGTCCCTGGACCACGGCGGTGAACACGGCGCGGAAGTTGCGCATGTCCGCGCTGCGCAGCTCCGCCACGATCCCCGCGTCCAGCAGCACCAGGCGCAGCTGCCGCAGCGGCGGCCGCACTTCCAGCACCAGCGTGTCGCACACGTCCGCCACGGCCGCCTGCTCCGGGCGGGCCGTGCCCTGGACCAGGATGTTCCCGGGGTGCAGGTCGGCGTGCACAAAGTTGTCAACGAAGATCTGGAGGACGGGTAAGCGTGAGAGCAGCTCGTTCCAAGCGAACCCGGTCGCGCCAAAGCCGCCGGGCAGAGGGCGGAGGGTTGTTTGCGGTCTGTTCTCTGTCATCACCAGTGCTGGAGCGTCACCTTTCACTGCACCACAGCCAGGTGGCTTCTGCTGGAGACCAGCTCAGGTACTCAGCAAGTCAGCACAGCTGTGTGACACTACCCAGCGTGTGCTAGAGGTCAGGTAGGACAGCCAGGAGTCCCGGCAGGGAATGGCAGGGCCCTTTGGCAATTAGCCCTCAACTGGGGCCCTAAATCGGCCCTAAGGTGGGCCTCAGCGAAGAGTAATGCAGTAAGAATAGGCCGTTTGCCATTCAGTGGCAAAGGTTATAGTGAATGGTTAAGTTTGTCTAGTGCGGGACACCAACCCACACTGCAGGGGTACTGAAAAGTAAGGAAAACAAGAGAAGAGGAAATAAATCTGTGTAGCTCTCCTCTGACTCTACTAGCAGTTAGCACCAGAAAGGAAAGAACAAAAAGAGGCAAGAGGCGAGAGGAAAAAAACCATTACTTTCCCTCCCAACCCTCCTGGCCACCTGGGACGGCAGGACTTCCTGCCCCAAGGAGATTATCTTTGTATTTCATGGATTTCTCCTATGATTTTTTTCAACCGCCATGTAAATAGAGCTGTGTGAAAAAATATGGTTTTGGTGTTGCCTGAAAAAATTACTTCTGCTAATTTTGTCCTCCTGATTGAGAAACCCTACACATTAAATCTATATTCATTCTCATGCACTCATGACTGCATAATCTCTGTCATAAGCTACTCATCTTTCTGCTTTCCAGAGTTAAGAGTCCAAATTATTTCACCATTTTGGTATGGAAGCCATTCCACACGAGTAATCATCCCATCTGCCTTCCTCTACCGCTCTTTTAGTTCTACTACAGCTCTTGAAATGGAGGGTCCTGGACAGCAAGGGACTAGAACTGCACAGTACTCAAGAAAGAGGTATTAATTTTACTTACAGACATAATGTTGCTCCTTCACTCTTTAATTTTTTTCTACTCCTAAAATTTGAAACCAGTATTAGCATAAAACTTTCTGGTTCCAGCATTGCTTTTCTGAGTGGTAGAAGCTATTTCAGAGCCTGTCACACTACCTGGAGCCAGAACTGGAGTTTCACTGTTGCCCTAGCACAATGCTGCAGTTAGCAGCAGCATTTCATCTGACACACACTGCCCACACACTCAGTACTGTCAGGAGCTTTTGCAACTCTTCCTTGTTGGTTCTCGTGGCTCCTCACAAGACACTTGTACCACCCCCTTAACACTCCTTTCCAGATAATTTGGGATTATTTCAGCTACAAAAGAACTAGATAGCCAGAACCTGAATCTGGCCAGGTTTGTTGTCTTTACTCCAGATTTAGTTCTTCCTAACAAAAAGGCACTTTTAGAGGAGTTGATAAATGTAGAAACCAGCTCATTGTTTTCCCTCTGAGTCACATCCACAATCTCTGCAGAGCACATGACATTTGCTAATAATGGTGCACTTTGAGGTACTTGGGCAATATGTGACTATTCATTGAATGGATCAGCGGGTGTCCTAAGCAAAGGCTGACTGAGGAGCACAGGCCATCCCTACTGTGTGCAGTACTGTGTGATGGCCCCTGTGCAGTGGCAGAGCCCCGTGGCAGAGCCCACGCAGGATTGTGTCCAGCCCAGGCTCTACCCAGGTACAGGTAGGAAGCAAATGGTTCTCTCTTTAGCCACACTGTCTTATTATCCAGCTTCTGCAGGAAAACAACCTTCACTTGCAGCCCCAGCCAAGTGCCTACCATCTTCAGCAGCATGTCCATGCCCATCTTGGCCAGTCTCTGCCGCAGCTCCGTGCCAATCTCCGTGTGCAGGTAGCGTGAAATGGGCTCACTCTCCTGAAACAGAGACAGAGCTGGAGTCAAACACCCCCTGCATCCCACCTTCAAACACACCTTTACCTGGGTGCCATGAGTGGGGGGAAGGTGGTGATAATACTTTAGAAAGAAAGAGCCTGTACCTAGTGCAATGGAGAAGGTGAGAGAACCAAGGGTTTGTTCCTCAGAAAGACAGATGGACAGAAACACCCTTGCCAGGGTCACATGCAGGAAAACTAAGCCTGTCTTTGGTCTGTGACTCAAACATCCACAAGGGAAGTGAGGCAAGGATCAGAGAGTGTCAGACTGCTGAGCTCCTTGCTTTGACCCACCACAGAGGAGAGGTGAAGTGTGGTGCTGGTTTGCAAAGCACAGGCAAGCACAGGGTGGCTGGACACGCTGCTGGTCTGCTTGGTTTCAGGCCAAGTGTTCACTTCTACATGAAGTTGTCTGCTACCTGCCTTCAGGGATGCACTTCTTGCAACCAAAAACAGTGGAAGAGACGCTAAGGAAGGACTTCAGTCTTCTTAAGCAAACAAGAAAAAAGGATCCCTCAGTCTCCGACCCCTCCTTCTCAAAAAGGAACACCTGCTTGTCACGTTCTCCTTGGGGCCTTTTCACTGCTACCATCGCACTCAGACCCTGCAATTCTTACCTCAAATGTTTCCACTAGAACATCTGCCGTTACCAGGGGCCAAAGGGGAGTTGGAAACTTCACAAAATCGACATCTAGGAAATTTTGTCGGAAGCGCTCCAGATTTCTGGCTTCGTAGCGTAAGTCAATCTCAAGGGAGAGAGAAATAGAAAAAAGCAGGTTGGAAATTAGATTCAGCTAGGATTAGATGCTCAGGATCCCATGTGAGTTGCAATACTCAATACCAACAAAACTAGTCAGAAAGCCAGAACAGAAACAAAGTAAGGGTGGTGCTTTTTACACACTCATAGCCTCCCTGATGGAAGAGGAGCAGACTGGGTAATGGATGGTCCACAGCCCAACACCTTCGAAATATGGGTGCCTTACTAGAGGCCTGGGGTCTCAAAATAGGCCAGGACCACATTATATTCAAAAATATGACAAGATCCTAAACCGAATCCTATCCTGAACCGAAGCTTGCTGTCCAAATAGCAAGGCAGGCAGACAGGACAGAGGAACTGCAGCCCCAGACTCACTAGACAGAGATGCAGCCATAGCAGGAAGAAATTAATTGTAACACATACAAAACAATCCACTATGCCAAGCCCAGGCCCTGGTCCTTCAGTGATAAAGCATCTTGACACAAGGGCCTCTCTCCTACTGTCTGCTACTGCTGGAGGAGACAGGATAACCTTGCCTCACCTCCTTTGTCTGGCAGTGGGGAATATCCCAGGAATGCTTCCTCTTCATTCAAAGGGAAAAGGCTACAATGAGCCTATCAGATGTTCTCCTAACCCTCAGGATTCTGCACATCCACCCCAGCTGTGCCAAACTGGTACCAATGACCTCAAGCTACATCTGACCACAGTCAACAGCTCCCAGCATGGATTTACTGTGTAGAGGTTTTGCAGTTGTAGAAAAAAATAATGTTTTCAAAAGCTTGTGACAGACTTCAGACTCTGCAATCTACACACAAAAATGAAATTAGCAGATGATGGCTCATTTTATAGAAAGGTAAGCCTAATTAAGCCTGCAGTGAGATCTTTGTAAATTTGATAGTAGCAATGCCTCAGAATTGTATCTTTAGAAGACATTAGTAAATCAGGATGTTGTCAGATGTTTGCAAAATTTTACTGACACTGTGAGTCTGATGACAATACACAGTAGAATCGGTTATTAACTTCTGTGAAAAACATTATTTATGCCTATCTATCTGTCTGTCTCAGTGCTAACAAACATGACTAGTGAGTACAGACTGCAAACATATATGTAGAATTATAGGAAAAAACCCCACATGCCTGCGTACTTGCTTGGAGAGATTCTTTCCTAAGGAGAGGTGTCTCACCAGACTCCACCTTTCAGAATGCTGCAAAAAGGACTGTGACTATGGCTAGCTAGCTGTTCAGGCTGTCCACTAGAAAACACATTCAAAGTCTAAACATTATTTTCAAAGTCTAAAAAAATAATTTTAGATCTAATAAAAACTGATTTTTCACTGCTTTGCTGATTTGTATAGGAGCATATAAGTTTTCCTACAGTAATGTTATGTGATCTCATTAGACTAAAGAACAGAAGTAAAGAACAAGCCAGCCTTCATCTATCCCTTTAAAATGCAGTGGTGTGAACAGAGTTAGAGCCAGCCAGCAGCAAGACAAAGGGCAGTTTTGTTTCAGCAGCTGGGGACCACAGCCTGGCACATACCTGCTGCATCATAAGCTTCTCAAACTCCTCCACAATCTCTGTCAAACTGAGCCACTTGAAGCCAGGGAGAAGTCCAATGATGCGGCTGCCCATCTTCATGAGAAACAGATCCATCTGGACTTGGTGGACCAGCCCAGGGTGCAGTACCTGCACACGAATGAGCAATGGCAGCATCAGCCCCCCAGACACTCCATTTCCACGAGCTCAAGCGATACATTTCCATATCCAGCTTATTAGAATGGGAGGCAACCAGCTTCTTTGGCTAGTCCTCAGAAGAATTCACATTTTACCATTGATTCGGTGATAGAGAAACATTGTATCATTGTCAAATTCAGCGTATCTCTGCTGGAGACTACAGTCTCACTCAAAGACATTTTCCACCACTTCCAGTCTTGCCCTGCCCCTGATCAGTATTTGAAGCTGCTGAAATATAAGGTTTCTTTAAATAAACTTTGCTGGAACGCACTTTTATATGTTCCAGATTTCTTCATGTGAGCAGAGAAGGAGGTTTGCTGTCCGGAAGGCGCAACCAACCTTAATTCTTTTAATGTAAATTTGGCCCTTGGAAGCGTTCCTAGCACCCGCATGCCACATCAGATCTTGAGCTCTCGGTCTGGGAAGAGCTGGGGCCTCTGCAAGTGTGGACTGTGGCTGGCTGGAACAAAAGCACTGAGAAAGGACACCAAGAGAGACCGCACCCCTTCTCGTTCTACCTGGCCCTAGCCAGCTTCTGCTCTCCACTGGAGTTAAAACCTGACGGACCTCATCCGGCACGCTCCATTTTCATACATCTACCATTCAGGCACATGACTTACTTTAATGGCTACAGGCACGAGGTGTCTTGCTGATGACAGATTTGCGTTCAGGAGTGGCTTGGCCCTCTGCTCCGTAGGGGACATCCTACTCACGGGACTCCCCTGGGAGCAGTCTGCAGAACTCAGTTCCTCCCTGCTCCTCTCATCCCGCACCTCCTCGCTCTTCCTCCTCCTCAGCCACCCGAGGAGGCCTCTAAAGCCTGACACTTCCCACGCTTCAAAGGCGGACCCGAACTCCGAGCGCCGCTCCAGCTCCTCGGCCCGGGAGCCGGCAATAGCAGCGAGGTCAGCGTAGGCTTTATACACCTGGGCGACGCAGCCCGAGCCCACCGGCTCCCGGCTCGGGAACTTGAGGATGCCCGTCCAGTCCTCACCGAAGGCCTTCCTCAAGAGCTCGTCGGTGTGGCCCCACGGGTGCGGGCTCACCTCGACGTGCAGCTTGGAAAACTCATCACAGAAGGCCTCGGAGAAGAGGTCCCTGCGGGTGCTGGCCCACTGGCCCAGCTTGACACACGTGGGGCCGGCGGCCTCGGCCGCCCGCCGCAGGAGCCGCAGCCACCGCGCGCCCATGCCGGGCCACAGGCGGCTCAGCGGGTAGAGCAGCAGCAGCGGCCCGAAGCGCAGCAGGAGCCCGCAGGCGCGGACGCCCAGCCGCAGCGCCAGCGCCAAGCGCCGCAGGAGCCCCCGGGGCGGCCGCTCGGGGCCGCGCTCCGCCGCCGCCCACGCCGGGCCGCGCTGCCCCGGCCTCTCCTTCCAGCCGGTCCGGCGGGCGCGGCCGCGGGCGCGGCCAAGGCCAGGGCGGCCCAGCGGCCGGCGCGCGGCCCGCATCGCCCCGCGCCCGCCCGCGCGGGCAGCGCCGGCCGGAGCCGGGGCCGGATCCTGGCCGCGGCGGCGCGCGCCAGCGGCGGGAGCGGGAGCAGCCGCGCGGCGCCGCCGGCCACCATCGCGCGCGCTCCCGCCGCCGGTCCGCGCGCCCGCCGCGCCCGCGCCGGCCCCGCCGGGGGCAGGGGGCGGGAGAGGGGGCGCGCCCAGCCAATCGGCGTCCCGGAGCGCGGCGGCGCCCCGCCCCTTAAAGGGCCAGCAGCGAGAGCCTGGCGGGAGCTCGCGCGCGGGCACGCGGGCGGCGCCCGGGAAGGCGCGTGCCCGAGCCGTCCCCTCCGCACCGGAGCGTCCCCTCGGGACCGGCCTGTACTGGACAGGGACAGGCGGGAACGGGCCGCGCTAGGGCCGGGGGCCTTCGCACCTCCACGTGTTCTGACCCATAGAAACACTGAATAGACACACTCTGCTGGAAGGGACCCGTCGCGATCATGGAGTCCGGCTCCCGGCCCTGCACAGCACACCCCAGAGTCACACCGAGTGCCGGAGAGCGTTGTCCAAACACTTCTTGAGCTTTGTCAGGCGCTGTGCCCACTTCCCTGGGGAGCCTGTTCCGGTGTCTGAGCACCCCCCGGGGGAAGAACCTTTTCCTGATACCCAGCCTCAAATCAGGGGATGGAAATCGCGTTCCAGCTTTGAGGCATTCCTGGCCAGGTGCTCTCCCGCGATGCGACTGTGTCCCGATCAGCCTCGGGAAGCCGTGCCAGTGACAGCAAATCAGGACTTTGGGTTGACGGCAAGTCAGAACGCCGGCAGCCCCCGTCGCTTCTCTCGGGCATCCCCCTTCCCCCGGGCGAGCAGCACAGGACGCTCCACGCCCGGAGCGAGGGGCGGGCGGCGGGGCGGGACGGGACGGGGCGGGACGGGGCGGCGCTCCGGCCGGAGGGCGGCCGGGGCCGGGGCCGGGGCCGGTGGTGGCGGCGGGGGGCGGGCGGGGAGCCCCCAGCCGCGGGTCCGCAGCCGCCAGCCCGGCGCCGGGCGCCGCCGCCGTCATGTCGGGACACGGCCCGCCCGCTCCGCCGCCGCCGCCGCCGAGGAAGGTAGGGGGGGGACGCTAACGCGGGAGAGCGGGCGGAGGTGCCGCTCCGAAAAATCTCTAACTCCCTCTTCCCTTCCGCCCCCCAAGTGGTTTTTCTTCATCCCGGCTGCAGAGAGGGAAAGCGGGGGCCGCGAGCCGAATGCTCCCGGGCGCTTTCCCGCCGGGACGGGAAGGCTGCTGCTCCTCCCGCTGCTCCCGCCGGGCGCGGGAGGGCCGGGCCCGCTGCCGGAGCGGGGCTCGGCCGGGGGCAGAGGGGCCGAGGGGAGCCGCGGAGCTGCTGAAAAGCCGACCCGAGCGGGTCGGGAGCGGTGGGGCGGAGGAGCAGCGGCAGCCCCGCCACCCAGCACGGGGCCCCTGAGTGAACTCAACCCTGCCTCGGTCTCCTGCACAAAACAGGAGGAAACGCTAAACGCATTCTTTGGGGGAAGCCCGGGCCCTGCTGGAGCAAACAGCCAGAGTTCTCGGTTCGGCAAAACCCTGAATCCCCCTGTGGTATTAGCCCTGCGCTCTCCCTCTCTGCTCCGGATAGCCTGCTTCCCTCTCCCGTTGCCTTCCGCTGGAAGGAACGCCGCAGTTGTGCGCAGCCAGGTTTATCAGGGCGGCATTTCTGACTCCCGGTGGGGATCGGTGGGAGGATTCACCTGTCCTGGGGAGAAAGACGCCTTCTTGCCTTCCCGCCCTTGTACCCAGGGATAATGGGCGCTAATGGATTAGGGATGGAGTTGGTGGAGGGGAATGTTGTTTGGGGAGGGAACAAGGGAGTTAGAGCTGGCTGCTGCCGTGGTCCCAAGGTGTCAAATGCGAACTGGGAGGTAAAACCATGCCAGTGTTGGCAATGTTGCCATGGAGGTGTATTTGGGACGCTTTCAGAGGTTTTGGCTTTTTGAGTGTCCAATAAGCGTGTCTCTTGGTGCTTGGCGCTGGAAAAGTGATGGTGATGGAGGAGTGAGGCTTTCTGACTGTTTGGGTCTCCACTGGAGCCTCCTCACAGGAGCAGGGACTAAGTGCCAAACACTGGCCCTTAATTCTGCTCTTTACAAGAGCACAGCTTGTTTCCAAGGCAGGTCAGCAAGTTGTTTCTGACCCTGAGGTGTTCCCAGCCACCTTCACTATTGCCTTTTAAAGTAGTTGTTTTAAGTTTGTTTCTTTTCGAGAAGAACATCTCCAGCCTGGAACTCAGCTGGAAGGATAAAGAGATGACCAGAGGGATTTGCATGGGGCTTTTATTTGCTGCTGTGAGGGGAGCTGCTGGTGTTGATGGTGGATTAAAAAGCTGTTTTCTGTGTTGGCTGCCACCTTACTGACCGCCGGTTCTTGGTGTGTGGTAGTGAGGTCCAGCAATGTGTACTGGCTCTGTTTTCTGAACCACCGAAAAGGGAGTTGTTTTTGCATCCTGGCAGAGGAAAGGAATGCATTTCCTCCACCCTTGTGTTGTGTTCTGGATTGTTGTCGTTGGGGTAGTGTTTATGGGGTTTGGTGCATGTTGGGTTGTTGTTTGGGTTTTTTAAATAATCCAGGCAGCGTTTCAGCCTGTGAAAATGGATAACTGTTATGTTGGGTCAGGCTTGGAAGCAACTGAAAATGCTAAGTATGGAAATGAGAGGGAAGCCACAGGATTTCCCAGGGTAATAGAGCGCCGTTTTGAGAAACGGAAGAGAAAGCACTGAAAACAAAGCGCGCTGGAGTGGCTGGGGATGTAAAAAGCAGAGTAAAGATTTATGGCTCTGCTGGGACCACTCTCTGCCTGCGTGGGTGAGAAGGTTGTGTGCTGAAGCCTGGGCTGGCCTTCAGCACATCGGTGTCCTCGCAATCCACGCAGAAGATTCTCCCTGTTCACCAGCTCAGATCCAAAGTGCAGTGTTCCTCGCGGACCACAAGTGCATGTGGAGCATCCCAAAGTGCTGCTTTTGGTACTGCCCCCAGCTTGCTGCCTTGGGAAAGCTTTCAGGACATTTTGTTTGCAAAGACAACCTTTGTGTGTGCTCTCTGTTCTCTAGAAACAAGAAGAGCATTTAGATCCATTGTCAGACACTTGCAGTAGTGTCTGACACCACACTTACAAAAGTCTTTCTCCCATGCCTGCTGTATTTATGTGTTAGAAATGTTCATTTGGACAAGGAGATAATAAATTAACACTGTGTAAGCTGTGTTTTTCAGAGGTGATCTTAATCTAGAAGTATCTTTTCCAACAAGTTATTCTTAATATTAGCCATCAACTAAATCATATGGACAGGATTTAAAATCTGTATTCTGCTGGGCACTCTGGGAGCATAGAAGCAAGCTCAATCCTTCCCCAAATTTAAGAAAATTGCCGATGAAATCATCACACAACCGAGCCAGTCTCTTAAAGAGGGAGAGATGCTGGGCATTTCAGAAGTGTCTGATAAGTGCCATGTTCTTTTGGACCCCCTGAATGCATCATTCAAAGCAGCTGGTTCTCCCTTCCTCTTGTAACACCTGACATTTATTTCCTGGCTGGAGCTGTGTGGAAGCTGCTTCCTCCTAAGTGGAGGCCAGACCGAGGGGAGGAAAGGCAATGCAGTGTGCCATTAAGCCCATGCGAGTGGAGAAGAGCTCCTCTTCAGCCCTTGTTGAAGCTGGTTAATTGTGATGATCTTAGGCCATCAGAACTGGGGTGTAAGCTCTTTAGGGAAGGGTTTTTTGGCGGAAGGATTTAAGTACTAGTGGCTGATATGTCTGTTGGCAGGATCCCAAGAGCTGGGCTGGAAGAGCCCTCTACTGTGAGAGAAATGCTGAAATAGGACTTTTAGTGCACTTGCATAGCAGTTCCTAACAGGCTGAGGAGAGTCTCAGGAGGGAAGGAGGGAGTGGGATGGAGCTGGAAAGAAATTCCTTGTTTCATTCAAGTCCGGGCAGTAAATGAGCGATGCTGGCTTTGCTTAGATGCAGCTCAAATAACATTGTATCTGAGGTATCTGTAAGCACCGTTTTAGAGCACAAAGCAGGAAAAGAGACAATGTTTTCTTGACTGCAGCTCTGAAGCGCAATGGAAGGAGCAATAGCATTTTGATCTTGCTTATGGGATTTTTTTTCCTGGTCTTCACCTTGGAGATGCTTTATCAGCTCCTGGGAATCGAAGCAAAGGCTGAAATGTGAGGATATTCATGGGGTTTGGGGGTGGCTTCAGCCAGGTTTTAGTGAAGATGACTGTATGACTGAACTCCCAGCTTCATGAAGGCTGTGCTTTTGTAATGTAGCTTCTGCAGGGGCCTTGGGTGACCTTGAAGTGAGTGCCTAGGACAATCCAGAGTCCCTGAAGCCCCTAAGCTCTACAGCCTGGGATTTCAGCTGAGGCCTGTGTCTTTTGGTGGAAGCCTAGCACAGAGCAGGCTGAGGATCAGTTCAAGGTCTCTGTATATAAAGCACTAAAAGGCATCATCACTGTCTTACATAAATAAATACTTAAGGTCCTACAGGCTGGTCCCATTCAGGATTTCTCCCAGCCTTTACTTGGTTCACCACTCATTTGGGTCAAGGTGCTCTGTGTCTGTGGGCATGGGACTGATGAGATGCAAGTCATAATTCCCCAGACCTTTCCTGATCAAAGCAGTGGATACTTACCTGCCACTCATGTGAGTTTTCACCAGTTCATGTCTCTTCCAGTGAGCTGGAGCTCAGTGGGAACTCATGGCAGCAGGACACCTTTGGGGCTCTGCCATCATGATGGTCCAGCCCAGCTGTGCTGAGACAGCTCTGAGCAGCTCTGAACCCTGTGATGTGGTTCCAGCCCGTCATCCTTGCGGTTGTTCACGCAGGCTGTGCTCTTGGGATAATCCTGGCATGATGGCAGGGGTGATCCTGTGCTGAATCCCCAGAGCTGCTCTGAGGTAAATACATTGCCTAAACATTTTCTGGGCATATGCGGGGTCCCGTGTGTGTGCAACAAAAACCCCAAAAGGAGGCTCATGGGAAATCTTCCTTGCAAGAAATTTGAAACACTGTGACTCCTTTCTTTTACGTAGGTAACATGTATTGAGGACATAACTGCTGTCTTTTTTGAAAACAGCGCTGTCCCATGGTTAAGAAGGAAGTCAAGCATAGTTGGAAGGGCAGAGGCTTGAAAGAGTAATGTCCTGCTGGAATGAATGTCGTGAGTGCTGGTATAATCTTCATTCTTTACTCCAGTGCTTTTTCCCCTCCCCAGGTTAGGGAAACCAGCTGTAGCAGGCATACTGTTACTTTCAAGGATTTAGCAAAGCAGATGCAGGAGTTTGGCTTTTTGAGTGTCCAGCAAGCATGGTGGTGATTTAAGATCGGGTTTTACTGACTAAACTTGTTAGGACCCAGTGCATCTCTGAGGCCTTCTTAGGGCAAGATTGTCATCCCAGTGCTGGGTCACTGCCAGTCAGGTTTGCTTGAGGTCTTCTGGTTTTCCTGTTTTTAATGGCTGGCACGAACAAGAATTTGGCTTGACTGTTACCTGTATGTGCTGTCACACGTGACCCTTGCTGAATGTGAGATACATCTGTGTCTGCCTTCTAACAAGCAATTCCTTGGTTGGGGTAAAGGCTCAGGCTGCTCACTGGGAGCAGGAGGGCTGGGAGAGGAGATGTTTGCACTGCAGCCAAGCTGCCGTGTCCAGCCTGGGCAGGAGTTGCTGCTCCTCAGTCCCCCTGCGCTGCAGGCAGAGCTCTGGCTCAGCCCTGTGCTCCTGGGCTGGGAACTGGCAGTGTTTACGTGATGAAAGGGAGCAGAAGATGGCTTTTCCTGAGCTCTGCCTTTGCCCATACACATGCTGGCCAGGGGCCAGGATGGAAACTCTGTCCTCATGAGCAGAGAGAGGGAGATGGGAGGAGCGAGAGATGAAGAGGGGCCCAGAAGCAGAGGGAGTTAAAATAAAAACACCAACTCACAGAGAGGAAAGCCTGTAAGAGATGGCCCTGGCCATCCCCTGGGCTCTTCATGCAGTTGGCTCCACGTGCAGCGCTGACAAGATCTCCTCTAGAAGCGTGAGTAAGGGGCCTGGAGCATTTTGGGATGTGTGGTGGAAGATCAGAGTAAAAGGCGAAAGGAAGGAAGCCAGGCAGGTAAGCCAGCTGCGGTCCAGCCCTCTCTGTGGTGCCTGAAGTGGACTCTGGGACTTACTGGTGCTGTACCACTGATAAGGCGGGTGCTGCCATGTGTGCCATTGCAGGAGCACTGCTTTGTTTTCAAGTGTGGCATCCTTTGAGCATGGCCAGTCTTGCCTCCTCTGCAAAACAGCATTGCTAATGCTGGTGGGGGTCTGTTCCACTGCTCTCATTCCCTCTAGAATATGTACAGCAGAGAGCTGCTGATCTGAATGGAGCTAGTGTAAATATAGGCTCTGCCAGGAGGTTCTGGCAGCTGTATTTTCCAGTGCCCATCTCCTCCTCAGGCATCATGGTAAGTAATCAGATTGGCTGAACAGTTCAGCATATGGGGGGCTGACCTTGCCTGGAAAGGCTTTGCCTTTGGTAGGACATCTGTGTAGGAGACTGTGCCTGGCAGGTCTTGGAGAGGCACTCACAAAACCTTTGCTCTGAGCTCCTTTGAAAATCTGGCCCAGACACTTAAAATGTCAAGAGCTGATGATGGTTAGGGACAGCTTGAGTGGGGAAAGGTGCCACCTCCCTTGGAAGTGGTTGAAAGAGTTCTGGATGACACCTTGCCAGACCCGGAGACTCCTGATCCTAAAGATCCCAGAGAGCAGATAGCTCCTGACCAAGTTCAGGCACATAAGTTGTGTTTCCGGAAACTTAACGGGGACTCTGGCAATCCACTGGAGAGACTGTTTCAGGGAGCGAGGACTTGCTGTTCTTTGTAACCAGAATAGCTTTAAATGGCTAGATGCTCTGTGTTTTAATTAGATTTCCCTTTGGGAATAAAAATGGTGGAGTGTTTCTGCAATCCTGCTACATTTAAATACTCTGTACTGTGCCCCCAGTCTGGCAAATCGTTTAGGCAGACACGTGGGTCATGGCCCATGCTTCAATCCACCCATCCCAGTGCCTTAGCTCCCAGCGCAGTGCATCATCCCTGCTCTGGGAAGTTTGGAACTGGGCTTCACGCAGTCTGACTGAAGAGAGTGGTGTGCTTTGAGCACAGACTTCAAATTAAGCACTTAGTGCTTAGGTGTTCTCCTCATCACAAGTAGTCTCTCACTCGCCCACTTGTGTTCTGTAGAATCATTTTATATTAGCAGCGCTCTTGAACGTGGATTTTCTCTCCTTATCCCGCAAGGCCTCTTGCCAAGCGCTTGCTGATGAGCAGTTCAGGTGAGATGCTGTCACAGGCCTGGTATTTTGGAAGCACTGTGGATAGGCATGCATGTGTGAATGATTAAATCAGCCCATCGGGGTGTCATCTGGAGAGGAACAAATGCTGAGCTTGCTTTGCAGGCGGGGGGAGGATGAGATCCCCCTCCAGTTTTTGCTGAAAGCTTTTCCCCTCTGCAGATGTGCAGCTGCTGCTGTTCCCTGCCAAAAGGCGGCCGTGACTTTCGGAGCTGGGGAACGTGCGCACATCTGTTTGCAGAGGAGAGCAGCAGAGGGGCTCGGGTCTCCTGTCCCAGGGGATTATGTTCTCGTGATAGATAGTGCTGACTGTCATGGAGGGAAATGGCAAATTTCACGGGATGCCAAGAGGGCACTTCATAAATATGAGTTTGCTTGCCGGTGTCAGACGGACACCACCTTTCTAAATTAAAAAAGAAAGAGCTCCCAGAGACTTTTCAGACTATTGGAGGCTTCTCTTTAAAAACGTTAAGCCCCTGCAGAAGAGGTGTGTTTTCTACATACAAAAATATGCTGTGTTTCGGCTGCAAAGGATGCTGTGATCCCAAAGGCTTCACAGGGCTTTTGGGTAAGAGTTGAGTCTTGGGTTACCCAGAGCTCAGGGTGGCTCAGCAGCAAAGGGAAATAAATGCCCCTTAGTAAAACTGAGAAGGAAGTCTCTGCACCAGCACATGTAGCACTTCAAAAATCATCATCTGGTCAAAACCAGGCCCTGGAGCATCCTCAACAATCTACTGATCCAGGAGAGTTTTTTTCTTGAATTCTGGGAGCTTGGGAATAAATAACTGGGAATCTGGTTTTCCCTGCCTTGACTTGCTAGGGTGCATGTACAGCAATCCCTAGTCAAATCCTACAAGACTATTTGTTACTGTAAAGAAATGTGTAAGATATTGAGCTTTTTCCAGATGATGTCAGAAGCCCTGATCTCTCTGGTTCTTGTTTCTCAGCTTTGTCAAACTCTGAGAGAAGCCTGAGAGATATCCTACTGGGAAACCAACACATGGTAACTGTTTTTGCATCAGATTTCTGTCTCTGTCCCGTGAGATTACTGTGAGTGACTCCAAGCTGAAGTTTTGCCATGGTGTCACCTCTCACATAACAGTCCTGTTCTTGTGGTGGTGAAGGATGCTGACAGCTATTGCTGCCTACTCTGTGCTAAACCTTGCCCCATCAGTATCCTCTTGTTTGCACAGCAGGAAACTTTCCTTATAGAATGATTTAGCTTACTCAAATTCAGTGGGAAACCAAGGCTTTTCCCCAGTTAAATTCATAAATTCCTCCACTAGTCAAAGAGAATTTTGGGTACATTCCAAGGAAAATTAGAATCACCTCTAAAAGGCACAAATTTCCTAAAATGTTGTCAGAATTTGATTAGGTGTTTTTTTGGTTGCTTGGGGTTTTTTAGTAGCTTATTCTGACATGTAATCTATTGCTTTAGTTCCACTCGCTTAATGTTTGTTTGCATGGGGTAAAATCATTTTTCTCATCCAAAGCAATCTGGAAACATTATCAGAAACAGAAACTTGGCGTTTTAGAGCAGTGAAGGACTTCAGCTGACCAGCAACCACTGCATGAATACAAATTCTGTCTTTTTCTGTCCTTCAAACCTGTCTTCCCAAATGTCTAACCCAGTCCCTCTTGCCATTCCTATTCAAGGCAGACTTTCATTAGAATTTTATTCTTATTACTTTATTTTATTACTATTACTATTATTTTATTATTAATAGAATTAACTAGACTAGATTGAGTGTGGAAGGGACTCACAGTGATCATCTTGCCCAGCTGCTCGACCACTTCAGGGCAAAAGTTAAAGCACGTTATTAAGGCCATTGACCAAATGCCTTTTACACACCGACAGACATGGAACGCTGACCACCTCTCTAGGAAATCTGTTCCAGTGTTTGGCCACCCTCTTGGTAAAGAATTGCCTCCAAATGTCCAGTCTGAACCTCTCCTGCTGCAGTCTTGAACCATTCCCACGTGTACTATCACTGGGAAGCGAGGAGAAGGGCTGAGCCTCTCTCTGCATTTCCCCTCCTCAGGAAGCTGTAGAGAGCTGTGAGGGGTGTTTTATTTTTACTTCAGGCTCCTGATCAAGATCTACTTTTTGAAAAATCAAGCCTGACCTTGGATTATATTGTTTTCTCTCTTCCTCTTTCCCTGGAACCAGGTAATCACCAACCCATTCTTCTCTCCTGACAGCCTTCAGCACATCAGCTGTTTCCCTGTCTCTGTTGCACGTGTAACTTTTCTTTTCTGACCTGTAAACAATGGGGTATTTTTAATGTAGGAGATTTTGGTGCAATTTGCTGTGAAATCCTTGAATGCAGAATTAAGCAGAAGAATATATAATGCAGCTTTTCTTAAGCAGTGCTTTCACAGAGCTGGCATGACAGCGATGAAGTGATGAGATGTGTGTGGATGAGGTTACCCAGAAGGACAAGGTGATGCCACTGTCACTGCTCCGTTAACTTCAGCTGAGCAATGACCTCAGAGTGAGGTTAGGAGTTTTTTGGTGCTTTGGAAGAAATTTTGTGGTATTGGTTTTTCAGTTTCATGATTGAACAAAAAGCAATTATAACTAACTGCTTGGAGAAAGGTGGCAGGGGAGCCCCATCTATTTTCTTCCCTCCATTTTTCCTTTCAATAAAATAAATAGGAAGGAGACAAACCCTAAATAGTGTTTCAGCTCCTTGTAAAGGGAGGGTTTAACACACACCCCCTCAATTTAGCTTAATTTTGGTAAGAAATGTCATTTCACAGTAAAGAGCCTCACTCTTGTAAGCTTCCTTCAGATTACCTCAAATGTTTTCTTGAAAATTTCTCCCTGTTGGGTTTGGAGTTTTTTGGGGGCATGCTGAATTTAGATCAAACTTGGCAAAAAATATTTAACTTAGTCAGAAACCATAAGTAATTTACTCATCCAGCAACACTCAAACCTGTTTGTGATTCATGCAAATTGAATTGCTGAGACCATGCAGCTGCATTTCAGGTATGTGAGAGCATTTTGACCAGATAAGTTATTTTCTGGAGCATTTCTGATCGGGTAAGAGAAACAGGCACTTTTCCACTGTGGTTCAGATTTTTTCAGATGCTACTTCAGGGAACCAGAGTACTTTTTGAGCATGAGTCTCTTCTTGGGAGTATTCTTAGTTTTATATGATAACTATATTTGCAAACATTGTGCATCTCTAATATTCTTTTTGCTTGGGAAGGTGTATAAGGAAAGATAACTTCTTGCTAACCTATTTTCAGGACTGAAATTTCTCCTGTATCTTACTTATCACTTTAATTTGAATGCAGTAATAAAACAAAATCTTCCCACTTAGGGAAGATTTTTAATAAGTAGATGCTATGCAGTCTGAACATTTGAGTTATTACATGCAGAAGAGATGGGAAGAGGAATGCCTACTTGAATGCCAAACATTCTTCTTACCAACCAAGAAGTAAATCAGGTGTAGCATTACTGAAGCTCTTCTTGTTCCTCTTCTAATAGAAGAAAATGTTTGGGGAATTTCCCCTAAAAGATCAAGTTTAAGTTTAGTTTTCCAGTTATGTCTGTAGACATTCTCTTTTCAGTAAAGAAAGTACAGTTGTTATCAAATATCCATTGTATTCAACTGCAGATAACTGAGGCGGCATTGGGCAGCTTCTACCTTTGTATAAAGAACGTGGTTCTGCTAAGGAATATCTAAAAAAAATACAATCTAAAAGATGTAGAGATTTAGATTAAATGTTAGGGGGAAATTCCTTATTGTGAGGCACTGCAACAGGATGCCCTGTCCCTGGATGTTGTGGATGCCCCGTGCCTGGAAATGTTCAAGGCCAGGCTCTGTGGGGCGTCAAGCAGCCTGATCTGGTGAAAGTTGTCCCTGTCCATGGCTGAGGGGGTGGAACCAGATGGTCCTTGAGGTTCCTTCCAACCCAAAGCATTCTGTGATCTAACTGGCCTGTTGATACAGTATTTAATCTATGGAAAATGTGCATTTGCTGCAATCACTGTCTTCTAAAGAGGGAATAAAACCATTTACAGACAGCCTCTTTCCTGAGCCAGATCTTCAAAGCTGAGCGTGTCATGCCGATGCTTTTGGGACCATGGGGATGGGAATTTCACAGAGAAACTTGCAAATCATCAGGGTGTTATACCAGGTGGGTCACCCTAGTGCTGGCCCTCTGCTGTGGGACACCTCTTGCCCTGCAGGAAACCCTTCTATTCTTTTGACATCACATGAGAACCTGTCAGAGTTGTCCCATCCCATCCAAAGGGTTTTTATGGACTTCAGCAGATGTTTCTGTAGGCACATGTGTGTTGGGGCTGAGCAGAAATGAGGTGAATGTGGAGAGTGAAATGGAAGCCACACCATAACCACTGCAGTCACCTTCAGTGCAGCTGGGATTTCCCCTTGCTTTGGACTGGAAATGGCATCTTTATGAGCATTGAAGATGAAAGGGGATGATGTTTATTGAATAGTTTAGGGGAAAGGGCTTCTGCAATCCAGAAGATTCCTACTTTGATATTTTTTTCTGGGTCCTGTAAATCATGCCCTCGTGAAGCGCAGTCAGTGCCGGCTGCTTTGTAGTAATGAGCTTTTCCTGTGCTCAATAAACAGTATCAGGGCCCGGTCCAGCACAGCATCCAAACATCTTGGGTGGAGTATGCCCTAGTGGTTACCCTGGAATACAAAACTTGGATGCACATTCTCTGGGTTGGAAGCTTATGTACAAATAGCTCTGCTTCAGTTGTGAGATAAGGGCTGATGGAGACAATTGTACGTGGGTGCTCTGCTTTTGCTCCGTTATCCAGCAGTGTGATGTATGTGAAAGAAAGTAAACAATGGAAATTGAAGTCCTTTATGTATGTATTGGCTTCAGCACATCCCTTGGAAGAGAGCAGTGAACAATATGTGCTTGTTTGATAACTCTCCAGTTTCTAGGTTTTCTGCTGCGAGAAGCCCAAAGGAACACTTCAGCAAAGGAAAAAAACAAATCTCCGAAATAAATGCTTTCAGTATTTCTCACTTTTGTTTGGTAGTTGGTTGGTTGGTTAGTTTTTAATTTAGATATGAAATAACTTTAAGCTTTAAAAAAAATTGTACCTTGATCTCTCTGAAAGCAGAATGAACTTGGGGAGAAAATATTTTCCTTTTCTAATTGTGAAAATTTACAGCACTCCTCACTATTTGCCAGGGCAGCATTATTAGTGGATTCATGGCCTCCCAGCTAGCTTCCATGGAGCTGTTGAAGTTTGTTAGGCACTGCAGAATGACTAGGGACAAAAGACAGTGGAACTGTGTTAGAGATAGCAAAATTCTATATCTTGTTCTGGCAGCTATTTTTTACTGCTTCCTTGCTGATCAGTTGGAGGAAGGCAATAAAAGTATCACTTGGGGAGGAAAATGGCTAGTAGTAATGCTTTGAAAGGGATTTCTTGTTGTTATTTTCCACATAGAAAATGAGAGTGTTTACTCACTTTTCCAGTAATTCGTGATCTGTTATTATAGGATAATCCAGGTTTGGAAGGATTACAGGTGGCCTTTACTCCAGCCTTCTTCTCAAATAGGTTCAGGTCTGAGCTCAGACCAGATTGCTTAGGGCTTTGCTTGGGTCTTGAAAACCTCCAGTAGTGGAGACAGCAGGGCTGTTCCAGAGCTCTATTTTCCTCATGGTGAAAAGAGCTCTTTCATCCTCATAGTGAAAAAAAGACTTTTCCTTTTATCAAGTCTCTATGTTCCCTCTCATCTTGTCTCTCATCCCACCAAGAGAGAAACAGCCAAGGAATTTGCTTCAGGTCACACACTGTGCTACACCAATGGTTTTATTTTTATGAGGGGGAAAAAAAAAAAAAAATTAAAAAGTCCCAACAGAACGTGGAAACCCTGCGCCATGTGTCTGAGAGGGACCGGGCACACAGGTTCAGATCTGACCTGGACGTGCTTCCGTTTACAGCATCGCTGTGTCGGTCTGTCCTCCAAGCTGCCAGATGTGAGGAAGCTCTTCAGACAAATGTAGATTAATTATTTCTTCTGGAAGTTTCCTTTTCAGGACTCTGATCTGTTATCTGAGACATCTCCTACATTAGCAAGCTCTGCCAGCTCTGTGGAGCTGGATCTGGCACCTGGTGAGCGGCAGAGTGTGCGTAGGTGCAGAGAAATGTGCTCTTGATTTTCCCAGCCGTACCTAGACCTGTCTCCTGTTGCAGTCAGCGAAAAAGGAATGTGTGCATACAATTCTTTGAAAACGTTAGCTGCTTCTACAGTCACGGAATCATTTAGTTTGGCAGAGGCCCACCAAGATCGCGGAGTCCCACCATTAACCTAAAGCTGCCAAGTCCACCACCACACCATGTCCCTAAGCGCCACATGAATACAACGCGGAGCTAATTCAGTCAAAGCTGGGGCTTATTTGGGAGTTAAAATAAGGAGATGGGATTGCAAGTGTAAGTGCAAGCCTAGTAGGAATGTTTGTTTAAAAAAAAATCTGATCCTTGCTTGTGAAAATGGGTCTTAAACTTCAAAGTCATGTAGTCACTTTTGAAAGTGTTGCCCTTCTCTGTTTTCTTTCTTTCCTTTCTTTCCTTTCTTTCCTTTCTTTCCTTTCTTTCCTTTCTTTCCTTTCTTTCCTTTCTTTCCTTTCTTTCCTTTCTTTCCTTTCTTTCCTTTCTTTCCTTTCTTTCTTTTCTTTCGTACGGATGGTTACAGTTCCCTCTTTCTTTTCTTTTCTTTTCTTTTCTTTTCTTTTCTTTTCTTTTCTTTTCTTTTCTTTTCTTTTCTTTTCTTTTCTTTTCTTTTCTTTTCTTTTCTTTTCTTTTCTTTTCTTTCGTACGGATGGTTGCTGTTCCCTCCGGCAGACTGGCTCCCTGTGCTCTGCTGGGCTTGGGAGCCCCGTAAGAGCCAAGGGTCGTTCCTCGGCTTATTTCGCGCTCAGATCGCCAGATCCCTGGTTATGGAGGGGGTGTGGGCGGACAAGCAACAGTGTGATGCGAGTTGATTTTCTCTGTGTGCCACAGCTGGGAGCCCAGCCCTTGTGCTGGTTTCCCCGGGCCATTGCCCTCCAGAGCCCTCCTCTGCCAGGCCGCCTCTGCTCGGCATCGCCCTGCCAGGGAGAAAGTATCAAACCGCACGTGAAAGGGTGGAGGAGGAAGAGCAGTTTTTCCCTCGGATTTGGAGGTTTTGGTAGGGCTTTTTCCCCCCGCTTTTATTGGCCGTGAGTGCACTGACCGCTTAACCACAGGGACCGGGCTGGCTCCCTCCCCCACGCTTCCTCTCCCTGGCAAAGCGCAGTCGCTCAGATTTCCTCCCAGCACGGGCGGATGGCGGCTCTCAGCTACATTCCTCTCCATACAAAAGGAGAGGAAAAACTGCTCTCTGCACGGGCAGATGGCCGAGTGTTTCCTGGCAGCTCCGCTCCGCTGTCCTTTTTCCCATTGTCCCGGCACAAACACACGCACACATGCACGCACACACCCACCGAGAGCGGCTTTCCTCCTGGAAAAATAAATAAATGCGAGCCCTCTTTGCAGAGGTTTATTCCTCCTTGGAGCTGTGTGAGCTTCCTCCCCGCGATGGCTGAATCTTGGGCAGCTCACGTGCTGCCCGGCCCTGCTCTCTGAGCGAGGGGATGATGTGCTCTGCTGTGCCTGGAAGATTTCCATAAAGAATAAGGTCGGCAATAAACAGATCCTGCCTTTGTGATGGCCAAGATACGTGGGAGAGGGAGGCAGGGTAGGAGCAGAGAGAAGGTTGAAGGAGACAGAGGGAAGCGGGGTCTCCTGAACCAAAAAGCAATCTGTGGGTGATTTCTTGCTTGAGCTCAGAAGGTGATGCTTGCTAGAGGCAGGCTGCAGTGGAAGGTCATGGACTTGGAGTGGGTACGGGAAGGTCGCCTGGAGCGTGCAGATGGTGCCCCAAGGCTGTGGGGATGGACCCTTCAGGAAGCTGTGTGCTAAATCCTCATCAGGAGAGACAAGAGTCAGCATCCTGCAGGGTGAAGGCCACCGAAGGAGAGATTTGCTGAGGCTCCATTTGTCTCCCTGATGATAACTTATTTTGGAAGAAGTTGAGGTTCTTCGTTTTAATGCTCTCATTTCCTTTCTGAATGTGAGACAATTTGTCTTCCTGCCAGGAAACTCTTTGCAGAGTTGCTCCTCGAAGGGACCTCTTTGGGTCCCATTTATGTTAGGATAGCAGAGATTATCTCACCACATCAAAAATGAATTCCAGTGTGGTTCATGAGCTGAACACTATTTTTTAGTGACAGGTTGTTTCCTATGCTGTCAAATGTTTGGGTTTCTTATAAGCATAATAACCCTGAATTCTTTCCAGTTCTTTTACACTAGAAGTGATTTACTGCTGTAAAAAAAGGACTGGTGTGTTTGTAACACGGCACTCCTGTTAGAGGAGGGGAAAGCACATCAGCTAGCTGCACTGGTAGAAATGAGTATATGCCAATTTATTTTTGACTTTGTTGGCACCTGAAGCCAGTTCCCCTGCATCTGCTGGAATCCTGTCTCTCCATGTGGCTGATAGATGATTCTGCTGGCAGAGGTGTGCTTGTGTGGATCGGGTCCATATTTCTTTTGTTTTATTCTGTATTCACCACAGTCATCTTCTCTGTGGATACTTTCAAAGCCAAACAAGCCAGGTATGGATCACCATCTCCGCTGATGTAATCTGCAGGCAAGGATGCACCACCAGTGTCTTCTTTAGCCTTGACTTCAAGTAACTGAATTTTCATTCATCAGGCTGCAAAACAAAAGCAAATACTATCACCCCTTCAAAGGGGACGAGCAACCTTGCTGTGTGCACACATACACTCACACAAGACCTTAAACACAGGGAGATGATCCAGTAATGCCAGGAACTGTCCCAGAAGGGTTGTCCTCTACTCCTGCCCTCACTTCCCAGGGTCTTGGTTTCCTCATCTGAAATTACAGGGTTTTTTCCAATTGTTTTTTTCATTAGTTCCTTATAAAAAGCATAGCCTGAAACACATAATTCCATTAAGAATTGCAATCATTTTAGCAGCCAGGTTGGAAAATACTGAATCATTCTCTTCCTTTCCATGTGAACTTTTTCTTACTATTTGTTAACTTACCTGCAGGAGTTAAGACTCATCATGTCTCTAAGCAGTCTTACAAACCGTACTTGCCACCAGGATGAAAAGCAGTATTTACCTTCTATGCATGCAGGACTAAATCTGTGACTGGGGCAGTGAATTTAAAAAAGTGTTTCGGGTTTTTTTGACAGGGACATGAGACATCCCACTGCTAACCCTGAAAATGCTGTGTTTGTCAGCTGAGGGTGTGTCTGCCTGAAGGAAACTGAAGAAATGTAGAATACCCTTTGAGGGTTGGGGTTTTTTTCTGTTTGTTATGTGTTTAGAGGGAGGAACAAAGAGAAAATAAGACAATGGGAAATGTGGGACAAGCTTAATAATAGTGGGTACAACGAGCCCCACCTTTAAGAGAAGACAATTCTTATTGTGAGACCCTGCTTTTGATTACTTCAGGTCAAGATTTTATTTTTGTGTCAGTCTGCACTTTTCCATGCTGAGCATTGCCTCTGGCTGAATTACTTTAGAGAGCCTTCAGCCAAAATGGTTCAGCTGTTTCAGTGTGAATCCTGTGGAGAAAATTGTTGGTGCTTCCTCTGTGTTTGAAAAGAGAATCAGGCTTTTCTTTTGCTAAAACTTATCTTATGCTTTGAAGCAGAAGTGCTGTTTGGATCAGGAATTTGTCCTTTGCCATTCCTGTACCCTAACTTTTCCAGGGCTCTGTGGGAAGAAAGTTTCAGCTGGCACATGGTCAGCAGAGGTTTTTAGAGCGACCTTGTTACCAGATGTGCTGTCCTTCCAGCTCCCCCCGTCAGGCAGGTCATGCTGGTGATGTCCCTGTGGAGTTTGACCTACAACCTTCAGCAAGTGGCTGGTGGAGGGAAGTAATGGACAAGAGGTGAGAGTCGTTTCTCAAGGGTCCATCTGCTTTAGTACAGAATAAGGATGGTCTCAAGATGAAGTTGAGACCTGGGGTGACCCCCTAATATTGCCCACAGCAGGTTCTGCTGGCTCCCTCTTCTCATTGCTGAGGGCTAACTTCTTTACAAGCAGAATCTTGTTGCCAGCCCTGGCAAGGGGGATTGGAATTCAATGATATTCAAGGCTCCTTCCAGCCCACATTATTCTGTGATTCCTTCCATGTGCTTCGGTGCTCTTTAGGTTTTCCCAGACAGGTGACTGATGTTGCCATCTGAGCAGAAAACTTTTTGCTTCCCCCCGTTTTAGTTCTTTGCTGGTTTAGGGTGTTGAACCAAGCAGCTTGGTGAGCCTGTTCTAGCTTGAAAGGGCTTTACAAGCATTGGAGCTGATAGAAGGCAAAAACAAGAAGGGAAGAAAAAAGCAGGCACACCCTTAGTCAATGGCAACCATCAGATGTGATCAGGCATGTCTTTGACCAAGGGCAGGGATGGCACCGCCTTGCTGGCAGCCGAGGGAGGAGCAGGGCAGGCCAGAACCCTAGTAATCCTTTCAGTCAGGTTAAAGACATCTCAGCAGGCAGAGTTTGTTCTTGTGCTTAGAGAGGGAGAAGGTCAGTAGATGGAATTATATCATAAAATTAATGTTGTAACACCCAGCACAGCTTTGCCGGACACGGCGGGTTCCTCTATTCCTCGTGTCACCGCGTTGTTCCCCTGATGGGGCACTTGGGCAAGGGCAGAGCTTGTGGTACGTCAATTCCACTCGGGGTTCTTGAAAACACAGCTTGTTTTGACACATGGGATTCTCCTGACCCCCTTTTAAGCCCTATAATGCAAGAGATGATAGATCAAAGAGAAAAGTTAGGACGGAGGGGAGTAGGAGGCTCTGTGGGATCTGGCTCTAAAAGATAGTGTAGGAGCATGTCACTTCCCAGTCATTGGTCCTTCGTAAGTTCATCCTGCTTTTTTCTCTTTAACAAATGACTTGGCCCTGATTATCTAGAATTATCTACAATTAGGATCCCATTACGAGTGTGGTGAACTGAACAGTCTTGTTGTTAGTGTCTTCAGTCTTCATGAGATTCACGTAACCAGGACAGTCAGTGTCTGCAAAGAGGTCACCTTGCCCTAAACTGTGCCCAGCACAGGATAGCAGAGTAGCTGAGCTGGGGAGGCACCTCTGGAGGCATCAAGCACAGCCCCATGCTCAGAGTGTGGTCATGTAGAGCAGCTTGTTCAGGACACTGAGCAGTTGGGTATTGGGTCTCTCCAAGGGCAGAGCCTCCACCATCTCTCTGGTCCTAGTCATCCTCTTGGTAAAAAGGGGTTTTTTTATGAGTAAGGTGATTGATGCTTTCACGGGATGCACTGAGATGCCTTGCTGCTGTGGAGGTGGCCCATCTGCAGGACCAACCAGGAGGGCAAAGAGGTGGACTTTGGGACTTTGTGTAAGTTGTCCGAGGAGAAACTGTTGGGGTCATCAGCTAGGGAAGGCTCATGGCATGTGTTGTGGAGCTCAAGTTTGAGAAAACCCATGCTTTGCTGCTGTGCTGGTGCTGGACACCTCGAGTCAGGGACTTCTCCACTGCGAGTACCTTGTTTCACCAAGGGAGCCTCTCCTGGGTCCTGCTGCCCTTCTCTGGCTGCATCCCTGCTTGGCTCACGTCCTCCCTGCTGGGCAGGGGCTCGCTCCCCGCGGTTGCGCTCTCCAGGGACCGCAGGAAGGCAGCGCGTTTGTGCTGGGAGCACGGCCACTGCCCAGCGCTGGGGCTGTGCACGGGGCCCACGCAGTGGCTGTGTGTGAGCCCAGGCACGCAGCCTCCTGCCTGCTGCTTCCCCCAAAGGAAAACGGGCTCCAAACAGAGCGAGGGCTGGGGGAGGGAGCCTCGAAGGCTTTAACTGTTGGCTTCCCCTTACTCATGTTTTTCCTGTTAGTGTTTTGTCTTCTTGGCATCCTTCCTGTTCTTTATATGTGTATATATGTTATATATTGTTGCCTCCTTGTTGCTGTCTTTATGCTGCACCCTTTGTTGTGTAAAGCACCCGAGCAGGGAGGCGTGACTTGTAGGCTTTGGCTGCTCGGAGTTACTCAGGTTTTGAGCACCGAGGAGAAACACAACATGTCTTTTTTATTTCTTGGAGGAGAGTTGGACCAGCTGCAGGTTGCTCCTATTGCTGTGAAGCCTCGCTGCTCGTATGCACCAGCAGTGTGGCTAGCATCCACTTGTGGACATGGATGAAATTTTTGGGAGGTGCAGAGTAAACAGAGCAAAAGAAACCTTGAGATACGGCCTCCAGCATGCAGCAAGGGTAATACCCATCCCCAAAACAGCTTT
The DNA here is from genome assembly GCF_015227805.2 of Hirundo rustica. Taxonomy (NCBI): domain Eukaryota; kingdom Metazoa; phylum Chordata; class Aves; order Passeriformes; family Hirundinidae; genus Hirundo; species Hirundo rustica. The sequence continues at coordinate 64,326,389 of NC_053453.1, read as the reverse complement.
GGTGGTTTATTTAAACCTGCTTGGTTTACTCCCCACAAACAAAACCGCAAAGAAGGGGGGCCTGGGGAGGCTTGCTGCCATCACTGCCTGACCTTTTCAGAGACAAGGCTCCCCGTGTGGGACCTGTGTGCTGGCTGTGTGCATTCCCCATAGTATGGACTGCGGGGCCTTTGCAGGGCCCCTGGCTTCTGTCGTCTTCTGGTGGCTGCACTGAGTGCAGTGGGCAAAGCTGGTGTCTTCCTCTCGCTGGAGAGGCTCTTCTGTGTCTCTGTCCTTTGAGGGTGGGAGCGTGCCTCTTTTTCATTCACTGGTTGCTCTGGAAGCATCGGGTAGTGCCCCGTGCCCTGAGCCAGATGTGCGCACTCCAAAAGCGTTTGGATCGGAAGTGGGGAAGAGGGCGCTGGGGAAGGGGGGCGGGAGGAAAACTTAAATTAGAAGAAAGCCAAACAGCTATTGCTGGAGACAGATGATTACAGCTCATGTCAAGGCTGTTTCCTGCATGCCAATGAGAGATCAGTAAACAAACGCCTCTTTGCGAACACAAAGCAGGCAGGAACTCTGTTTGGAAGAGAGAGGTCGGGGTAGGTCTCACTTCACTTGGTAGCAGGAAGCCCCTATCACATGGCCCTGGGAACTGGGAGGCCGGGTGCATGTGGGAGATACGCCGAGAGGCTTCTGCTGGGAGACTTCACATCCTTCCCAGGGTCCAGCCAACAGGTCTGAGAGCTCCCTCCCCTCTCTCTTTCCTCCCGCCTCCTCCCCTATCCTTCCTTTCCCAGTTTAATTTTGAAGCACTATCAGATGACTGCTTTGTTCCCCCAAACAATGGCAGGGAATAAATTGCAGTGCAAGGTTCTCCAAATGGTGCTCAGCATCTTCTCTCCCCTTGCATGGCCTCGATGTCCCGCTCCAGGATGTGCGTGCCAGGTGCAGTGGCCTCAGGCTCGGGTTCTGTGGGGCTGTGCCTCCCATTGCTGGTAGAAAGTTCTTGTGTGGTTTTTAGAGAAAGCAGCAACCTGTCAAGCAGTACCAACTTGATGGGTGTGTGTCCATCCTTCTCGGGTCTCCTGCTGACTGAACTCAGCCCTGCTTGTTTCTTCTAGGCAGTTTGTAGGGCCCTGATCATGTTGCTCATGAGGCAGGAAAGCAAAGCATTTCAGATAACACTTCTCAGCCTCTGGCAGGTCTCCCTTCCCCAGCCTTACACACACTCTTTTGTGCTCTCTCCCCACTGCCCTCCATCTTCCCCTTCTGTGCACACAACCTCATTACTTTCCTTGTAACAGATTGGGTTTGTGTTGGACCCCTTCCGTGTGCTGCTTTGTCAAAAACTCTCAGTGAGCTGTAGCAGGTCACAGAGATGCTCCAAAGGACGTGAGCCAGCACATAGGGTAGTGTGTAGTTGATTGTAGGAGAGATGTGGGCGGTCAGGAGGGGCAAGATTTCCCTTTGCCCTTCACAGCGAACTGTTGTGTTAGCTCTGGGTGCCTTGTAGAGCCAAAACTAGGAAAACAAAAGTAGATACTCTCTGTCTACTGGAGGCAATTTTCTGTCATTGCTGTCACAGTTCCTCTGGTCAGGTGTTGGCAATGCCTGTGGGGCAGGTCTGTGAGTTATTTCTAGTGATCTTATTATTGGAAGAGATGATCATATCACCTCTGAAGCTCATCTAGGCTTGTGCCTGGCCCCAAGAAATTATTTGACTGTTGGACTTATTGGTAGGTACCTTATTATTTTCCCCTGTTTTATTCCAGAGGTGACTCTTTTTCCCCTTGTGTGTCTTCTGATGTGTTTGGATAAATATTTAATCTTCTGAGCAGAACCAGCTGATGTGCTGCAATACTCCTCTAGGTGATGGTGAGGGCACCGTGTGTGCCCTGCTGCTCAGAGGGAAGGCACAGCCCCCCGTGGATCTCCCAGGGATGACTTTGCTCCCTAAGCAGTGTGTGTTGTCAGTGGGGGTGTCAGTAGGTACCTGGCTATTGTCACAGCTTTGGAAGCTCCTGGACCACTCTTTAATCTGCCTAGTATGTGTGTTGCTTTGGTTGCTCCAGCCACATTGTGCCTGGAAGGGGTAGATGTCCCTCTGCCCTTTGTTCCGAGTCACGCTGATCCGGTGCTTGCAGTGGTGCTCCTTTCCCACAAGATTCTTGCAGCAGTCGGCAGCTGCTTTGTGGCTCACTGCTGCAAATCCAGGCTGATGGAGTCTGTCCCATCCATCACGGATGAAGAAACAAGTGCACCTCTTAGCCTGTATCATCATCTTTTCGGCCTGTCCCACAGGAGGCCTGCCAGGGAGCATCAGCACACGTCTGCTTGGAGCCAGGCGTTCGCTTTCAAGACAGGGGTTGGAAAAGGCTGAAAAGAGATGGAGTTTCCTGATGGGGAAACTGGGTGATCTTATGAAGACAGGGGAGAGCATCCCCAGCAAACATTCGATGTTTCAGGAGAGCCAGGGGGATTGTACGTGTGGACACAAGCAATGTTTTATTTCTCACCGCTAAAGGCAGTGACAAGGAGCTGCAAGGCACCAAATGAGTGCTGAGTGAAGAGACTGTCCCTGCTCTAGGGATGTTGTAAACCAAGTGCAGAGCTTTGTTGCAGCTTTGTTACAGCTTTGCAGGAATCTGCTTTGGCTGCCTGGGTGAGTCATTCTTTGGCCGAGGCCACAAGTATGGTTAGTTTTTCATTATCTTCAATCCATAGCAGTTAACGGATGGATGGATGAATTGATTTTTTTCCTTGGGCTGGTAAATTTTCTTGACAGTGTTGCAGGGCTGCTCTGTGTCTAGAAGTGAAGTGGGTGCTTGTTCCAGTTACTAATGAGGGAGAGAAGCCAAGGGAGTTTATTGTCTGGGAAAAGAGAGTCAACTAAATGGTTAGCAATGAGCTGCCCTGAGCGTGTACACATTGAGTTGACCCAGAGTTCACTCCTTGCCTCAGGAACATTGCCAGTATGGAATAAAAGGAGGGAGAGAAAACTGTGAACAAACAAAACTGATTTCCCCCCCATCCCCCTTTTTCCTTTCTCTGCTCAAAAACTTGAACAGTGGAAATGGGAGATCCTTTTGTTCTTTACTGTTTCTGGTATGGTGGGCTATCTTTTTTTAATGACAAGAGGCACTTGGTCTTGTCAAATGCCAGGCATGGCGGGGCAGCCTCTGGCAGACCAGTGGAGAGATCCGAGAGACTTTTCCATGTATTGCCTACAAGATGGTGAGCCTTTTGTCACTGCAATGCTTTAAAGCAGGCAGACCACCCTGATAAGTGAGCAGAGATGGTGCTGCAGAGTAACAGAGCAATTCTTGTATTTTCTATTTAATGAAAAAGAGTATTGCAGTACAATAAAATGGAGATGGAGTCTGTTGCATTGGCTGGGGAGCAGTGGTGCTCAGAGAGAGGGACAGTCATTCCAAGAGTGCTAGAAATCATGATGGCAAACAAAATGACTCATTTTCGTGAATGATTTATCTTATCCCCACAAGGACTCCTCTGAAATGAGATCAGTAGCAGGCTAACATGGCCCACCAGAGAGACCAGTGGCAGCAGGGCAGTGTCTCTTCAAGCTAAAATGTTTCCTTATCCCAAGCTTTGAATGTTGTGACAGTGTTACATGCCCAGCAACTACCTCAGACTTACGGCCTTAAAACAGGTTGTTGTAAAATTGGTTTTGGTTTAGTCTTTTGCAAGGGGGAAAAATTCTAAATCGGATGAGATTTTGACAGCAGTGAATGCTTTCTTGAAATGTGCTCCATATTTAATTCAAGGTGCAGCAATTGATGCAGAGTCAAAGACAATTTTTGCCCTCAAAAACTGTCAACTCCTCACTGGGCTTCTGAGGGGTATTGCTGTCACCCCTCTTTCCGTTTTGCAAGGGAAGAAGCCTGGGCTATGCTCAGAAAGCTGTCATGTCTTGCTTCAGCTCCTCTCCCGGATTTCAAGGAGAAACTTTGACCCCAGGTGTATGTGTGTAGAAGGAAAAGAGAAGGATGCTGAGCAGAGAGCAATACTTCTTCCTTGTGTCTGTCTGCAGGTGACCTGCTGCCCTGCTGTGTGCTGACATGATGACAGCGAGCAAGGCGGCCGATGTGAGCAGCAAGTCTGGGGGTGCTGTCTGCAAGTCTCTTGAGAGGTGAGAGCTTTCCATGTTCCAGTGCCAGTGTGCTTTGCTTGTGTTTATTATCCCCAACACAAAGAAAACCGAAGGAAGGAAACCTTGCCTCTGCTGGGCACTGTCCCTCTCTCCTGGCCCATTTAAACACACCCCATAGGTCCCATCTTGCGGTTCTGTGTGTTAAATCATCCAGTCAGACTTCCAATATTCCAGACTCACCGTGCTGGAAAAGGTCTGCCCCAAGGCAAGACCGGTTGATGATGTCTCTGTCAATGTTTGCCCTGCCTGCACTTGAAGCCTTCATCCCTGGAGTCTCCTCAGAAGAGCCCCACTGTCCCCACCCATTGCGGAGTGGTTTCTACTCTGAGGTCCAACCACCAGTGGCACTGCGATGGGAACTTGGGAAAGACTGTGGTGTTCACAGAGCCAGCTCCTAACCGCAGCACGGTGTCACTGCCACGGCCAGGAGCACAATATCTGTGGGGCTAAGGAAGAGCAGGTGTGGCTCAGGTCCCCTTTCCTCTCAGAAGCCTGTCCCAGACTCAGTTTGCACCACAGCCCAGCCTGCAGTGGCTGCCAGCATTGCTTAGCTCCAGGACAGAGCTCCAGGCCTGACAGCACACAGGCTGTCCCCACAGATGCTCTTACGAGAGTGCCAAGTTCTGGAAGAGGCACAATTGACACGTTTAAATTAATGGGGCCATTTCCCAAGTTGAGTCTTAATGTTGGGGTTGTGGTTAAATGGGACTATTGATATGGGTTTGCATCCCAGTAATTACCTTTTGTTGTCTTGGTCCTCTTTCCCGAGCCCAGGCAAACCTCAAAGACATGGCCGAGTGCTTCAGTTCAGAAACATTTTGTGTTGGGATGACTGCCTGTTTGGCAGGATATTGATAAAATATCACAGTATTGATACTGTGATATCACACACTTGGAAATCTCTAGACTAACTATATTTGGATTTTTTATTGCACTTTGGACCCAAACAGTGAAGATGTTTGATCTGAGAATGTCTAATCTGGTTTCTGGGCGCTGTGGGAGTGTGCCTGGGTGCATGGGGGCCTGAGGGCATGTGTGGACTGGGATGGCAGAGCCCATAGAAATGGAATAATAAAAGTGCAGTCTTTGGCCATCACTTTGCATTTGGGGTTAACTGAGAGAGATCCTCTGAGCAGGCACTACAGGTATGCCAGCTGTACCATATGTTTTCTCCTCTGTGTAACAGCAGTAGTTTTGCTGTTGTTTGCAAGTGGTCCATTTTGCGTTTGTTTGCCTAATGCCTGATGATGTCCAAAGCTCTGCTGCACACACACACCCACATGCATTGGTGAAGTTGTCATTGGTATCAGCATGTCTGATGTACGAAAAATACCTCTCTCACCTGCAGCCTACTTCTGCCACAAAGTCTCCATTTCAAACCTCATCTTGGTTTTAAGGAGACAAGGGCACTGCGTTCTGGCTAGAAGGACCTTTCCCTGAGCATCCTCCCCTCTAAGCCCATGTCAAGTGCTTGGTTTGAGCATCCTCTGCCATCAGCTTTATGAGTAAAGCTTGAGGAGCTGATGAACTAAACCAAGGATGAGCAATGGCAGTGAGTGTTTCTTTCCTTTTTCTTTGATATGCAGGATCAAGCTTGCAGATAAAAACAATACAGAAGCTGTGAAGGAATTAGAAAAACCTTTGTGGGGATTTTTGAGTGAGAAATGTTCTGAAGGTTCCTCTGTTGCCCTGGGTTTAACACCTGAAGCCGAACCAATTTCTTCTGTGGTGAAGAACCCGCTGGGAGCCTTGGAGAACTTGATGCTGGATCCAAGGCTCGACTGCTTTCAGCAGAACATGCTTAGTCCTAAAATGATCATCAGTGACCCAACTGTGGATCTGAACGTCAAAGAAAACAATAAAATCATCAGGAGACAGATAGGAGGCACTCAGAATACACGGTCACCTGGCAAAGTTGGCTTGAGGAATAAGTCCTTCAGCATCAAGGACAAAATTTCAGAATGGGAAGGGAAAAAGGAAACGCAGCCTGCTCCTCGCAGAGAGGAGGAGCCAGGAGTTAAAGAGGAGCACAGGGCGCCTTGTGTGACTGAGAAGATGAGCGGGGAGGCGGCGGGGACTCGGAAAGCAGAGACCAAGAGACTTATGAGCTGGGAACTGGAGGGCAAAGGGGCAGGCAAAGAGAATGAGCGGAAAGCAGGAACTCAGAAAGGCACAGGGCAAGCAGCAGAGCGAAAAGGGGAAGCGCAGAAGGATGAGGAAGTGGAGCTCAGCCCCGGAAAGTGCAAGGAGGTGAAAGGTGGGAAGTGGGAGGTCCAGAAGGAGAATCTTTCAGTGCTTAGTCAGGTCAAGAAGCTAGAGCAGGCATTGAAAGATGGCTCAGCAGAGCTGCAGCCACAGTTGCCTGGTACTTACTATTCCCCACAGTGCCTGCAGGAGAAGGCAGCACAGGGACACACCGCCCCTGAGGGCCATGACGGCTTATGTGGGGCTGAGCTCAACAAGAGGTTTCTTGGCGTGGACTCCGAAATCAGTGAGCCAATTTTTGGGACTCTAGAAGAGATAAGAACTTCTCATGTGAAATCCAAGCACTGCACGGTGGAGAATGTGTACACAGAGCCAGGGGTGCCAGAGAAGAAGCCCTTCATCAACCCACTGCCCAAGCCTCGGCGGACTTTCAAACACGAGGGAGAAGAGGACTGGGTGCCAGCAGTTAGGAATAAAAGAAACTTACCCCCTCTGCCATCCATTCCTCCCCCTCCTCTGCCCTCCTCTCCTCCCCCATCAGCTGTCAGCAGGAGGCTCTGGAGTGGGAAGCACAAGAACAACGCTGACCACAGGTATTGGGGCTGTGTTTCTTGAAGCTGTTGGTCTTCACGGTGGAGTCCCACCTTCCCATCTTTCTCTGAGAGAGACGGATCTTTCCTTTTTGCTCAGAATCTCCAGCACAATCAGCACTCAGTCATCTCCGAGAATGTATGAGTGGCCAGTGCTACTCCACTGGGTAATTGTGGAGGGATAAGTCATGGCAGATTTTAGGTCACTGTATTACATGGCTTAACCTTCAAGCCCAAAATTGAGGGATTTGGGGTTTTGTTTTGGTTTTCTTAGCAGCAACTCTTCTTAATTACAAAATGACCGCAGCTGGTCTGGAACAGTGTTTGGAATGATAATCTCTACTCTCTACTGCAGCATTTTCACTGTCCATAGTAAACCTCAGTGAATCTGATGTGTATGTATTCTTCTGGAGTGCTTGCTTGCCTTCTATCCCCTCCCACATGATTGTCACACATTTTTGGGGTGGGGAGCATGAAATACACAGCTTTTCTAGTGCCCTCTGGATAAATTGTCACTTAAAAATTCTTGGCTCTGTTGCAGAAAGGAAATCGAAACTTGCTAGGTTTGCTCGTGGAGGGCACAGTTTTACCCTTTCTACCATCCTGCAAGCAAGTTTTGTTTTTCTGTGCTGCTCAGAGAGCTGATTTTGGGGCCCTCTTACGCTTTTCACGGGTGGGATCTGTGCTGTAACTGGGACCTCTCGTGTCCTAAGGTTCTGTGCAGTGTTCCAGGATGTGCCATTTAACACTTGCATCTTCGCAGTGTGCTATTGCCATGACAACCCAGATTATCTATGGCACCCCCAAATGCCTTTATTTGCGTGGCAGATGAAACCAGCCAATCTCAGTATCGCTTTTTCACGCTTTATATGGGATGAGGCAGCGAAACGTTCCCGGTGATTTATTTTGCCAGCTGTGCCGCACGCTGGAGAAGTGAATTAGCCGTAATTCGGTTATGAATGCCTGTTAACCGCACCGCTCTCCTCTCTGCTCCTCCTCCCCCTCTCCGTGGTGCAGGAAATCGTATGAGTTTGAGGACTTGCTGCAGTCGTCATCCGAGCACGGCCGGGTGGATTGGTACGCGCAGACCAAGCTGGCCCTCACACGCACTTTATCGGAGGAGAACGTCTATGAGGACATCCTGGGTAGGAACCCTGCACAGGGAAGGGAGCTGGCTGCTAGTCCTGAGTAACGGGGAGCCCTGGTCAGCAGGCATTCAGCAGAGGCGCTGAATAAAGTGTGTTTATCGTCCAAATGTAAACCGGGGCCCATTTTTGCGCATATTGTTGGCAAGTAATGAGAAGAATGGACGGGGTGCTTCAAAGCTCATCAGTTTCAAAGATAAACCTGAGGCATATGGGAAACAGCTTTTATTTTTTGCTGGCATATCTCCTCTGCCTTCCTTTTGTCCCGTGGATTAATTCTCACAGCTCCGATCTGTCCGCTGTGGTGATATTGTCACTGCTGAGATAATGGGAGCAGTCCGAAAGCAGAGCCTTGAAGTCAGTTCCACCGCTCAGCAATAGGTTTGTGTATGGCTTCAGGTACCATTGCGATTCAGAAACTGGGTCCCACAATCTTTGAAATTGAGTTTTATTTAGTTCTCTAACTTCAGTGTCAGATCAGTGCCATTTTGAAGATTATTTCCTGCAACTCTCCCAATTCATATAGTGTTTTTTAATATTGAGAGATGGGTGGCCTTTGATGTAGCATAGAATAGAAGTGTCCCCCTTGAAAAAGCCATAATGAGTTTTAGTAGCTGTAGGCTGGTGCTGCATAAATCTCTTGGCTGAGGTCAGCAGAGTAGGAAGGGAATAACTGCATCAGCTCTTTGCCATGCTGCTGTAATCCTACAAAGGTGCTCTGTGCTGTTGGGCATAGGAGAAGCTGCACTTTCTCAGGAGCAGGCCAGGCATTATTATTTTGATATGAATAAAATCAGATCATAGTTGATGAGAAAGGACTCTTAAAGGAATCGTGTTCCTTTGGGACTGATGGCAGACAAGGCAATTCTAATCCATCCCTTCTGACATTTTTGAAGCTGTCGGCTTCATTTGTGGAGCTAGGGGCCTTGTGTTTGCTTTTTTTCTTCTCTTTTCTTGGGGGGCCAAAGGAACAGGGAATGTCTAAGCAGCTGCTGTGGGGTTTTTGTGTTGGGGCATGATGGGAGGTCTCAGAAACCACTGAGTAGGGGTCACCTTGTCAGCTGGAATAACATGGATAGCATTACGGGCTGGCTGTGAGGGCGAATCCATCTATTCAAACACAAGCGCACACCCATGTCCCAAGTGTGCAGGGAACTCAAATATCAGCCTGAAGTTCCTCTCCCCTCCAGCTTTTAGTTGCAAAGATTAGAAGAAAACAAAGTTATAGGTAATTGTCAGCTAATAGAGCATTTCGTTTTTTTGTTTTCTTGCTGCGTGTTAAGGCTTTGCCTGGAGTCAGTGATCTTTAATTGGTTCCTGCAATCCTGGTGGTGTTACCATGAAAGCTTGGAAGAAGGGGTGGACAGGGATAACGCAAAATAAAAAGCTGCAGTTTTGTTTTTCACAAGACCACAGACAAGTTTAATCCGCAAAACAAACAACATACGAAAACCTCACCGGTGGAGGGGGAGCCCGGACTGCAGCCGCAGGACACTGCTGCTGGCCCACAGACAGCCACGGGTGCCCATCAGCACGTGCAGGCACACACACACCCCCATTCATATGTGTGACTTAGGGGGGGTTCAGCTGCTGGTGGGATAATGGTTCCAATTCCCAGCAAGTCACAGAGATTTCCCTCATGCACCCTTTTTTCCCCTGTTCACCATTGCATACCTGGAATATTGGAAGCTGGGCGATAGATGACAAGGTTTATTTGTAAAAAAGAGGGAAATTATGTTCTTTCTTCTAGACTGAAGCTAATTGGGCTTTTTTAGCAGTTTGAGGTTGGGGCAGGCAACGGAATCCAAGCTTGTTCTTTTTTTCTCCAATCTTCCCAGCTGATGACAACTGAAGTATATTTTCAATACTGAAGAGGCCACTGAAATTAGAAAGTGGAGCCAGTTTGGGGGACAGGAGAATGTTTGCTGACACCCACTTGCCTTCTCCATGGTGAATTTGGATTCCGTGCTGGAATGTCACCAGCTACTGGAGAGGACCGTGCTGGGAAAGACTTGGGTTTCTGTCCTTGTCTGAAGAGTCCAGCTGCACTCCTGCCCCAGCTGGGCAGGCAGTGGGGAGAGCACGGGTTAGACAGATTCCCACAGCCATCACTGGTCCTGCTGCAGAGCCTTGCAGCACCACTGACTTCCAGTCTTTACTCTCAGCCGAGCATTATGTGACTGTAAGAGAAAGGCAGTTGCTTTGAGTCTCAGATGTCCACTGGGATATGGCATGAAATGAGGACAGCGAAGTGACAAGGCTCATAACTTAGCATTTGCCTGTGCAGATGCTTGGGCTGAGCCTTTGTCAGTGGTTTCTTAGATGCTTGGGTGGAGATGTCACAGCCTGCTTTGTCAGAGTTGTGCTCTTTTTGAACACGCTTAGGCTTACATTCTCTAGTACTGCTGAAGGGTGGGATACAAGAAGTTTATTACACGTGATTTTGGGTGTTTAAAACTCAAATTAGTCATGTGCCTCATCTCCAGAATTGCTGGGAAGAAAGGAACCTGCATCTACTTCAGAGACGTTTGTTGTGTCCCTCATCCCCTCCCTACCCATCCTTCTCCAGGGCAAGAGCATCCTGACTTTGAGTAGCTTAATCCTTCCCTCTTCCTGAAGTACAGTGTGTGAGATTGAGGTCTCCATGATTGGTAGATGTGTTTGAAACCTGGATTGTGTGATAGACATCCATATTCAGAATGTGGATTTAGTCTTCCTGCAGTCAGCCCAAGAGCTGGGCATCACTTCAGCCCCGAATGATGACCAGATGTCATCTCCCTAAAATGTGGGGCTTAAACAGAGACAGGACCTTCATGCTAGGCTTCAGCTCACAGTTTCATTGAGCAACTCCAAGCAGAGGACTGGAAAGAAGGAAATATAGTTATGAACTATAAGTTATGAACTCTTATGTGCATGAGAACATCACAGCTCATTTGGACACAGGAAAATGAACTTGAGAGCTCACAGGGTCTTTTCCATCTGTGGTATCTGTGATATGTTTCTATGGCTGCATTTGTCTGTGTCAGGGTTTGGACACTGTCCAGCAAGCAGCTGGACTTCTAGGGCAGTGATGAGAATGAAGCAATTGCAGGAATGCTTGAGAACAGGTCTTTATGTCTGATGTGGGAGGTGGGAGAAGACCAGCAGATCCCTAAATGGATTTTTATGGCAAACCTCAGAGATTTTCTGCACTGAGAATCTTTTGCTTTTGGCTTTTTGCTGCAGATCCACCATCAAAGGAAAACCCTTACGAAGACATCGAGACCAACAGCCGCTGTTTGGGGAAGAAATGTGTCCTGACCTTCCCAGCATCCCCCACCTCTTCTGTACCTGGGACTCCCACTAAGGTACTTTGATTCAAGTGGCCACTTCTTCTGCTCCAGAAAGTTCTTGGGTGAAATCCAGGTCCCCTGTGGAAAAAGTGGACACCTTCATTATGTTAGGGATTTTTCCTTTAGGTCTTTTGTCACAGAGTACAGTGTGATAAGAGGGAATTTACTGCCCTTCAGTGAGGTTAAAAAAAAAAAAAAAAAAAAAAAAAAAAGGCAGCGTTCACTTACATAAATGGTAGATGTGGTTTCACTTTTTTTTTCACTCCAGGATTGCCTTCCCTGGTGGTGTGGGAAGACCTTCCTCCCCTCAAAGAGGGCATGGAAGTATTTGGGTAACCCAGGCCTGCAGTAGCCTTGTCTCAGTGTCTGTGGGCAGTGCAGTCTGCCCCTGCCAGTGCCCAGGTGCCTCTGCAGCACTCCTCCCACCCCCCAGAGCCTTTCATGCTCTCTCCATGAGACAATTTGCTGGTGGGTAAGGCAGTGCCAGTCCCCTGGGTAGAGAGCCAGATGGGCATCCCCACCACAGCCCAGCTCACAGCGCGGTGCCTTTTTCCTCCTTGTCCATGGAACCAGAAGAAGAGGTAGAACTTTGGTTGGCATGTCTTGCTCATAGCTTAGGGTTTACCAAGGCCAGCCCTGCTCTCTCAGCCTCCCAACTGCTTTGGTTGATTCCTGTTGCCTGTTTAGATAATCCAAGCCTGGGACAGCAGGGACAGCATGACAGCCAAAGTCATCTTGGCAATAAATGGGTTCGGAGTGGATAGCAGGGATCTAAACACAGCTTTCCTGACCAAAGGGTTTTCTCATGCTTTCCAAGAAGCAACTATTATTAGAGCTGTTATCCAACATTTTCAGAAGTCCCACGTGCAGCATTCCTTGACATGCTGCTCATTTCCAACCAGCTTAATCAGCAACTAAGGTGTCTTTGGATAATTCAGCTCTTTAAAGTGGAAATTGTTCTGTGGTTGCTCAATCCATTCTCCTTGTTGCTAGCTGGGGCTAGAGCAGCAAGGGGCCATGTGTGTGAGCGTTGGGATGAGGCTGAACTCCCTCACAGAGATCTGCAGTCACCAGTGCACCCAGATTTCCCACACGTGCTGTGGAAAGGAGGCTGCAGTGCTGCACAGGAATGCCTTTCACCAGAGGTACAGTTCCCAGCAGGAGAGCTGAACAGCAGTAATTGTGTTACTCCACAGTCTAAAAGCCGTGACCTGCATCAGCCAGAAAAGAAATGCTGCAGCTCTCTTGGCAGCCAATGGGTTTGCAACTGCAGCATTCATCCTGCTGGAGAGCCTGGCCAGGCTGCAGTGATGGGGATGGGTCTGGACAGGCTTTCAGGACTGCTATATAAGTAGTGGCTCATTTCCCTGGTGCAGAATGAGATTCTTCAGTGCAAAAGCTCCTTACAGCCTCATTTCTACATGACTTCTCTGTAGGTGGCAAAGGTTTTTTGTGACCTGGGCGTCTTCTGCCAGATCCAGAGACGCCTGAGCTAACCTGAATGGGTTAATTGGTGTGACTAGTAACTGCTGAGTGTGTCTGCTGGTGGAGGCAGATGGTGGTGCTGCCTCAGCTACAGTCACGGTGCTGCTGTGAATCATTCAGAACCAGGCTGGAGAACTCTCCCCCACATATTCAGATACGTCTTCTGGCAGTGCAGATACTGTTCCCACAAAAGGTGCAATTTACCTTGTCATAACTACTGGGAAATTCTGTAGGAGAAGATAAAAAGTGTTCTTATTGAGCATCTTTCTGGTGAGAAGTAGTTTGCCCCTCTTTATCTGGAGCTGAGCTTTCTACTTCTCTGATGCTATTTTTGGTCAGAGACTTCAGGAACTTTACTGTGCTACTTAAATATCTTCCGTTGTACTTGCACCAAACTTGCTAATGAGTTTTGGAGGAAAGCAGTCTCCATAACTGCTTAACAGCATCTCTTGTACCCTTTGCAATCTCTGACTCTGGCTCCTGTCAAAGGCAGCCCCACTGACAGTGCTTTTTGCCTGCTCTCACTGCTCCTCTGTACCTCCTGGCTAGCTGTTCCTTATCCAAATGCTTGTGGTTGCTTGGTTGGTCTTGTCCTGTTTACAATCCCAGCCTCTGGATTACCCAGATCCTGGGGGATTTTTTTCCTGCACTGGTGTAAGGCCTTCTTGGCCATCCCCTGAGCCTGTGTTCTGTTCTGGAATGAAAATGGGATGGTTAAATTGCTGGTCAAGATGTAGCCTGGCAGCTGCATGGGTTTCTTGCATGTGCAGAAATCCACGGGCACTCTCAGGCTGTTCTGACAACTGGGTGCTGTGGCTGCCCCACTGCACATTTCCTGATAGGGCACTGTAAGCAATGGAGCAAAGACACACGAGGCACTGTGGTCATTCATTCCTCCTCCTCCTTTTCCAGTTGCTTTCCAAACCCATGTTTTTCCGGCAAAACTCAGAGCGGCGGAGTTTCAAGCTGCCGGACATAAGGAAACTGAGCCGTGATGGGACTGGGTCACCATCCAAAATCAGCCCTCCCTCAACCCCCAGCAGTCCAGATGACACCTTCTTCTCCTTGGGAGACTCTCAGAATGGCAAGAGGAGAAGGAAGATTCCCAAGGTAAATCTAGGGCTTTGTCTTTTTTTTTTTTTTTTTTTTTTTTTGCTTCTCCAGGCAGGAATGTGAGTATGAGACCAGCTTTTCTTTCGTTTCTGGTGTGTGGCATCCCTGCAAGGTAGCTGCTGTCCTGGCTGTTGACTTGACTTGTGTTTAACTCCCTTTCTGCCCGAAGGAGAAGGCACACAAACATGTCTGCACCTTTCAAAGAAGTTATTTTTCCATCTGAGAATTCATAATAAGAAAAAAAGGGGGGGGAAAAAAAGGGCATTGTAATTTTGGGATAGAAGCTGAAGTGTGTCAGAGGGGAAAAAAGCAGTTTGTATTTTGCAAAAGATGTTCCCCATCATACTTCCTTCTGTTTTTCCTGGATGGGACAATCAGAAATTATCTGTGTTGTGTGTTTGTTTCCTCATGGCAATCTGTTGCTCCTTGCTCATTCTGATTGGTGCACTGGCTGTTTATAATTTAAGGAAAAGTGTGATTGTAGGTGGGAAATGAACATAATGACAAATTGGTGACAAAACGGACTTGTCTGCAGTTACGAGCACTTTCTGCAGCAACATTTCCTATTTCTTGGATACAGCATTGCTCCATTTGAATTCTATTTTCTTTCAGATCTGCCAGGATGTGTTTTCAATCCAAATGAGGTTTGGCAGCAGTCTATCTATTGAATGTTTCAAAAACACAGTTATAAAAACACAGTTGCTTATCCCGGTCTTTGCAGGACAAGCAGAGGCTACCAGGAACAGTCTGTGGTGATTTTTTTCCATACCCGCAGTTTGCATTTGGGGAAAAAGGGATGTGTTTGTGTATCTTCTTTGTTTCCTGGTTGCCAGATCCGTGTTCATGTTTGCATATCTGGTTTTTGAATGCCCTCTCTGTGTGCCTCAGTCTCTCAGGAATGAGCCAAAGACTGCAAATGTTTAGGGTTTCTTTCCCAGTATGTCTTCACATCTGTGCATGGGCTTGAGCTCTGTCAGTGTGTTCACACATACTCTTATGTCAGCTGAAGAGAGGATTCCAAGTCTTTATTTACCCCACAGTGCCACTGAGCAGACTTGCAGGGCCAGCTCAGGGCTGTGTCAAGGGCAGCATCACCTGAGGCTTGAGCTGGACATCTGGGTGAAGGCTGCCCTTCCACATCGGAGCATGCTGCCTCCCACTTAAATATTTGTATTCAGAGCTGCCTGACCAAGTGGGTGGTGCTGGGCCTGTCTTACCTTGAGCTCGTAAGACGTGCGTGGAGGTAAATCTGGAATCTGAATTGCAATTATTTATGGAATCAATCTGAATGCTGTGGCCATATCCTTGTGCTCCTGCCTGGGACCTTGAGAGACAGGCAGGTCTGCTCAAGCAGAAAGCCTGGCATGGCTCTGCTGCAATTCCCCTCCCCTTCAGGAATGGACAAGGAGACCACAGGCACCCAATGTGCCACTAAGCCCAGCACAGCCCAACACTGAAATGTCCTCTCTCTTGGTCAGCTGGGAGCACAGGGATTACAGGATTTGCAAAGGGAACCGCTGGTGTAAAATATTTCAGTATCACTGGCTTCCACACTCCTCAATTTCTTCAGTCATCCTCCAGCCAGTTTTTTACTTCCAAACCTGCAGAAACCAGGGCAGGTTGCCAAGGGGTCCTCTGGTGCTCCCTGGAGCATGGATCATGGTATGGAGAGGTGGACCCTGTCAAGCTAATACAGCTGCACAGTCTGGAAGTGCATTAAGGTACCTTAATACCTTTCATCAGGGTTTGTTACCCTGGGCTCCTGCTGTACCAGAGTGAGCTGGCCACTGGCAGTGCAGCGTAGGTCTGGGCATTGTGCGTCCTGCACCAACGAGAGAAGAGCTTCAGTATGACCAAGGCTGGGATAAAGAGAGCTTTGCACGAAATTCTAACCTGATTTCTTGCCTGTGGAAGAAATTGACCTCTTTTGTTTGTGTGTTTGCTGAGCAGCTTGTGCTGAAAATCAATGCCATTTACGAGGCTCGGAGAGGAAAGAAACGTGTCAAGAGACTGTCACAGTCTACAGAGAGCAATTCAGGGAAAGGTAAAGGAGCTTCACATCATCGTGCATCTAAGACTTTCTGAGGACTTGGCTTGGACTTTAGACTGCCTTAGTGGTTTATGTGACACTTTCTAGCGCTTCTTGCAGTCCAGACTAAGGCTGAGTTGGGGTTTCCACTTTTTTTTTTTTTTTTTTTTTTTTTTGGTAAGATAAGGGCCGTTCCTCTGGCCAAAGGACTTTGGTTTAAATGGAAGTTTTCTGTTTTTCTTGCTTCATTTTCATTCCATGGCTTTGCATGATAACCTTATAGGTCATACCAAACATGTCCCCTCTTTTTGATGTTTATTTCTGGAACATGCTGGAAGCTATGGAGAGGAATGTTCTGTCCAAAAGCTCTGATTTGTTGAGATCAAAATATTTTGTGGGAATGTGTCACTTCAGTGAACAGTCCAATGGAAGACAGGAGATTTTAGAACAGCCCTGGTTCTTTCACCATACCAATAAACAAATAGCCTCAGTTGGGAATCAGGGTTTCTACAACTGACTGTAGGACCATCTCCATCATAGCAGGATTGAGACTTTCAGCCTCCCACTGTCAACAAGTAGCCCAAAGCATTCAGGCACTTCAGAGCAATTACTTTTGAGCATCTCATTTCTGTAAAAATGAAGATTGTGTCTTTGCAACACAGGATTTTTTTTTTTTTCCAAAACACTTTAATTTCCAGCAAAAGGTGATCACCTCTATTTGTTTCCCACAATTATTTGGTACTGCTTATCCTATTTCATAAAGCATAGACAGCCACAGGGTGGATGAGTGTGTTTATATGAACTTTCAGGGGAAGCATCCCAGACTTTTTATACCACTCCCTAAAGCATCATTCAGAGAAATAGATCACTGGACCCTATAGACCTTGAATCTGATTCAGTCTGACAATTTTTTTTTTGTTTGTTTCTTTCTTTCTTTTCTTGGTTTTATCCCATGTCCCACAAACTACTGCATAATAATGAGTATTTTTCCTTGGTGTTGTGCTTATACCGACTCAGATAAAATACCATTTTGGCATTTTATTCTTTATGCAACTCTTCCGGCTGTGCAAAATTTATTTTGTTGTTGTTGTTTGTTTGGGTGCTTTTTTTCCCTGAATGAATGGGAAGATTCCAGGATTGGTAGGCTGAGTACCTGTGGGTATGTGCACCCTTGAAAAGAACAAGGCCTTTGGGACCTAAACTGCTTCCCCCTGAAGTTGCCCAGCTTTCTCATGCCCGTGATAAGAAGTGCACAGCTATAAATTGACTTTCCTTAATTCATCTTCCCCTTTCTTCTTTTTTCCTAGTTACAGATGAAAACAGTGAATCAGACAGTGACACTGAGGAGAAGCTGAAAGGTAAGGCAAATGTGTGGAGGGAGCAAATGGCTCCTGATAAACTCTGCTCTGAGCTCCTAGGACAAGATCCCTCCTCTGTGTTCTACCTTTGGAGAAGTTCCCTGTTTCTGCATAGAAAGCAGCAAGAGGACAAAGATCTCAATGCTGCAGGAGGAAATCCGTGGGCAGAGGGCTATAGGAGCCTTAAACAAACATCTCTTCCAACTCCCATCAAAGCTCCTTGTTGACTGACTTTCCCAGGAGGAGCATTGGACACTGAGGAAATACAGTGAGATTTCTCTATGTGCAGAGTCAGAAATGTGTGACCAGGCTGGCAGAAGCAGCATTGCATGGCTCTGGGTGTCCAGACGCCTCACCACATGCTTACTATGGGAGAAAAGCCACCAGCCAGACTGGCTGGCTAGGGAAACAGAGTTGCACTATGTGGTTTATTGCTGGTTAAACTCTCCTGCATTGGCTGGGTTGGGATAAAGCACTGCATTTCTTTCTCCACTCTTGTAGGATTATTTGGTGTACTGGTCTCCAAAATACTCTCCTGAAACCTTCTACTGGTAATTAGTCCCTGGGCATTCTGGGGACCTTGCTGTCTTTTGGGAATTTGTGTGGCAAATTCAAAGTCCTGGCAGAGTTAGAATGCGAGATGGAAGCTCCCTCCCATTCCAAAGTTTGCTGACTCACATGCACATCAGATCTGGACAGCAGGTCAGTTCGGTTCCAAGCTGGAAAGGACATGAGCAGCAGCTGGGCTGTGTGTGAGCCACGGTGCATTGTGAGTGGGAGTGCTCGTTCTCACCCTCTCCCAGGTTTCCAGAAGTGAAAGCTCAGACTGAGTTCCCTCTTGGGAGCACAGCTTCCCCCTCAAGAACTAGTGTATGCTCTTGCTTTCATTTGCATTGAAGTCTTTTGTGTGTCACTGCCTACCTTTTGACAGGTGCTAAGAGACAGGAGAGAGGGTTTGCACCAGGATGGTGCAGAAATTACATTCACAACCCTCCTGAGATGTGATGTTGTGAAATACAGACCATGTTCAGATCTAGCTGAGAAAGGCAGTGTAGATGTGGCCAGGAAGACCTGAACTCTTGTCTGCTGCTGGTTGCCATAGTGAATTGTGTGCATCATCCTGTGTTTCTCTGTAGCTGCAGCTCAGGAAACTCCCTGGAGAGAGGATGATGGAGATCATATGGAGTCACCTCAAATCCAACAGCACTGGGCTCTGAACAATATCCAGATCCAGACCTCAGTCTGAGTGACTATGCAAGTCTACATAAGTGTGAACAGGAGCTCTGGCACTTGCTCTTTGCTCTAACTGCACTTGTATTTTGCTTTATGCCTTGTTGAACTGTTGACCTCCCTATTTTTAAATAGGAAGTGAGATGATTTAGCAAGTCTCTTGTATTTGGGACTTTGTACATTTTGTGTAACACATAAGTCACACCAGCCAGCTTCCTCTGCTTGCAAGTCACTGTACATCACCTGAGACACAGTAAATCATAAGGTTGTATGTCAGAGCTGGAAGCACTGACCTTCAGAAAGGAAAAGTCTTGGAAGACAAACTGCTGTAATGACAGCAGTAAAATTCTGGTATCTTTAGAATATAAGCAGTGCAGATCTTGAGCAAGTTTTTCAGAAGCACTCAGCATTGCTGTAACACCTCTCCTTTTGAAGTCCCTGGTGAAACAGAAACCACTTCTGAAAGCTTTACAGCTCTAGAGCAAATAACACAGTAGGTGACTATGTTATTTGCATAGAGAAAGGAGTCTAAGCCATCTTTCTAGGGCTTTAACTATCCAGAATTTGTTACGCTTTCTGATTTGAGAGGCACCTCAAGATTACTTTAAACTACATTGTCTGGAATTGTCTGAGTGGCACAACTTTACTAGACAAAAGATCAACAAGTATATTCCATCTCTCGGGAAGTCCTGTCTCCCAAGCAGATATCTTGTGTACTGGAGTTCCTATGGTATCTCTGTGGTTGTTGATTTTTCCGTCAAAAAGTTGAATTGCCACCCACCTTCCCAAAAAGCAAAGCTGTGAGAATGTGCTGTAGTCTCTGCTTGTAGTTAATTCTTTCTTTCTTTTGTAGCAGGGATAAGGGAGACATCATGGAGATTTAATTTGTGATGCAACTGTAAAACGAAGCAGGGGAGTGGTCTCGGGGAATCTCATCTGGTCTCTTCTCAGCAGGCAACTTTTCATTACTTTCCATGCTGGAATGTTTATTGTCCCATGGCTCATGTGTGTGTTGCAGTTACAGCTTGCTTGGCAGTTTTTCTTGTTTTCCCATTGTCTTGGGTGTACTTGCAGAGGCATGGCACTGAGAGATTAGTTTTAGGCACAGGAAGAACTGGCATGAGCCAGCATTTTTCACTGGCACCTCTTTTCACGTGTCTTTTGTTGTTGGCCTACAGCCCAGCCTGTGTGCTGGAGCTGGGAGTCCCCAGCATTACTCAGACATCAGAGCCCTGGCCTGACCCGAGCGCTGCTCTGGTAAAACCTTGGGGATTGCTGCCCACAGCCTTCTGTGAACAAAGAGGTCGATCACCTCACTGTGCTGGCTTTGAAAAATGCATAAATGAGTGCTAGGATGAATGCCTGGACATTATCTGCTACATCGTGTCCTGTATGGATCTCAGCTTGGGCTGTTTCAGCTCTAAAAGCTATCCGTGAAATCCTTCTGCTGCCAGAGTTCTTCAGGGTGATGGCACAAGACGATGGCCCATCTCTGCCAATATTCATAGCGCAGCTTCCAAATGGTTCCCACCTCTTAGTCAGCCACTGCCAAGGCCACTGCAGTGAGGTGGTTTCAGGTTTATCCCTCAGTCTCTGCAAAGCACTGCAGGTGCTCCGTGCAAAGAGCCAGGCTGAGTCAGAGCCTCTGCTTGTTTCCGTAGCTCACAGCCAGCGCCTGGTGCACGTGAAGTCCCGGCTGAAGCAAACCCCGCGGTACCAGACCTTGGAGCGCGACCTGATCGAGTACCAGGAGAGGCAGCTCTTCGAGTACTTCGTTGTGGTGTCGCTGCACAAGAAGCAGGCTGGGGCTGCCTACATCCCTGAGGTCACCCAGCAGTTCCCACTGAAGGTCTGCCTGACCCGTCTCGGGTTGTGTGGTGCACTTGGATGGCTGGAGGAGCTGCAGCTTCTCTGTCGACCACGTGTTGTATCAGTGACCCCTCTGCTGTGTCGGTACTAAGGGAGACCAAAGAAAGTGGGAGGGCTTCAGGCACTGCCCGAGAATTGTCTTGGTATTGCTCACTGCTGAAAGAGCAGCTGATTTAGATCTTTTGCTGCACTTGGCTATGACTTTTATGTAGCTATTCCCTTTCTCCCCCTTTCCTCTTTAAAGAAAACTGGTGGGAGAGGA
The DNA here is from genome assembly GCF_015227805.2 of Hirundo rustica. Taxonomy (NCBI): domain Eukaryota; kingdom Metazoa; phylum Chordata; class Aves; order Passeriformes; family Hirundinidae; genus Hirundo; species Hirundo rustica. The sequence goes on along the minus strand of NC_053453.1, from coordinate 64,305,618 downwards.
TACGTGTTCTGAACTGTAAGGAACGGCTTTCGGTGATAGCCTAGTTCAAAATGGGGAAGGAGGAATGGGAGAAACACAGAGCCAGTGTGACAGAGTGCTTGTAAATGGGATGTGACTCATGAGAGCTTCCCTCAGACTTCAGTTCTCTTGCCCCTTGCTGGAAGTTGTGTCCCATATTAGAGGCACAATATAGCAGAGGCAGGTGATGCAGAGACAGGGCTTGATGGAATTGGGGGCACAGAGTTACCTTGAGATATCTAAAGACTAGGTGAGCCAGAATCACAGAAATTTTAATATCTTCCAGGCAGAAGCTTAGCCTCTGTCATCACCTCTTCATTTGTCACAGGAAAAATATTTGAAGTCATTCCATCCCCACATGACTAATTGGAAACATTCCTTCTCTCTATTCTGCTAGCTTGAGCGCTCGTTCAAATTCATGCGTGAGGCAGAAGATCAGTTGAAAGCTATTCCCCAGTTTTGCTTCCCTGATGCAAAGGACTGGGCCCCCATCCATCAGTTTGCCAGGTATGTACTGTACTTAGTATCCTGATTCATGAGAAACAGATTTCTACGTCAGGCTAATTAAGTACAAGAGCTGTTACGGTAGAAGATGGGGCAGAGCTCTGAGAGGGGTGTATGGGAAATGCAGAAATTCTGGGGGTTTATTGGATTTGTATGTCTGAGGCTGGTAATGTGGCTGATGGGTATCTTGTCATTCTGGTTTCTCTTTCTGCAGTGAGACATTCTCATTTGTCCTGACGGGAGAAGATGGAAGCAGGCGATTTGGGTATTGTAGGAGGCTGCTGGTAATTATCCCTGAATTTTTTTCTTTTCCTGGTGGTGCAGCCCTCTGTGGGGTTGGTGTTACTGGCACCCATTCTGCAAAGTGGAAAGCTGCTGCTCTTCTCTTTCAGTGTGCAATGAAAAGAACAGCAGCAGAGCAGCTTTGCTCTCTTCTGTTCAGTGCCAAAGTCCCTCTCTGCGTCCCATCCTCCGCCCCAAACATAACTCTCTTTCCTTGCACCAGCACTTTACCACGACCATGGACTGTTGTTTCACCACTAAGCTGAAGACAGGGTTTATCCTCTTTAGGTTTGGATACCTGTTAAACAGTTGTCTCAGCCTGTGCTGGTCCTGTATGTTCAGAGCTGTCTCTGTAGATCAGTCTGCTCTGCCTTTGTCGTTTGATTTAGGTGAGGTGGGACCATGCTGTGCATGTGCCCGTTTCTCCTCACTGTTTCTGGTGTACCAGGGTGTGAGCCAGGTTGCCATCATCACCATACTGTCAAATGCCTGCCAGTTTCTGAGCCAGCCAGTGAGAGGCACAGCTGAGAGACCAGACACTCTGTCTTTGCAGCAGTTATAACTCTGACATTCCCTTGGTAGTTTTTTTGGCTGTCTTTGCAGTAGTTGTAACGCTGACATTCCTTGGTGTGTGTTTGTGTTTGTCTCGAAAGCCCAGTGGAAAAGGGAAGCGTCTCCCAGAAGTTTACTGCATTGTGAGTCGCCTTGGATGCTTCAATCTCTTCTCTAAGGTGAGGGGGGAGGAAGAGAGGGAATTTGTGCTTTAGGTCAAGAGGGACCTGAAAATGAAGCCAGCACCTGAATGAATTAGGATCAGGGAAGCTGAAGAAAGGATCTGAAATGGTGTTGGTGAGGCGACCACATGCTAATTCCAGAACCTAGGAAAAGCGCAGTTCATAGGAAAACTAGATCGTCAGCTCTTGCCTTCTTCCTTCAGCAAAACTCCCAGAATGCAAGAGAGGTTAAAAGGTGGAGTCCTGACTCTGAGTGTAGTGGGGAGTTGGCAAATTTTCAGCTTTACAGTGACCTCATTGGAGATGTGTTTCTCCTGATGAAAGAAATCAAGTGTCTTCAGTTGCACCTTTTGCCTTCTTTATTTTGATACAAATCTCCATGTCAGTACTGGATTAAGGAGGGGACATTAGACGGATGTTGGTGCACTTCATTCTTGGTGTTATCTCCCTCTTCCTGATTTGCATGTTTTTGTGTCTTCGTGCCTTTATTTCAGATCTTGGATGAGGTTGAGAAGAGACGGGGCATTTCCCCAGCCCTGGTGCAGCCTCTCATGAGGAGTGTCATGGAGGCACCTTTCCCGGCTCTGGGCAGGACAATTACAGTCAAGAACTTTTTGCCAGGCTCAGGAACAGAGGTAAAGACACTTCCTAGAGAGAGGGAAACAGGCCAGCAAATGGTGCAGGACTGGCAACTGGAAGCTGGGACCATGGCATAGCACTGGAATCTTCGAAAACAGATGATCTGTCAACTGTGTGGGGAAGCTGGAGAGTAAAACAGGGGGCCAGAGGGGATGGAATGGAGACTTCAGTGAGCTCAGAATCAAAATGGAAATCCTATGGTAGAAATGAACGTAAGCACACAGCCTAGCATAGCAAAAGGAAACAGGACATTGGCCTTGAGACCAAGAGGCACACACAGCAGGTCCTGTGCTGCCCAGCATACGACCTTGGATCTGCTCAAGGACACTACACTTAACTTCCTAACGACAGGTTTGTACAATGTGCTCCAGCACCCTTAATACAGAACCTTTGTTTGTGTGGACCAGGTCAAAAAATTCTTGAAAGCGCGGCAGGCCGATGTTGCAGCCTTTGAAAATGGCATTTTCTCAGTGTGGAGATGAGGATTTGTGTTGCATCGTGCACTATGCGATGCGGTGTGAGGACAGCGGGAGGGTTTTAAGTGTCCAGAGCTTTAGGGCATAGCACTGAAAGACTGTGGGAGGATGGAGGGAGACAAACTGAATTAGTTTGGCCATACTTGCTGCGGGGCATGGTATGCCTTGAATGTGAGAGGGAGGAAAGCAAGTGAGTTGATAAAGTTGTGCCTGCGGGCTTTCAGCAGAGCACTACGTGATGACGTTCTCCTCAACCCAACTGAAAACAGTCCCAACTAAATGACATTACTGCAGAGAACATGCAAAGCTGGTTAAAAATATGTGCTGGAGGAGCAAAGCCCCAGTGGTGTGCTATGAGAATGTTGTGGCTGGTTTGTGTCTGGGATTCTGTTCATTAATTATCTGATTGATGGCATAAACTCCACATTTACACAGTACAGCACTGGGATGGGGGCAGGCACTTTGGAGAGTAAGGGATTAAAAGCCAAAATGCCCCACTCCCCTAAATTCAAGAAGCACGTTCAAGTGTTCAAGAAATGACTGGATGTGGCACTGTGGTCTAGTTGTCATGGGGGTGATCAGCTGGACTCAATGATCTTAGAGATCTTTTCCAGTCTGAATGATTCTGTGATTCTGTGACTTGAAGATTTGGTGTGAAAATCAATATGGACAAGAGCAACATGCTGGGAGGAGGAAAGGAGTAGTCTAATACAACGTGAAAATAACTGAGTGAGCAACGGTCCTTCAGAGAAGGATCTGGTGGTACAGCGGGCCATAAAGGGAGCGAAAGTAACAGTGTGGTATTATTTAGGCAAAATCCTTCATTGTGAAAGCAAGTAAAGGGATAAATAATAAAGGAAAGCATTTTTTTCTGCTTCCCAGGACTGCTGGCATTTTATTTATAGTATCGTTTTCCAAAACATGCAACCACTAGGAGAAAGCCCCAGTAGGGTTATTCTGCTTACTAAGTGGTCTAGAAAATACAGGCAAAACTTGAGAAAATTATTTACTTAATACAGAAAACAAAAGACAAAGGAAGACACGTGATAACCTTTCAATACACAAGAAGCTTCCTACAGAGAGGAATGTGACCAGTCGTTCTGAGTGTATACTGAGAGTAGGACAGCGAGTAATTGAAGTAATTTGCCACTGACATGTTTCAGCTGCAGGCTTGGTGTTGGTGAGGTTGGTTCAGAACTAGACTAATTTTCTTGTGGGACTTATGAAATGTGTGGTGTTGGAGGCTTTCAAAAACAATTTAGATAAGCATCTGTCTGAGATAAGGAGTATGAAGTGCTAAGGTGCTATGACAGGCATTATTTAAGTAGATATGAACAAAGAAAAATACCCACAGGCTGCTCTTGTCTGGAACTGATATAAAAAATTTATGGTCAGGAGGTTAGGCATCCAGATTCTTGCAGTAAAAAAAAAAAAAAAAAAAAAAATCGTAACTGTAAAAGTCAAGAGTGCAGATTTGAAAAGCTCCATGGCATTCTTCTGCTTGAATACCAGATAGCCTGAAAACCACTCCTAGCTGGACACAAACTAGTTCTCCTCCTTATGAAGAGCTCCCTGTCCTCAGTCCAGCGGGAAGAACTTGCGGTTGATCTCATGCCGTGCCTCTCGCGCCGGACTCCGGATCGTCTTCATCTGGAAGCAGGATTTACGGGAGGCCTTTGGAAAGACTGTCTGAGGGCTCACCAGCAGTCGGCGAGGGCTGCTGGCCGTGAAAACACCTGCTGTGTCCTTGCTTGGCACACTCTGGGTGGGCAGCAGGAGCTCACCTGTGCTCTTTCTGTCCCCGACAGGTCATCGAGCTGCGGCGGCCCCTTGACTCCCGGCTGGAGCACGTTGACTTCGAGTCCCTGTTCACCTCCCTCAGCGTGCGGCACCTGAGCAGGGTCTTTGCCTCCCTGCTGCTGGAAAGGAGGGTGATCTTCATCGCAGACAAGCTCAGGTACCCTCTTGCATTTCTCTAAGGAAGGGAGCCTGGGAAGGCCGCAGTGACAGGACTCTCTGCGTTGTTCGTTTTCTTCTCTGCCCTTTTCTAACCTCGTAAGGACGTGAATAGAGCTGTTCTTCCCAGGAATGGGGAACTGAGGCCGCGAACCGTGATTTCATTTTGCGGCTTGCAAAAAGCGCTGCTTCTTGTCCCCGAGGAGAACCAAGTTTCACTTCCTCCAGACAATTTCAGAGCGGATCCCTGGTGCTAAGGAAGCAAAACCCCTCCTTTTTCTCCATGATGCTGCGGTGTTCCCTGCTGTGCTGTGCTTGGGTTTCCAGGGATCAAGCCTTGTGCAGAGATCACTGTCCTTTCTGAGTTTTTCCCTGATACCACAAAATCTTCCTAATTTTTCAGCTTGTATTTTCACATTGGTTTCTAAAGACTTCTCTTTTCTAATGGGGATGAAAGTAAAGGGTGCGGCAAGGGGAAATGAGACAAGAGGACTTCTCCCTTCCGTTTCGAATCTGCTCAATTTGCTCTTTTAAAAATGCATTTGTTTGCTCTCCTGAATTATGAAAACGGGTCCGGGTTTCTTTAAGATCTTGTGCAGTTGGTGGCTGGCAGCTCTCCAGCCCTTGAAGCACTTGAGGATTCAGGGAGGAAAGTTCGCCAAGGCTGGGGAAAGAAAAGCTGCCTGGATGAGTAATGACACTTAGGAGCGCGCTCAGGTTTCAGGAGTGTACAATGCCCCTAAGCTGTCTGTTTTCACAACTTCCAGGCAGCAGCCTGCAGCTCTGGGACCGAGCACTGGGGCAAAGAATGGAGAGGCCCCTTCCAGAGGAAAATGAAGGGGGAAAATTCATTCTACGTGGACCCAGGGCTCTCTGTGGGCAGAGCTCAGGCAGTCTCCTCACAGGAATAGAAAGGCTGGGGAGAGGGAAGCTGTAGCACTCCCTGCTTGCGGGTTTTGGCAGCTGTCTTGGTTCAAAAAGGGGAGAATTTGCCTCTTTATAATCACTGATACATTATATGTGTAGAGGATTGGTATTCTGGATGCTTAAACCACACATTTCGTGCAGAGCATTTAGATTTGTATTGAAAGCGAGAGAATTCATCCAAACACTAGATCTCTGTTTAACGTATATGATATATGACATCATCTATGATCACAGGCTCGCAAATATTTTTCTCTTCCCCTGTAGGATAAATTTTACATTCTGAGAAAAAAATTTTAAGGACACAGATTGACATTGTAATCTCTACATGAGAGCTGGGGGGGTATCAGGAAATGGCAGGGAGCTTTTTTGGGGGGAGGATTGAGACATCACTTTCGAATGAACATTTATTTGACAAATCTTTTCCTATCACCTCTTTACCTGACAGCACAACACCGTGTATTCTGAGCATGGAGGGTGATATCTCTAATTGAAAGCACCTTGATGGGTTTTGGTGTTTTTTTCCCACCCCTCCTGTGTCTTTTATCCTTAGGGTCCTTAGGAATGAATCCAGCTGTACAGGCCTGTAAAGAGTGGGAGAGAGCTATAGAATCATAGTTTCTAGAATCTCTAAATATCTCATAAAGAGCTGCCTTTTTTTTTTTTTTTTTTTTTCCTGTGAAAAAGGAATTGTCGTGTTTAAAAGGTCCAGGGTCTCTTAGACCACAGGGCTCAGATTCAAATATTTACCACAGATTTGCCAGCTCTCTATGAGACTTTTAATATTTGATGTTTCTGAGAAGCCCTTGCTCTGAGCATTTTCGAGAGAGTCTTTTTCTTTTCCTCTTACAAAATATGAAGTTTCTCTGGCTCATTTTTGTGGAGCAAAAGCTTGGAAATTATCCCAAAGGATTGTAATGGTGTGAAATGCAGAAAACAAAGAATTTGGCCCTCAAAGTTAAGTAGCTTCTGTATTTTAATCCAGTTCAGTGACTTGAATGGACTGGCTTCATGAGCCTTTCCTAAGGTGAACAGTCTCTTCTGCTCAGAGGTGGACCTTCCATGTTTTGGAAACTGATGCTATTGTAGATATAGGATCTTCTGTCCAAATTATATTTCTCCTGGGACAGAAACACAATTAACTCAATGAGTATTAATTAGTATTCACTCTAGGAGTGAAAATGCCATTTTGAGAGGAAAGAAAAGAAACACTTTTTGGAAATAGGTGAAGAGAAGGAAAAAAACCTATAAAAGCAGCTGTTGGAAACTGCTCAGAGGTTAGGAATGCTAGAAATAATCCATCTGAGATGGATTAATGGGAAGAGTGCAGGTGACACAGTGAAAGATGCACAATAAACGACGTTTATCGTTCATCTTTGTGGTTTTTCATGTGGGCACTATCAATAACTATCCAAGTTTGAAAAGGTGTGTCTGGGTGTGAGTGACAGAGAAATTATTTGTACAATTTATTTACGTCCTTTAATTGCTATAAAACCAGCCTGTGGGAAAAGAAGGCTGAAAGGTCTCCTGCCAAATACTGCATGAACTGTGAAATGTTTTCAAGCTGAGCCAAAAAATGCATCTAACAAGCGTACAACAAGTGAAATACTCTGTCCTTTCCATCTTTAGAATGAGCAGTGAGTGTTTAAATACCTGTCAGTCCACAGCTTGGCAGCGGAAAAGGAAAGAATTTGGTTTATTAGTTTTTGGGTGGGTTTTTTTCTCTGTCACTGTGGATACTGGAGTACACATTGCCTTGTAACCCAGGAAAATGACTTTGTTAAAACTGTGTTGGTCTGTGTAGTCTTCCCCCAGCTTTTGTTCATTCCTGCACTGTTAACTTTAGTCCTGGGGCGGTGGAGACCGTTGCACGGGTTAGACACAGCAAGATGAGATCTGCTTTTGTTTCAAAGGGATGTTGCCTGGCATACAGCTCCAACCAACCTTTTAGAAGGCATCTTTCAGCTAAAACCACCTGATGTCACGAGGCACCTCGAGCTGGGCAGTTTTTCGTGGCCTGAGCATGAGATCTTTGTGATTCAGAAGGCTTTTTAAAAAGAAAAGCTTGCACGGGCTTAAAATCAAGGCCTCCTTTTTCCAAAAGCTCAAAAGCTTGTTGTGGATCTGACCAACTCAAGCAATTGCCTCTGCCTCTGCCAGAAACCACAGCTGTATCAACAACACAAAGTGGTCATTGTTATCAAAGGCAGATCTGAAAGAATTAGAGTCGACACTTTAAATGTGGTCATCCCCAGCAAAAGGTAATTAATCATCAGGAAGAGCCCTTTACCATGTGCTACAAAACCAAATCTGGGACGGCCAATATCAGCCTCGCAGCTTTCTCCCTCTTCCCCCTGTGATTAGGGAGAAGAAGAAACCCAGGGATGAAGGTTGGATGTCAGATAATAGGGTTGTCTTTTCAGATCATCTTAATCCTCATTCCTGCACCTGCACGAACCTGCCACATTGGTGGGAGTCAGTGAGGGTCCCCAGAGAGCTGGTGGAACTTGGCATCCTCCTGCTGGGATTTGCAGCAGTGCTGTCTGAAGTCATGGGACAATGCCTGGAAGCTCCTGTGCCTGCTAAATGTTGTAAACCAGAACTGTAATCCATCATAAGTAAATCCAGATGGGACACAGTGTCAGAAATCTGAAGGTGTTTGTAAAATAAATCCTGCTGTGGCAGAGCTTATTAAAAAAAAAAAAATTTAAAAATATACGTATTCAAGCAGTCTTGAATTGCCAAATGCCGGCATATTTTGAGCAGTTTGCTTAGTGCAGGGACCACAGGACCTCCTGGCATTAAACTACGGCTGGATGTTTGATTCAATGGTGTTTTTCAGAAATCATGCAGTATCCTAAACCCAAAAAGGGAGTTAGCTTTGGGGGCTTTTTATCACATATGCATGCCTTTGGAGCGCAAAGCAACCAGGCTGAGCAGCCAGTGTCCCTCCACAGGAGCTGTTGCAACTTGTCAAGGTGTCTTTTAGAGCAAGTCAAGCTAGTCTTGGAGCAGGTTTTCCCAGGAGAGGAAGAAGGGTTTCTATGTAGTTGCAGCTGTTGTGCTCAGTTTCTGTATTGGCCACCTGTGCTCAAGGTGGCTGCCAAGGAGCAGCAGCTTCACAGGGTGCTGGGAGGTGGGTTTGTGCACAGGGTGCTGTGGGGTGGGTTTGTGCACAGGGTGCTGTAAGGTGGGTTTGTGCACAGGGTGCTGTGGGGTGGGTTTGTGCACAGGGTGCTGGGAGGTGGGTTTGTGCACAGGGTGCTGGGAGGTGGGTTTGTGCACAGGGTGCTGTGGGGTGGGTTTGTGCACAGGGTGCTGTGAGGTGGGTTTGTGCACAGGGTGCTGTAAGGTGGGTGGGTTTGTGCACAGGGTGCTGTGAGGTGGGTTTGTGCACAGGGTGCTGTGGGGTGGGTGGGTTTGTGCACAGGATGCTGTAAGGTAGGTGGGTTTGTGCACAGGGTGCTGTGAGGTGGGTTTGTGTGAGGTGGGTGGGTTTGTGCACAGGGTGCTGTGGGGTGGGTTTGTGCACAGGGTGCTGTGATGTAGGTTTGTGCACAGGGTGCTGGGAGGTGGGTTTGTGCACAGGGTGCTGTGATGTAGGTTTGTGCACAGGGTGCTGGGAGGTGGGTTTGTGCACGGGGTGCTGGGAGGTGGGTTTGTGTGAGGTGGGTGGGTTTGTGCACAGGGTGCTGTGAGGTGGGAACGACTGTTGTTCAGGCAAACAGATGTCACGGGTTGCTGCAGTGTCATGGTTCTGACCAAGGGAATGCTTGCCCAGAGAGATCTCTGTGCCAGTCCCTATCCAAATCAGCCTTCTGGGAGGGGTCTGAGGGTTCTTGTGTACCTCAGTACTTTTTAGGCCCTGTACTATTGACATCTCAGCCTCTACTACAAGCAGCAGGCAGCTCAACCATGTTCCCTGAAGAAGGCCGAATGAACCCACAAAAAGGTGCTCAGCATCTTGAAAGTGTTCTCCCGAGACCTGCAGCATTTTAAAAGTCGAGTCATGAAAGCAGAAGCCCTAAGAAGTGGTGTCTGTGTCCCATTTGAGCAGCTGGACCGAACCTGTGTGGCCTGAGCGTGGAACGTGACGCTCCCCAGGGCGCACACCAGTGCCTGCTGGCTGAAGAGCACAGCCACACAGGTGGCATTAAAGGGACCCATCCAGCTGCATCCTTTGGCAAGGCTCAGCAGCCTGGTGTGAATCAGCGGTCCCTCGGTGCTTGTTGCAGTGCCAAATGCGAGAGAGAGAGAGAGCTTGGGCTTGAGTCCCTGCAGAAGGCCACGGTTCTCCTGGCAACCTGCAGCTCCCTGAGACTGCCTGCAGAGCAAGTCTGACGTGTGAGAAAGATGCCTCAGTGACACCTCCTCTGTGTCCAGCCCTGAACTGCTCTGCCTACAAAGGAGGCTCACGGACCTCAACCCTACCAGGGCTGTTCCCTGGAAAGCTCTTCCACAGTGAGAAATGTTTGGGAGCAGAGATCACTGGGTTTCACCCTGGAGGCCGTGAGTCATGCACAGATGGAGGGGTGGAAGGGGAAGTTATCTTTACTTCCCACTGCCTGCTGTGCACAATTTCAGACTTAGCACAGCTCTGGCTTTGACTTCCACTCGCTGGAGCTCAGCCATCTCTCCTCCCCCTCAATCTCTCACGTACCATGTGTACTCGCTGGGACTCGAGAGCTGGGCTGAGGGAAGAACAAGCCACCATAAATATAGCAGGAGACAGCTTGCCATAATATCTCACCATGCCATAAATAACCACTTGCTTCAGCTGCTCACTGTTCCTCTGTGGAGCTACCTGGACTCAGAGATGTTTTCCATAGGTTTTCACATGCTGTCTATAAATTCGGGTCCCACGTTTAGGCAGAAAATCTGGATACACCTTCAAAATAGAGGATCGGTGACAAATGTAAAACTTCTAACACTTACACATTCATCCTCCTTTCAAAGAAGAGTAACAGTGGGTGGTGGTAATGCCCCACTGCTGTGCACAAGTGATGAAAGGTGCAGTTCTTTCAGCTTTCACTATGCTGCTGCTACTATTACCAGGTCTATTATCAGTCAGAAACAGAGGAGTGGAAAATATGCTCTGCAGTAATGGAGAGGAAGAGAAGCCCCTGCTTTTGTATCTGCTAACATGACCTGAAATGTATGAGTAGCAGAGCTTTGAAGGAGATGGTTTTTAAAGGATCTTATTAGCTTGGAGTGCACTTCTAAGATGACACATTCACTTTTGTTGCAGTTCCTTTCAATGTTGGCTTGTATGAAAGATACAACAAAAATCATCCACTTTGATATTGTTCCCATATTTTTCCTGGGTGGGTCTTTTTTTTTTTTTTTTAATGTCTCTGCTTCTTGCTACCTCCATATTTTGTCATTATTTTAATTTTGCTTCTCTCAGATTTGTTACCTACCTTGCTGATGATGGCAGGCACAGCTGGAGCAACAGAGAGGCAGCCTGGAGGAGTGAATGCAGGGAGGGGGATACACTCACACATTCCCAAACAAGGATGTGGAACTGAAGGATTTTTCCCATTTAAAGGCTTAAAGCTACCAGTCTGTAACATAGCTTTTGAAGGGTCTTCCTCTGTTTTTACAGAGTATCCCCTTGAAAAAGAGTCCTCTGGGAGTGAAGGGAGAGGAAACTGTCCCCATTTTGTGAAGAGACTTTCTCAGAACACACATCCCAGGCATCTTTCCCCAAGTGCCAGTTCCCAGCCTGTCGCAGTCCCAGATAAAATTTTCAGGTTAAGCAGATTCCAGCCTCTCCCCTGGAATTTCCTTATATCCAAAAAGTGTCATGTGATTAACAATGTTTGCTGCCTGCTTACTTTGTACTGCCACACTGATGTCCCAGCAACTACAGTTTTGTTCTGCTAACCTGAACTTAGGAGATGGAAGCCAGCCAGCTGCCCCCCAGCCCCACCACCCTGCTCAGCGTGCCCTGGTGATAGAGCACAGGGATGCACATGCACCAAACCTACCTGGAGTGGGGAGCGGGGAGGGGAGGGAAAGCAGGCTTCACTTTTCACAGCAAGCTCAAGTCAGCAATAAACCCAGCTTGGTGAGTGTAAATTCTCCCACGGAGTCTAATGGGAGCCAGCTGGGCATCCTTCTCTATCCACGTGACTCCTCCATTCTGCACCAGTCTCCCTCCTCTCCCTCCTCTCCTTTACTGGATGCTGGTAGAACAAAATGGTGTTATATATGCAGGATTTAGAGCTGCTAGCCTCCCCTCCTCTTGACACATATCCAGACCCAGAAGAGATGAATAACTGGTGCCCTGTGGCAAGCTCTGGCTAACTGGATATCCTGCCTGACCCCTGCCAGAGAGCTGTGGGAGAATGAACTCATTTCTCTAAGGAAAGGCAGTGGCATAGAAGATGCCATGTTTGTCTGATATTTTCCATCAGGACACTGGAGGAGCAGATCTCTGATTCAGTGGAACCTATCTCCTGTCATAAGAGTAAGGGCTGGGGTTATCTTTCAGAAGTCATTGCTTCTGAAGCTGAAAAATGGGGTCAGGAATGTGGGAAAGCCCCTTGTAATTAGAGAGCTCAATCAGGGAACAGTTGATTTCTAGGAAGCACCCCTCATTCCCTGACTGACCAGCTGTGGTCCTTGCTTGTGTTTTGTCTTCCAGCACTCTCTCCAAGTGTTGCCATGCCACGGTGGCCCTACTGTACCCCTTCACCTGGCAGCACACCTACATCCCCGTGCTGCCACCTTCCATGATCGACATCGTGTGCTCGCCCACCCCCTTCCTCATCGGCCTGCTCTCCAGCTCCCTGCCCCGCCTCAAGGAGCTGCCCGTGGAGGAGGTGAGTCCTGCATCCATGCCCTGCCCTACTCGAGGTTGTTCCAGTGGGCTGAGCTGTTTTCTGTCAGCTGGCAGCTCCAGGGAGCAGAGCTCCCCTCCTCTGGCTGCCCCGAGTGTGGGGTAAGGGCGGAGGTGGATGTTCCCCCAGGCAGACAGAGGTCTGTGCTCTGCCTTGGCCACGCCTTGGGAAGGCAGGGGGCTGGAATCTCCCACTGAGGGGCTGCTGTGGGTAGGAAATGGTTTTATTAAAGTTTGTACTGGTTTCTGCATAGTGCTGTTTAGGGGCTGCATGCAAATCCTGCCAGTCCTAGGTGTGATTGCTACAGCCTGGCCAGGATAGCTGCCCCTTGGCTTAACACAGGTGACTCACGAGAGCAATAAATAATCAAGAATTGGATTCCTGGTGCACAAGGGTGAGCACAGCAAGGCTGAAGGTGGTCAGGGGGGGATTTCCCTCCCTGCCTCCCGGGAGACGGCGGCACAGCACACAGGGAGAAGGGGTGAAGCTCTGACCCCGCTGTGCGGTGAGCAGCAGTGAGCCGGGCCTGGAGCACAGCCTCCTGCTGCCCAAGCTGTGCTCTGGTTTGCAGTGACGTCCCCAGAAAGCCACAGCAAGGGCTCTGCTCCTGGGTCGTGCTGGGTGCCTTCTTCAGCTGCAGTGGTGGGTAGGAGGAGCAGGGACAGGGCTGAAGTGTTTTCCTCCAGAGTAGTTATAGATTAAGATAAACTCTGATGATGGAAATAATTAATTCCCCTTTTAATTCTTGCTCTTTCATTCTTAGGTCCTCGTTGTTGACCTTGTAAATAATCGGTTCCTGAGACAGGTGAGCAGAGCTAGTTCGTATCCTTTTCTCCTCTTTTTCCTCCATGACTTACCTCCCTCTGTGCTTGCTGACCTGGCTGGCTGGATGGATCACTTTCTCCCCAGTCAAAAACCGAGGCAGGGCTTGTGGTTGGCCGTGTTAGGGGTTGCTGTGTATATATGTAACATCAGCATCCCAAAACACAGCTGTTGAGGACTAAATCATTGGGAATTACCTCTTTCTCTTTTTTTTCTTTTTCTAGAGGAAAAATGGTGGCACTCGAGCACTGTGGGTCCTTAAGTGTCATCCTGTAAGGCAGTGGACAGAGCTGGAAGGCAGAGGCTCAGCACTGTCTGCTGGGGAGCAGTGTGGGTTCTTCCAGCCTGTGTCTGTCAGTCCATCTCCCATCACATACTCTGCCCTGAGCGGGAAGGGAGCCTTGATGATTTTTTGATACCCTTACTGCCTGGGGAGCTGGTGGTTCCTTGCACTAGGTGTGCCAGAAGCAGGAAGGTGGTGCACGGGAGCCTGTGTGCTGCTCTGCAGGCAAGATTGCCTGCTGATTTTCACTTCCCTTTGTTGTGGAGAGGAGGGGTGGGAAGGGGAGGAGGAAAGGGAAGAGGATAAATGAGCAAACATACTCCTGGCCCAGGAAGCTCTTTTTTTTCCCAGAGCTCTTTGGCAGATGGCTGAGCAGCGCTGGCAGCGTCGCTCTCTGCCGTGCCTCGGCCCCGTGACTAAGATGGGCTGAGTGCTCCTCCTGCTGCAGGGAGCAGCCTGTGGGCCAAGGCCAAGCCCTCCCACAGTCCTCGCCCGCCAGCTGCCTTAGCTCTGGGGTTATGCTTTACCTTGCACCTCTCTTCTGGAGGCTTGAGCTGAATCGGCCGGCCGGTAGGAGCTCTGCGCCGTCGCTGGCAGCTCCTTGGCTCCGTTGCTCCCTGGGAATTCCTTATGCCTGCGCAAGAGGATTGGTGCCTGAGCAGGGGCTCTGCTCGCCTGGCCACGGGCCAGCATTGTTCACACACCTTCTCTTTGTGGGAGGGACGGTGCCCATGGGCACGGGGGAGCCCTGCCCTGTAGCCTCTCGGGTCAGACATGTAAGATTCCTCCAGAGTAGGGGAATATTTAGGAAAAGACACCCCCTTTCTCCTTCCTCTGGTGCTTTTTGATAGTACTGCACTGGGTGGTGCTGGGAACATGCCAAACATATTATGCCTTCTCCCCCTCCTCACGGTTCATTTCTAGTGTTCTCGTTGCTGTGCTGGGGATGGGGTAGGAGATGTTTCTGTCCCAGCCCCAGTCCCTCAGGAGGTGACTCTGTCTTACAGATGGAAGATGAGGACTCCATCCTGCCCCGCAAGCTGCAGGCCGCCCTAGAACACATTTTGGAGCAGAGGAATGAGCTGGCAAGCGACAAGGACGAGGGCCCTGTCAATGGCAAGCAGGGTAAAGCACAGTGCCTTTCAGCTTAAAGCCGTGTCTTCTCCTGCCCCTTTTTTGTCTGTCACTTCTTAGAGGAGAGCTAGGCTTGTACTGAATTTAACACCGCAGGTACTGGAGGTAGATCAGGGTTTTGGTTAAGCTATATGAAACATTCCAGCACACAGGGGGCAGTTCTCTGTGTGAAGAGCAACGTTTCTTATCTCTTCCCAGCTGCCCATCCTTCCCTTACAATTCCAGCACACACCTGTACTCCTTTGCAGAGGGGTTTCAGAGGCTTCTCTCTGCTGCTGGCCACGAGTGATGCAGGCTCCTCCAGGGGACTGTCACCTGCAGAGCTGCAGACTCGGTGATGGCCATGTGGCCCGTGGGTGACTGGGCTGGGACAGCTCTCTTGGGGGACAGTGTGGGCATCTCCTTGGTGCAGAGCAGCCTGGAGAATGTGCTGATTTTGGCTAGGACAGGGTTGATTTCCTCCATAGCTGGTATGGGGCTGTATTTTGGATTTGTGCTGGAAATGATGTTGATAATACAGGGACGTTTTAGCTGTGGCTGAGCAGAGCTCACACTGAGCCAACATCTTTCTGCCTCTCCTCCCAGCCCACCAGTGAGTGGCTGAGGGCCCACAAGGAGTGGGGAGGGGACACAACCGGGACAGCTGACCCCAAATGACCAAAGGGATGTTCCACATGAAGTGATGTTCATGGAGTCGTGCTTGGCATATAAAGCTGCAGGAAGGAGGAGGAAGTAAGAGGACATTTGGAAGTGGGGTATTTTGTCGTCCCAAAGCACGTGTACTGGAGCCCTGCTTTCCTGGGGTGGGCTGAACACCTGCCTGCCCATGGGAACTGCAGAATAAATCAATTATTTTGCTTTGCTTGCATGAACAGTTTTAAATTAATCCATTAAACTCTCTTTACCTTAGCCCATAAGTTTTCTCACTTTTAATCTTCTGATTCTCTCCCCCATCACACCAGAGAGAAGTGAGCACCAAAACAAAGCTTGGTATCTTTCAAAGTAGTAGCAATTTGGTTTACTTCCATGACAAGTACTTCCTAGAATACTGTCTCCCTTGAGCAGCTTTTTCTTCTTAGGCTGGATCTGAAAAAAAGCAGGGAATTTTTCCCCAGAGATTTTCCTAGCAGATTCTTACAGCACTGTCCTCACCACTGCCCCTTTATTTTTCCCGTAGAAACCAGCCCTTTGAATGAGGTGGTGTCCGAGGCCTTTGTCCGTTTCTTTGTGGAGATTGTGGGCCACTATTCCCTCTTCCTGACCCCCACGGAGCGCGAGGAGCGGACGCTGCAGCGCGAGGCTTTCCGCAAATCCGTCTCTTCCAAGAGCCTCCGACGCTTCCTGGAGGTCTTCATGGAGACACAGATGTTTGGGGGCTTCATTCAGGAGCGGGAGCTGCGGAAGCAGGGGGTCAGAGGTGAGGGGCTCTGACTGGGCTGGGCTGGGCTGGGCTGGGCTGTGGTGGAAAGTGCTGTTGCTCCTACAAGGGCAGGGAGATGCTCCCCAGCCACCCTCTGCACCCCCAGTTCCGTGGCTGGAGGCTGCAGTGTCTGCACAGGAACACCAGAAGGGATTCTGGTGGTTCCTTGCTGGGGTTGGCATCTTTCACCCTTGCAGTATCCTCCACACGTGTGCCTCTTCCGTTCCACATTGGATCCCACTGCTGATGTTTATTCTTGCAGTCCCTCATGTCCTCTTCTCGTGTCTAGAGGAAAAAAGGGCTGGATTGGTCATGGTTCTTTTGTCTAGTAGAAAGCTTGGATGCTCATCTCCTTCCCAGAGCTGCTTCTGTGGTTTCACTCCTGTTATCCCACAGTCTCAAGGGCTCTACTGGCAGCTGAAATTTCTTATCCCTGCTGCTACTCAGTGCTGGCTTAGCAGCTTCCTCCTGAGCATTAGTAAGCAGGGGATGCTTGAATAGGTGGCTGAGTAAGAGGTAAATTCTGCATGATGATTCCCCAGATGATGTCACTCCCTGGGCTTAGCTGTGTTCGTAGCAGAATGAAGGCAGGTACATTCTGTACCCTGAGTGAGGTACAGCAGCTCAGTCAGCCTCGTGGTGGGGAGGGAGGGGGCAGACCAAAGCCGCTGTGCCAAATCTGGCCCCAGCTGATGGAGGAGGTGGGGTGAGTTGTTCTCTCTCCTGTGCAATAATTTGTGGGTATGCTGAGGCAGTAGACTTTCAGGTGGGCATTCTTACTTGGATTTATAGAGACACAAAATAGAAGCTGTTTGTTTCTGTCCTTCTGCAGGTCTGTTTGAGGTACGGGCTCAGGAGTACCTGGAAACACTTCCCAGTGGGGAGCAGAGTGGAGTCAATAGGTTCCTGAAAGGCCTAGGTAAGGAACCAGCAAAACCCTTGGCTCCTCAGGAGGGCTGGGCTTCAGGCTGGGCAGCACAGAAGCTGCCCAGGGGTGACAGGGCCAGTGACTATGTGCCTGAGGGGCTGGTGTACCCTGGACAAACGGGCTCTGGAGGGTGTGCCTGGGAGCTTGCATGGTCCCAGCCTGCAGCACTACTCCCAGGGAATGGGCAGAGCTCTGCAGGTCCCTGCTTCCAGCTTTGCAGAGCAGCTGGCTGTGGAAAAGGAGCCAGGGACAGCAGCAGGGCCAGTACACTGCATAGGACAGAGGTGGTGGGAAATGACACTTGTTTTGCCTGTCACTTCAGGGAGTCCATTTTCTTTTCTCTGTCTCTTCAGGCAGCAAAATGAAATTCCTCCACAAAAAGTAAGAGCGAAGCACATCCTCATTCCACAGAAGAGAATGGCTTTACCATTTAGCAGCAATAAATCAGACTTACCAACCATTCCCATTCAGCCTGCTCCCAGGAGCCAGCAGCCCTGGGCATGCCTGGGAAGCTCTGCACAGGCCTGTGGCGCTGCAGGAAGATGGGATGGCTGCAGGGCTGCCGGGACAGGTTTCTGGATGTCTACAGTAGCAAGCACTGGACCAAGCACTCTCTCTGAACTCTGCACTAGCACGTTGCAGGCATCCCGGCGGATTGGATCTCTTAGCTAGTCAATTCTTTATTTGGGTGTATTTTTTCTATTTATATTGAGGTTAGAACAGTTATTAACTGATGACTCTTGCCCTGCCTCCTCTCTGCCTGGTGCTGCAGGAGGCCGAAGCGGGACTCCCATGGGACTGAGCAGGCGAAGCTCAGGCACGGAGGGGAAGAACAGAGATGAATGAAAGTAGATCTCTGCAAAGCAAGGACACTAAGGGCTGCAGGGGTGATATGGACTGACCAGGAGGAGCTTCCAAGCAAGGGAAAAGGGTGAGGGGGAACCACTAAACCTACTGAGGACTTGATGGGCCAGCCAGCTCCCTGGGTGGTTGTAGCAGGGAGTGTTGGCACGAGGAGAGGCCTTTCCTCACGCGGTGTAATTAAAAGCCAGTTGTGTAAAAGGCGTGTGGATCCATGTTTTTGTGGAAAGGGGTGATGTGTCTTCCCACCATCCCACCTAGCGCCAGGCATGAGCCAGAGAGGACATCAAGGATCTGGACCCATGACTTGGCCAAGCCCTCGGCTTCCCTGTGAGTCTCAGAGGCAGTGTGGCCTCGATCCCTCACCTGGCAGCTTGCCAGGGGAGCCCAAGGTGGAGCTCTCCTGCAGGATCTCACCTGGGAGACCTGCTTCCCAAAGGTCAGATGGGCTCTCCTCTCCTGTCAGGGGTGTTGCTGCTGGGAAGCATGGTAGGAAACAGGCAAGGGCAGAGTGTCTGCTGCTGCCTTCTGTGCTCCTGCCTGGGCACGGGGTAGGGCATCCTGTTCACCTTCCCTCTGTCCGTGGTGACCTCCTTCGGTGAGGAGGTGTCAGGGAAGTGGAGTGGAGGCTGAGGCAGGGTGAGGGCGTTTCTCCAGCTGGTGTGAAAGCTGTTACACTTGCACTGCTTGAGAGGGCGAGAGCGCCTGGAGCATCCTTGAGACTGCTCTTTGGAGGGGAGCCTCTTTCCCCGCTGCCGTGGGGTTGCAGGGTGAAAGCTGCACGTGCGTGCCATGGCTGCAGCTGTGCTCTACTGGCCTGCACGGGACTCCCAGAGGACCTGAAGACGATCCCTGTGGTCCGTGGGCTTTGCCAGGTGAGAGGACCTTTCTGATGCCAGCACTGGGGTTCAGAGGTCCTCACCTCCATTCTATACACCAGAGCAGAGCGGTGGGTCCAGTGCTGCTGTATTTTGTTGGGCAAATGGCTCTGGGTGGCCCTGCTGGAGCATGGGCATGGCCCAGGGACCCCCATAGGTCCCTTCCCACCTCAGCCTCTCTGTGGTTCTGTGGTGAGCACAGTAAGTGCTGGACAGCCGTGGTGTCACAGGAGGCAGGCACGCAGCACCTGCAGCTCTGTGCCCCCCAGCTGCTGTGCAGGGACAGAGGAAGCAGCAATAGAGGGGCTCAGAGAAGCCAGCAGCATTTACTCCCCGTCCCCACCCAGGCTCAGGCTCCCTCAGGGGGAATCAGGAGGAGCTTGGGGGTGCTGCCCCTTGGGTGCGCTGAGCAAAGTTGGTGCCACTTCAGCCACAGGAGGTGCTGGTGGCTCATTGAAGGGAAGTGCAGTGGGGCTCGAGGTGAACGGAGTGCTGTGTGCTTCGGTTCTCATTTTAGAAGGAGTTTTTAAGGTAAACATTATGAAGCTTTGCAAAGCTGGGGTCACCCCCACAAGTGTAAAGGTGGCCAGGAAAGCTCTGTGGGATGTTAGATAAAGCTGACCTGTGGCTCGGCTCCAGCCTTCAGAAGCAAGTCTCCTACATGGTCCCACACTGCCAAGCCTGCTCCTAAGGACTCCACATTCCTCTCCCTAAGTGATGCTTTCAGTGGCGTGGGACTTGGCCTTCCTTGGCAGGAGCTGTGGCGAGGAGCAGGGTGGGATCCCAGGTTGCCCAACACTTAGCTCAGCTTGAATTGGTGTGTGAGCATGCTGAGACACTGGCAGCTTCTATTACAATATCCTAATGGCTCAAGATAAAAAGGGTTGTGAAATAGCCCTGGTTGCCTCACTGGGGAGCTCCAAGGGGGCTCTGCCAGCACAGGGCTCCATGACCACTCAGTGCCTTTATTGGCCGCTCTCAGGAAAGTGGGAATCAAGCCTACATAGTGTACAAAATCCAAAGGGGGTGTTAAAAAGCAGCAGCATGAGAAGTACAGTGAAAGAAACATTTATAGCTGTGTCATTAAGGATTTTAAATGAAACTTGAACAGGAAGTGTTGATCTCCAGCTGCAGGACGACCTCTTCAGCTTTAGTTTGAGCTGTGCTGCTCCAAGATGAGCTTGACTCGCCATCTACGGGCTCTGTATGCTTTGGAGGAAGCCACCTGTAAGGAAAAGCCTTAATACCATATGTGCTGGGTCTGACCACGGGTCTGTGTGTCCTGTGGAGGCAGCCAGCAGCAGGTGACCAAAAAAAAACTATGAACAGAGCACATACCCTGGGGATGCCCTGTATTCTACACACACGCAGACTGTACTGTACACAAGCATTGCCAGCTCTACATGCCAGGGGTTTCCTGCACCAGAGCTGGATCTCTGTGTTTAGTAGTCTTGGATGAGTTTCTGTTCCATGACCCTGCGCACGTGGGTGTAGGAAAACGTGCTGAGGCAAGAGGCCAATCTGGGGGCAGTAAGGATTTACCAAAGGGTACTGGAGAATCAGGATGCTGGTTAAGCATTAAAAGCTGTGATCTCTGCTCCCTGACAGTTCCTGCCTAATTAAACAGCTCTCACACACCAATGTGAGCGGCTCTACGGGGCCTGTGATGTGCAGGACTGCACTTGCTGACTCCCAAGCTACTGGCGAAATCCCAAGCTCTGTACCCCTCCTTGGGTTTCCAGCACAGGCTGTTGGTGTCCTGCCATAGCTCAGGACACCTGTGAAATCCCAGCTCTCCCAGAAACTTTTGGGAATGTCCCATCCACCGTGCAGTTGCTCATTCTGTAGCTACTGCTGGCAGGACAGACTGACAGCCCTGGGCAGTCAAAGAGGGCAAACCCAGCCCTGCATGGGGCAGTCAGACTTGGGCTCAGAGTGTTGCAGCCAAGGGGGTGTGCTTGCCCTTCGCTGCATGTGGGGATCCCTGGTGCCAGTTGCCAGGAGGCTTAGAACTCACCTCTCTGCCTGGAGACAGATTTCAGGTGGCAGGTGCCAGCAGGCAGCTTGCAGGTGTAGAGCCCCAGGCAGCCCCCGCAGTCAGAGGGCCTCTGGCAGGGCTGGGACTGGATGCTGTGGCAGGAGTGCTGCAGAGAGAGGGAAAGGGCTGGCTGCAATGCCCGTGGCAGCCAGGACCAGCCCAGTCACAGCTGCAGCATCACTCTGCAGCAGCGAGATAAGCAGCTCACCAGGGTCTAGAGCGGCAGCTTCATTGCAAGGAGCTGGAGAAGCTGGGGCCCAAGGAAGTGCTTCCAGGGGCTGTTCATTACTGGTTTTGGCTGGAAGCACTCAGAGCTGTCCCCCACAGCCACAACACCACGCCCCGCCCCAGCAGCATCTCTGCTCTTTCGCTGTGGTGGCACCCACCCCAGCTGAGTGGCATCTGGCACGGTGCCACCCAGCACTTTGTGGTTGAGGCAAGGTCTACTTGTGTGCCACCAAAGTGCGGTTTGGGTTTGATGGAGGAGAAGCTGGTTATTTGTGGGGCGCTGTGCTGAGCCCGTGGAGCAGAGCTAGCGTGGGCAGGGAGAGGCTGTGCCTCTCTCAGGGCAGTGCTGAGAGGAGCCGTGCCCATCAGGGCATGGTGCCCCCATTGCAGAGCTTGGAGGGCTTTGTTAGCACTGCAGGGAGTGAACAGGAGACTTTGGGGAACACTGCAGGGGCTGGGGCTGGAGCAGGGCTGTCCCTGCAGCTCTGAGGGCAGCACATGGGGGACAGCTGCAGCCAGACCCGCACTCTCCTCTCCTCACCACCTGCACTCACAGCCATCAGCTCTGCTCCAAGCCTTGCCAGGTACCAGCTGGGGATCTGGGGGTGTCCCTGCCCAACCCCCTTCTCAGCTCTGTTATGAGGCCTCGAAAACACCTTTTCCACCTGATATTTGCAGGATGATGGCATGCTCAGCACCTGCTCCAGCTGTCCTCAGTCCTGTCTGATCCTGGCTGGGAACCCCTGCCCACCCTGCAACCCCCCCAGCACAAACGCTCTCCCTCGCTGTCCAAGGATAGCTTGTGCTTACCGTGTCACTGTTGAACTTCCCAAAGTCCTTCAGGTGGTGGCTCAGCCTCGCAATCCTGCTGCGGGAGGGCTGCAGCGGGAGCCTCCAGGGCTTGCCAGGGGCAACCTGCTCCCCGCTGCCCAGGAGAGCTTTGGCCGTGGCCTTGCCGCGGACCCTGGAGCTGGGGTGCGCCGCTCTCATGGCTTTCCATGCATTGGCCAGAGGGCGGCTCCTCTCTGAGCCCTGCCCAGGCAGCTTGTCCCCTCCATCTCCAGGTGGCCAAGGGGCTTCTCCAGGGCCCCCAACCCCTGCCTGCCTCTGCAGGTTGCCAGCCTGGCTCCCCAGTGCCCCAGATGGTGCTGGGGCTGAGCAGAGCAGCACCAGGAGGAGCGTGGTGACTGTCAGTGCCTGGACACTCATCCTCAGGTCCTGCCTGTGCTCAGGATCTTCCTGCCCGGACAAGGCTGTCGGAGTCAATAGCAGAGGTGGAAGCTGCTTTTTTCCTCTGACTCTGGATGCAGCTGAAGTAATTTTTATAGTGCAGGGACATACCTTGGGGGCACAGCCCTTTTCCCCCGCCCCTGCTGTGTCCCACCTCCCAGCTTACGAGCAAACCCAGCTGCTTACGTGGGCTCCAATCCCCCTCCCTTGTGCTCCCGAACATCCCAGCACCCTTCTGCCACAGCCACCCTGTCCCTGCTCGGGTTGCACACATGGGTGCGTGGCATCTGAGCACAGAATCTTTCGGCTGAACCACGGTTTGCGAGCAAGGTCTTGGAAAAGGGAGAGCTGACGGTGAATGTTTGTGTGTGTGATGGAAAGCTGGTGGGCTCAGAGGGAAGGGGCTGCTACGAGCCTGGTGGCAGTAGAGTCTCAGGTAGAGGAAAGGCGCCCAGTTAGTGCCTCCATCAATTGCAGTGGGAGCTCACTGGTTAAACAGCAGAGCCCTCCCAGGAGAGTGGTGTTACAGCTGCCCTGATCAAGCTTTGGCTGAGCTCAGTGCTGTGTCAGACACCAGGGATCTGCTCCTCAGCCAAGGGACCTCACTGACAGTGGTCTCTGGCTGAAATGGAGAGTGAGTCTGTACTCCAGGTTTGCTATCAGTCAGGTTCAAGAACCAGCCAGCACCAAGACCAAACTCTACTAGAAATCAGTTTTAATGAGTTTCAGTGTTCACTGATCTGTTGGCACCTGCAGTTGCATCCTGTGCACATCTCATGCTTAGAGAGAGAGAAGGACTTTTCCTCTTTGTTTCCATCGGAGATGCCTTAGCTCCCTCTGATCTCTTTCGCTTCAGTCTTGATACTCTGGACTAAAGAAGGAAGGAAGCCCCAAGTTCAGAGGAAGCCATGTGGAACAAGGAACGATCATCTTTTAAAGGCCACCAGCTGGTCCCTGGTCACTCTTCTTTACTTTGTCTTCCCTACTTTCTCCAGGGGCATTGGGCTTCAGAGCAAGACGGTGTGGTGTGTGCTGGCTGGCTTGGGAAGGTGGATGAGGTTATCCTACAGTGTCGTGCTCCTGACAGCTGCACCGTGCCACAGGTTGCGATCCATGGGACCTCTTGGATAGGGAAGAGTAAGCAGCAAGAGCAGATGTTGCTGCTGGGCCCAGCTAAAGAGACGTGGTCCTGAAGATCCAGGAATCAATGACAGAGGAGCTACCATGATAATGGACAACAGTGACACAAGGTGGAGGAAGAGAAAATTCCCTCAATAGAAAATCTAGATGGCCTGGAGGTCAGAAAACCAGGAGGTCTGAAAGACCAGAAACCAGCTTTTCATTCCACAGAAGTTCCCTGGGTTGAGGCCTCCTTTCCTGAGGTCTTACTCAGGAGCAAAACAGATGGTTGTTCTCAAAGCTCAAAACACAGTCCAGTTCCTCAAAACAGGAATGCTGCGAGTGCAATGAGGTGATAGATGAGAAAGCCACAGTGTTCTAGTCCATCTTCCATACCTTCACCTCTGGCCAGCTCCTGCTCTTGACTTGCTCCTGGCTGACACTGGAAGTGCTGATTTCTGGGGAGATGGGCTCGTAGGAACGGAGAGACAAGCTGGCAGCCAGCAGACCCATCCGGACACACGTGCCTGTGTCATGGTTAGCAAGCATCCCTGCAAGGATTCCTGCCATTAAACTGTGGAGGGAAAGAAAGGTGGTTTTGAACACAGGGGGAACAGCTTTGAACCTGGGAATGTGGCTGTTCCTTTGTAAGATCTCTCATTTGGACCCCAACCAGCATTTTCAGCAGCAGAATATGTGACACAGGAAGGCTGAGGCTACAATGAATGGGTTTTGCTTTTTCTATATCTGTTTTTAGAGTACCAAATAGTGTCATCTATTTGCATTTTTTGTTCTCCTCATCTGAGAAGCTGAGGTACTTCCTCTTGTACCACATTTTCTATTCTCCTCAGTTTTTCAGATGAGGTAGGAGAAAAGAAAGGAGCCTGAGAAGGGAAGAATCTAATTTTCCCCTGCTCTCTAGTTATTTTGTCACTTCTCTGCTCTTTGTTGGTGCCTCATTATGTCCTCGTTATATTGATGCCTCCTCTCCCCAAAGGGTTGGATGGGGTGAGAGATAAAGTTTCTGTATCTGTGTGAAAGGGACAAAATGCACAGCTGGAAAAAGAAATCCAAAGCTGAAATTACACTGGAAAGTCAGATTTTTGGGGAACATTTGCTATGGTTTTTCATTTGAGATTTGCCAGTAAAAGTGATGTGAGTGCAGTGTTTGGGATAGATTGGGAGCAACTACTCTATTCACAGTAACTAATGTAACAATGTTCAGAAGCTAAGAGAGGACAAAGAAGGGAAAGAGAATGGAGAAGACAATCACATTTTAGAGGAAGAAGCAAGGACAGGAAAATGTGATGGCAGGGAGGATTAATAAGCACATCTATGGGGAAGGTAAAAGGAGGCCTTATTTTGCACTCCACCTAATTACATCAACATCTTTTTATCCCTAACAAAGGCAGAGAAGATTATGTCTTCCACAAAGTGTTCAATCTCTCAACGGCTCCGGGAGTTGAGAGTAAATATTTTGGGGAACATCCCCTAGCAATGCCATGTGTGGGCATGTGGTGTTAGGTTGTCAAGGCAGCCAGGGGCAAGGAGCAAACAGGCACTGCACACGTGCTCAGCTCATGGGCAGATCTCTGGAGCTGGACAAGAGCTGGGGGTGGTGGCATGAAGTGTCCCTCATCACTGTTTCTGGATTGCATTGTCCCCTGACCAGTGCTGTCACCGAGACACAAAACTAGAGTGACACAGTGCTTCTAGTGTGAAGGTTCACGGGGGCTAAGCTGGGAAAGTGGTACATTTTAGGCATTAGAAAAGAATTCTTTACAGTGAGAATGGTGAGACATAAATAGTTTGCCCAGAGAGGTGATGGATGCCCCATCCCTAGTTGAAGATGTCCCTGCTCATTGCAGAAGGGTTCAGACTACATGATGAGAGGATTAATTTTCTTTACAATGACCACTAAAGGTCCCTTCCAACCCAAACCACTCTGTGATTCTACAATAGTCCTTTGAAAGCGCCACCAGGCTGGGCTTGGGACACCTAACATGTTTATATGCTGTGGAGATGGCTTGCATGGCGTTGCAGTATCCTGGCATTTCCAGTCTGTTTGGGCACTCTTACTCTATAGAACCGGGATTTCCAGAGTTCAGGGGAGCAGTTGGGCTTATTAGAAAAAACAAACAAAAAAAAACCCCTCTGGATGAACAAGGGGACTATGAGAATTCCCCCACATGGCCTTGGGGACTCAGAGATGAGCTGGGACACAAACAGCATGTCCTGGTGTTAAGCAGGCTCTCCAGCTTGGCAAGAAGTTGATTGCTTTTAAGTAAAATATTGAGGACTCTATGTTTAAAAGAAACCACAAACCACACAAACCTTTTCATCCTGCACACTGATCAGAGAAAAAAGAAGTGTTGCTCTGTGGAGTTATTGCTAGGTAAGAGTAGAAAGGGAAAAGGAAATACCTGTCACATGCAGACTTTTGGTCTAGCCCAAGGCAATGAAAGGACAGAATCAATTACTGCAACGTATGAAGCAAGAAGAAAAAAACAGCCTGGCTGCTACATATAGTTTGTCAAGTTAACAAGGAGCATAATAAAATATTACTCTGACAGACTGAGAATTGATCACGGGGGCTAGGAATAATAGCTGTCATTTCCCACTTCTATGTATGGCATTGTGCGAACAGCCAGGCGAATTATACAGCAGACTCTTCTGAAGCAAGAGCTTCAAAATTGCCAGAGGCAAATGGAGAACCTGATGAAATGCTTTTACAGGGCCATTTTAGCTCTTGAGTGGCAGTTCCACTTCCATCGGAGAAGTGTGGAAATAAGGCAGTTAGTTAGTAAGACAGCTTTGATGTAAGGTGGTTTACTTTGCTTTTAGCAGCTCAGCCCTGAGTAATTCAGAATTCTTAGATTGCCAGGAAAGACTTGGATCTTGAAGAAAAGCAAAACTAATAATGGCAAGCCTGGCTTCCGAGTCGCTTTGGGGGACATTTCTAACACCCTTTGCGAGGAATCGACGTAACCAGCCCTGGTCTCATCTCCTTAGCGCCCCTTCCTCGAGCAGCAGGGTGTCGTTGCTTTTCCAGTGGAATTTCAAAGCAATCCGACCGTGGCCCTTTCACAGGCAGCTGGAGAGGACGAAGCGGCGAGCGACATACCTGTCACCAGCTCCTGAGACGCTGACCATCTCCTCCCTGCTGATGGGCACGGCGGGGTAGTGGGCAGCACAGAGCCTGGCAGCGGCGGGCTGGGGGAGGAGGGAAGGGCAGTCAGTGGGAATTGCCATGGATGGCAAAAAATGGAAAAGGCTGAAAAAAAGGCAATAATCTTTTTTTTTTTTTTTTTTTCACGCTTTGATCATTTAAATGAAGCTTCCTGCAAATGAAGCTCGCTCTCATGAATATTCACACAAGCACATTTAATTCTGGCTGACTCTAAACACCGCTGCTAGGAGCCAGCAGTATATGGGCAGAGAATCTGATTTTCTTTCGGAGCTGTGTCTTCCACCCCCCCAAACACATACATTTTCCAGCAGTGATGCTATATCTCCCAGGACTGCTGCCATGACACCAGAAATAGCAACAGTGCCATATGGTCCAAGAAAGAAGCGACTGAGAGCTCAGAGTTAGTTTTCCATGCCCCTACCTGTTCATGAGCTCCTGGATAAAGGGAGATGCTCCCTCCCAGGCTCTTGCCGCACAGGAGGACGCCGTGAGCGCCGAGGGTCACCACCACACAGTGCAGGTGGGCCAGCAAAGGGCAGGCCAGGGCCACTGCAGCCTGGACAACATCCTCCAACCTGGATGGCAGCTCTTCAGAGAGAGGGGAGGGAAAAATGGGTCCTAAACCAGCCTTTCTTTGGGCTGACACTGCCTATTTATGAGCACTTCAACTACTATTTATGGGCACTTCTGAAATGTTGTTGGGAATTTTTTTTTTTCTCTAAGTTATGGGAAGCATGGAATTTTCCAGAGTTAGACTTGCACACTGTACTTCTGTGCTGAGAAACCCAGCTCTCAAGGGACTAAAGTCTCAGAGATCAAAAAGCTGTCTTGAAACATGTCTTCCTTGTTTCAATGCTGTTGGATTTCCATCTGCATTTGGTGGTCGTTCCTGCAAAGGGTGGTACTGCTGGGACAGGTGTCCTCTGAGCATCATGCCTCAAGGACACGTTGACAAACCAGATATTATTCCTGTTCAGGTGTTGAAGTGAGGCAAATGGGACCTCTGGTTTTGGGCAAGGAGCCATCCCAGGCCTACTGTGGGCTCTGATAGGTCATCAGTCCATACAGCCCACACAGAGACGGAGACAAGGTGCAAGGTACCATGAGCACTTATGAATCCTGATTTGCCTGTATGAGAGGCTGAAGCAGAAAATGCTCTTCTCCAGGATCTAGGTTATCTAGAAGCCTGACTGACCCTTCTGGGTATTCAATACCTGCTGGCAGAGGGTTCCCCAGGGTCCGATTGATTGCTCTCAGCTCTTGCAGGTTGGGGGAAATGTACGTGAGTGCTTTCCAGCTGTCTGAGAGGAACGGCTTAGAGGCTTTGTTCTCATCTGTTGGCTCATAGCACACTTCAAAACAACAATGCAACGGGTTAGTTAGTTAATTAATTAGTGGTTAATCTCTGTGTCAGAGCAGGATGCGGTGTAGAACGCTTAGCATAATCTGCACAACTAGAGTTACCCCTTTAAATTATGAGACACTTAAATATTATTTCCCCCAAACTTGGGACAAGGTCTCCCAAGGTTTCCTTCTCAGCATTCAGCAATGAGACAGCTGCTTCTAGCTCCGGATGATATAACCAGACCCCACTTTTGCTACTCCAGTCAGCTGCTTTTCGAACCTCTGCCAGGTTTTTAGATTACTGTGTCCTTCTTTGGGATCTGCTTTTTAAAAGGTAGGTGTAACTCCAAAGGTGTAGGAAGCCTTGTGAAAGATCCCCAGCATATCAGTGGAGGGGGGCATTTATTTCACCGGAATGGAAGAGAATTCCTCTCAAAAGATGCTTTAGTGCTTTGTCTGAGAAGCAAACCATATTGCTGCTCAAACTGCCAGAAGCGCACAAATCGCCACTCGCATTGAGATTAAAAGGCTCAGAGGAGAGCAGCATTCCCTGGCCTTCTGGCAGTGCTCAAGGGCTTTACCAGCTGCCTAAGGAAATGTGGCTCATCTGCACAAAGAGGAAAACTCCAGAGAAACCCGGAATGTTTTATCCATCTGAAGCAGAGTGGCAGAGCACAGAAAGAGGTGCTGAATAAGCCGGCATGTCAGACAGTAAATGGGTATCTCCAGCAAGCAGCAGGGGTATGCCTGGACAGCCTTGGCACACATGCTGTCAGGGCAAGTCCTCCTTACCTGCTAGCTGGTGCTCTCTAGCTAGTTGGCAGACGTACTGAATAGTGGAGAGAGGCACATTGCCATCAATGCAAACAAGCGGGGCCTGACACAGGTTCTCCTTGAACTGGGACACCTAGTTAAAATCCAGGACACACAGGAGAGACAGCCTGAGTCATTGCAGAGGGACAAAATCATTGCTAGTCAGACTTGGTGTAGGATTTTGACTTGTATTCCAGCCTTTAGGTGCAGGCATGACCCTAAAAGGGTGATTCCTTAAGGAAAATGGATTTTTCCATTTGTCTCATCTTCTCCTCTTCTCCTTCCCCTGCTCCTGGCCATTAAGAGCTGGACTCAAAGGGCAGGGCCCCTCCAGCACAGAAAGGTAATTGCTGGTCCTCACTGGACCACTACAGGGAAATGGAATGCTGCTGTTAAACGCCACTCTAGGATTCCCTGGGCCATGCCTGGCTTGACTCCACGTTTGCTCACTGCACATGTCATTTGGATGTCCTGTCTGCGGTGTCTCCTAATACAGGCTGTTCAGCAGGCTGTTTTACTGCTGGGCCCCATTGAATCCCTAGGGATGGAGCAGTGGAGCAGTGGAGTGGAGAGCTGCTGTTCTCTCCTTTGGCTCGCTGAGGTTGCACAGCCACTTGCTGGGATGCCAGGCCGGTGCTATGGGCGCTCGAGCAGCATCCCTCCGTGTCTCTGCCAGCCCTGGTGGAAAGAGGGGCTGCCAAAATGCACTTTGGAGCACAAGGCTGGTTCAGAATGTCCACTGATCACAGCTGCTTTGTAAAGCTCAGGAGAATTAATCCCTCATGTAATGGTTTCCTGTGCCAAGGCTTGGGGGAGGCAGGGTGGGGATGGAAGTGGGAGTAATGGCCAGATTTTTCCCTAGAAGTCTCCACCTCACGGAGATGCCACTGTTAAGTAAATTGCACTTAACTTCCATGTCGCTGTCAGTCATGAAGCACAGGCTTTTGTTCTGTCAATGAAAGGTTGAGTAGGAAAGGAGGGTGCAGTGATGAGGCTTTCACTGAATCACTCCTTAATCACTGCTGCAATTATGCTTCCCTGATGTTTTTGAATGTTTGGATGTGCTGAGCAACAGTTTCTGTTGATACAGCTCAGTGTGTAGAAACAACAGGGATGGTGGGGAGGGGATGGAACAGGAAAACTCGATTTAACCAGTGTTCTGTCCACTTTTTTTTCTGCTTTTCCCTAAAGGAAGAGATATGGATTTGGGTTAGGGTTGCAATAAGGTTGATTTCTTGCTGCCTTTAAGATGCGAAATTATAAGTGCGCTTTGACAAGTTAATGAAGAGGATTCTGGCCTACATATCAGGGATGATGGTAGTGGTGATATCTATAAACCAGAAACAGACAGAAACTCCATCTGGGTCAGCAGTCACAGAGGGTTCTGGTGGCTTGTTATGCTCTGCCAGTGGCCAGTGTCCAGGGTTAACCTTAGCACCTCCCATTCCCTCTGCACACCCGTTCCCTCCTGGTACAAATGTCACCAGTGGCCTTTTCTCACAGGCTCACACTCTTTCCCATAAGAAAAGCTCACAAATCCGAGGGAGTGCATACATATTGCTCTGTTATCTGCTGGTGGATGTCCATGTCTCCCAAGCCAAGGCTGAGCTCCCCAGCACTGGTGATCACGGCGCAGTAAGTGGCTGTGCTCTTCCCCTCCAGCTGAAGGACGCCGCTCATGTCCTGAAACGGGAAGGACAGTTATACACTGAGCACCTTCCTCCTCCCTGCCACACTCAGCTCACTCTTTCTGTGGCCACCTGGTCTCCAGCCCAGCTCACTGCTCTCTCCTGGGATAAGCAGCCCGTCAGGGGTACCTCAGTTTAGACAATGCTGGCACGTGGCCATTTGTTAATATTTGCGATGCAGCAATCGCTGCAGGTTAAAGCAATCCTTTGGTAAATGAGTGGCAGCTGTGTCTGCTGTGCAGCTCCACAGGTTGTGTCCCCTGTAACAGAGGAGTGGTCAGCAGCCCTGCCTGCCCCAGTCACCTGTTCTCATAGCTCGTGTGGGACAGCATCTCTTGGTGGCACTCTGCAGACAGCAGTGACTTATGCTGGCCACCTCACTGACTGCCCAGCCTGATTCTGAGCACAGTCTGGAGCCATTTCTGCAGCTGTGGGACAGAGAGCTGTGGGGTGTCCTTCCTTTGTGGCCCCTGGGAACGATCTGCTTAGGGAACGCAGGGCACATCTTGGAAAGAGCATGCGGATGGAGAAACGTATCTATCTCAGGAGCTGACAGGGAAGCGGGAGTTTTTAGGGAAAGGTTCATCTCCAACACTGGTGGGAATGTATTTTGTTACAGGCAAGGATTGCTTGGTGGCTGGCCAGCAGTTCCACCTTCCCTTAGGAGGCCGCTCACTTGGATGGCACAAACTGTGCTGTATAGAGAAGAGATCCGAGACCAGCCATGGTGAAGCCTTTATAACCCAAAACAGAGTTCACGTTCTTATTTCTTCATTTCCCAACTTACTCAGGTAGCCAGAACCAAGGCCCCATGGGCTCTGTTTGGATCCCAGGGTCATGAGGGCACTAATAACAGTAAGCAGCCCTGACCAGCCTCACCTGGGGGCTGCACTCACACCCTGCCTTGCCTCCAGACCTGTCTTTTCTCCATGGAGTTGGCTGATGACCTAGGTTAGAGCTGCTCTCCTGGCTTTTTTTTGGTCCCTGCTGGGGTGGTGCTGCTGGTGGTGCAAGGTGGTGCCTTGCTGTGCTGGGGAGCTCCTGCTGCTCCAGCTCCCTGACCTGTGGACAAGCTGCTGCTGAAGTCAAGTACTCCCCAATGCACAGGTAAGCAGTGTATGCAGCTCTGTAGAGGATCCTGCTCCTCTGAGCTTGGGAGGTGTCCAAACTGCAATTCCAGTTTCACATTTTCTCTGTCTTGGGCTTTAACTAAACCAGGTGAATTTTGGCCATGCTCTGTGTGTCCTGGGGTTCAAGGTTTGCATATTTCTCTCTATGATTAGCCTTCACTAGAATTGTACGTGGTTGCTCCTGATTTACTTCTGTCTCCTCCAAGCACCACTTTCTGGAGCTGAATTCAGAGCCCAGGGTTCAGACTCCAAAATACAAGCAGCCTGTGTTTTGGAGGTGGTTCCTTGCCTTCTAACTGTGTGTAACTAAAGAAGCATTGAATTATTCCTACTCTTAGCCTGATGGAAGGTGGCTCTGACATCTGCCAGGGTTGGGAAGAATTTTCCCCCTGTGATGTCGTCTCTTCCATGTTTCTGAGGTGCCACTTGTGTGCAACGTACCATGTGGTGGCAGTAGTGCAGGACAGACCCCAAATGCTCATCCTTCCCCACGGCTGATAAGAGGAGAGGAGCTTGTCCAAGACGGCTTAAGCAGTCTAGAAAGCAAATGGGAACAAAAGCTATTAACAAATCCACCGGAGTACTGTGAACACAGCAACAGGCAGTGCAGCATGGCTGTCTCTAGGGAAGCCCCCTCCTGACAAACTTAATGCTCATCAGTCCTTGCCTAGAAGGATGTTTAAGATGAAATTGAGCTGTAGTTGCTGCAAGTGACTGCTTAGAGCTGAGTGAAGTGTCCTACAGAGAGCTGAACCAGCACCCTGAAATTTAAGATTTTTTGGAACATCTGGGAGCAGAGGAAAAGAGGGGAAAGCAAATTCTGCTCTTTTCTGGCATAATCATCTCCTTTATCATCACAGGCATGTGGGTATTCCCACACTGCTTCTGAGCACAGTGTTTGCTGGTGCTGGCCTTCCCACACTGCTGTTCCCACCATGATACAACCACCGAATCTGAATGTATTAATGGGAAATCCTTCCTCCTCTCCTTTCAGGTTACCACAAATTGTACCTCTACGGGTGGTGTGGGCTTTTTGGGGAATTTTTTCCACTCAAGCTTCTTCATTAGTGATCTGAAGTGACAGTAGATATGTATTAGGAGATTGGGAAATGTCTAAAAGCTCAAATAATCATAAAATCTTACTGTAATCTGTCCCTGTTAACTGCACTACAGGAATATTGGTCTGCTGCTCCTTGTGGTGGAGCCACAGGTACTGTGTGCTCCCTTCCCATTGACAGGACTGTAGCCTTTCTTCTTCTGCAGCAACTCCTGTAGCTCTGTTCCTTTTGTCCATGGTATGTGGTTTATCAGTCTGAACTATGATTATTCCTTTCAACTTCTTGCTCTAAGCATATTTCTATTGTGTCTGTATCCTGGCATTAATTAAATCTGAGGCTGCTCAGTAGTCACTGGAGGTACTGATGCTTATTTTCTTTGATTAAGGGTTACTTCACCCTGTGCTAGTTAACATCATATTTGTGGGCCTTCCTTTTCCTGATCTCAACTCCCTCCCCTCTTATTTCTTGGAAAGAGCGCTGCCTTTTCCAGGCAGTCTGCCCACTAGTATATTGCCTGATGCGTCCCAAACCTTGTCAGCATTCACCCTCTCCTGCTGCTGCAGGAATACCAAAGGACAAAGCACAGCTGGCATGCACCCTCAGGCAAACCCGAGCACCAGGCACCTGCCAAGTTCCTTCCAACACCGCCAAAGGTTCGTCTCACTCTTCCAGCGTTTGTTTGCCCACCGCCCTGGAAGAAAGAACTGTTAATTGGCAAAACTGGGAGGGCTGCCTGGCGTAGTTGCTACATCTCTGTTATCGCGTGAAGTTGATTTTGCTGAAACATGGATCAGCAAATCAGAGGGAGCAGAGGGCGTCCAGCTCACAGATTGAGGGCAATACAAACTTCTAGAGCCATCTGCTGACTTCAGTCTCGATGACAAAGGCCTGCTTTCAAGGAGGGGAGACCCACTTGATCTCCCCATGAGCTGCTGGTTTGGTCTTAACTTGCTAAGACCTCCTGGAATGGCTCAGGAGTGTTTCAGGCAGTGCGAGCAGCCCTCTGAATTCACCTGCTCACAACAACCTGGGGCTCTGCCTTCCAGGCCACTTAGCTCCCACCTTAAGCTGTTTGTGGGAGTTATTTATATTTGTTTGTTTGATTAAATATTTATTTATTTATATCCCTCTTTGAATGTGGAATGAGATCTGTTACCTTTGCCTGTACTGCCTCTGTACTTTATCCATGGAAGGGTCTGTTTCAGAGACTGAAGAGTTTTTCACTCACTCATTGCTTCCCAAACATATCCTGCATTAAAAACACCCTTCTTTTCCACATGTGTGGCTACCAAATTCTTTTCTCTTTCCTCTGCCTTCCACTCCTCTGTCCATCTGCCTCTCTGTCATAGACAAGTTGTCAGAATACAGGCAGTTGCTCACCCATCTCATTCTAATTCTACTGCCAGAAGAATTACATCAGTAAGTGCTGAGATCAGTTTGGGCTCCATCTGTCTATCAAATGCTCTTAGAGCTCTTGTTTCATAAAATCCTGAAAACTGTTTTCCATCCCTGAAGTCGGCTTTCCACTGGCAGCCCTAAGGCCTGTACGCAGATCTCCTGCCCTACACCAACCCAGCTGCACAAGAACAGCCCTGCACATAACGTTTTCCTTGCTTGTAAACACCACTATCTATTCTAACCAAGAAAATGTCTTGCTATCTCACTGTAAGGAATATTCTGCCCCCAACCCATCCCTGTGCTTGATCATTCTCAAAATTCTTTCTGAAACTCCCCAAGGATTCTTCTTCCTGTGCATGAAGTTGCACATCTATGTGTCCTTTGCACACAATGCTTTCTCCTGCATCCAGCCCTGTGAGAGGCTGCTCTCCCAACTAAATATGATATTTTATTTCTCTCATCTGACCTTCAGGCTCTTTTTCTCAGCTCTGACGCTCCCCTGTTCTGTAGTCTGCAGGATTTAGTGCTAATTTTTGATACCTTTGCTTTTCTGTCTGGCAGTTCTCCAAGGCCTAAATCGAGGAGAACTGCCTGTATATAAGCTACCTGTGGCCTTTGTTCATCTTTGCACTACTTGTCACTCCTCATTAACACAAATGCCTCTCCCTTGCCTTTGCTCGTGCTCCCTGGGAATCGCCACTGGCACTGTTGGGAATGAGGATATTTCCATCTTCAACTGTGTCCTGTTGAGAGTTGCAGATTTCAAAAGCAAAATGAGTTTGGCTATTTTAATCCTGAAGCTCACCCTCTGCAATACAGGCAGCCAAGGGGATAAAACCCCAACACCCCAAAAGACAAAGCAAAGGTGCTTTTTTAGACAAGTCAAACAACGTGGCTTTGACCAGCCCCTGTTTCAGTCTTAAAAGAGGGTGCTCACTGCCATCAGCAATAAGTGCAAACTGTGGTTCGTGTAATTCCATTATCTGTGTTTTAAAACTGATGCCTGCAGGAACAGTGAAAATACTCATCAGCTCCTTTCACTGCCTGGCATGCTGATCCTCTCTTTTAGCTCCCCATACACCCCAGAGGCAGAGTGTCTGGGTGTCTTTTTCATGCCAAGCCTTGCCCTAAGAGCAGATGTAGCAAGCAGCCTCCTGCTCAGGGATCCGGCTGTGGGTGACCTCTCCTGTTGTACAACCCCACAGGGCCTAAAAAATGAAGATGCTAAATCTGTCTTTAAAGTAGCAGATGGGTAGAGTGAGAGAGAAACCAGCAGCTGCCTTTCAAAGAAAAAGAAATGAGCAGCTCTCATCACACCTTGCCAGCTCAGTCGTAACTCCAAGTCTGAGTGGTATTCAAATATCACTTCTTGCCTTTGGGTGGGGCTGGCTCAGATTAAAAAATTTAGGTGAAAATGGGGTTGCTAAAAGTGATCTGAAATGAGGCTGGGCTGATGCTTTCTGGCAAAGTTTCAGAGAACTGAGGAAGTCTCTGGAACCTTCTTCCACCTCCTAAGAGGTTTGAATCCTAAGTGTAAAAATGAGACTCTGCCCAGCTTCTGGGTATCCTGAGACAATGATAATCATAATGCTTTTTCCAGCAACTTCCTCTGAGCAAAACTGTTCATCCCTCTCAGCAGGTCAGATAGTTACATATTAAGCATTTAGCTTCTGGGTAGCCTTGAAAGCCATGTGGGAATTACAACCAGGTCAGAATACAGCTGCTTTCCTGCTGAGACAGCACGAGGAGCGAGTGGTACCCAGTGCTCTGCAACAAATCCAGCAGGCATGAAGCTGGGATCTGCTGGGTGCGGAGCCCTTAGAAAAATATCTGTCTTTAAAAAGCCAAAACAATGATATTGAGAGGGGCTTTTCCTATTGACTGGAGCTGTCAGCAGGAGCCCTTTGGGTGGCATCTCCCAAATCCTCCTGTGGCTTGGCATTTGGGCACCAGCCACAACACACCATCAGCTCTAGGGCTCGCTGAAGGCAGAAGGGCAGCTAACACCTCGCTTTTTAATGCAACTTTTTCCCTTGTCAGCTGTTCCCAGCAAGACCTACGCTGGTCCTTGGCCCCCTCACCATGCTATGGGTGATCCAGGGATCTGCACTCGTGTCTGCCATGCCACAGAGTGCCTATCCTTCCTTGGACACGGCTCAGCTCCTTGTCCCGATGGCTGAGTGTAGGCCATGTATGGTATTGGTGACATCACAGCTGAAGCAGCCGAACTTCTGCTTTTGCAAGCTTTCATAACTGATGCCACAGCATATTTCACCCTTGACCATTGTAACACTGTTTGGCCCCTGTATCATTAAATAGCTAAATTCCTTACAGACAGCTTCCCCAGCACATTTTCCCTAGCTGACTGAGAGGCCTTCACAGGCTGTCCCATCTGATGGCAGAAGCTTCCTGCCTTGGCTATCATCACAGAGTAATTTGAGACACCAAACGATTTTTGAGCAAGCTTCACCACCTCAATCTGCAGTGCTTTGTACAGCTTGAGAAAAATTGTACAGGCCATTCAGACAGCTGTCATTTGCAAGGGGGAGTCCCAGGTTCGGTCTGCTTTAGCTTCTTATTTGCTTCTTGTTCAACCAAAAGAGAAACAAAGAGAGTCTGGTAACATTTAAAATGTTTGGGTTTTTTTTTTTTTTTTTCTTTTTTTTTTTCTTTTGTGTGAGACTCAAATCCTTCATGAGTATTCTGCACAAATACTCTTGCTCCTATTTCTGCTGCTTCCCATTGTTATGGCAATCTCAGACAGCCAGGGATGGCTCTTACCTGGGGATTTCCCCCCTCTGGGGAGATTGCATGGATGATACATGGCTTTTTCCCTCCCTTGAGTGTCGGGGATGGTGATTTTCACCATGGGGTCAGAGGAGGTCAGTATATGTCACTCAATTATCCACCTAAACAACACACCAAATATGCAACATTACACCTCCCAAGCGTGTGCATGCACACATGTGGATATCCTACAGGGATAACACCTTCCCCTCAGCCCCTTTGGCTTGCCATGCCTGGCAAAAAGTAAAAGCAGCTGCAATTACATTGGTGCTAAGAAAACTGCTACAGATACTGTACCAGGATGTCAGGGTTCTGTGCCTTGGCTATAAAGTCAACGTTGATACCGCCAATCACCACCTTTAAGAGGGAAAAGAAAGAGGTAAAAAGTGGTTGGAAGGGCTTCAGGAAAAAGTTTCCAAGTCTTCTTTGCTTTGCTGAGTCACTTCTCCCACCCTCTTGAAAGCTCTCTCACTTACAGTGTAAGGGCTAGTGCTTATTTTGAATAGTTAGATACAGGTTTGTACAATCCAATCAGAAAGGATCAAAACCTCTTTTCTTTGTTGCTTTCTGAATTCTGCCTGCTGACAGCCAACCCCAGCGTGGCAGGTGGGATATTACAGTGGACACACAGGGATGCTGATGGTTTCTCTGTGTGATACACCAGGCCTCAGAAACATTCAAGCACTGGTGGGTAAAAAAGCAAAGAAAATGGGCAAAAGTGGGCAGAAAAATGCAGTAATTTCTTGCAAGCTCCCAGGAGAAATTGCTATACCCAGTGACACTTTACAGATCACTTTTTTATTGTCCTACAAAGCCAGAATAAGCAGTTCAGCTCCACAAACAGGAAGTTTCCAGATTCTTTGGGGACATACAGCTGTTTTTTTTCTCATCAAATGCTGGGTTATTGCCTCTTGAGTCACTGCCCTCTTTTATGTTGACAAGCCTTATTGCAAATGCGTTTTAGAAAATCTTTCGTGTCTCTAAAGACCACCTAAAATAGATTTCCTGCAAATTACATGGCACAGACAAAATCCAAGAGAGTGAATAGAGTATTAGGGTTATAGTAGATCTTGTTCGAGATGCGCTGTAACTCTCGTGATTCTGTCAACCATGAGGAGGAGGCCAAAAAAAGTAGATATTTATAAACATTTATGGCTCAGCAGCTCAAAATATCTCTCCCTACCCTCTTCCAGATCTACTCCTGTAGTCACAAGTTCCTTGGTACTAAGAGCTATAGAGCTGAAGCTGTGCATAAGGGCACAGTAAAAGGTGATTAAAGCTTTAATGGCCTTGATGGTCTAAGACTTAATGAGATTAGGCCGTTGTCAGTGTCTATTCCTTGTAAATGTGGATGGGGGGAGGAGGAGAAGACACTTCTCTTTCAGGAATAACAAGGGAAACTAAAGCGAGAGTGTCTGAGGGTTCGAAGGAGAATGAGATGACTTGCTCCCTGGCTGAGTCATCTTTTACTTTTGGGAACAGATATAAATTTATCTTGTGCTGTCAGCAGAGAGGCATCCTGTGGAGGCCAGCAGAGGACTCACTGGTTGGGGTGCGGTCACCTCCTCTCGCCCAGGCCGGTTCCTCTTCCTTCTGGCTCTCTGTAGTTTGCTCAGGGCCACTGCAATGCAGCTGCCCACTCTGGCATTGTTCTGGATCAGCGCAAGGTCTGGTCGGCGTTTCTTTGAGGAAAATTAAAAATACCAGCGAGTCTGATCTGTTAGAAGCTTTGGTAGGAACTGTTCAGAGGGAGAAAGCAGGAAGCACATGCTGGGACTTGATAGATTTGATCCCCTTATACTATAATCCTTTGGGGACAAGTATAGTGGGTTACAATGCTGCATGAAAACTCTGACTTTCTTTATTTTTTTTTTTTTTTTTTTCTTTTTGGGGGGAGAGGTGTTGTGTTTGTTGGTTGGTTGGTTGGTTGGTTTCTTAGTTTTTTTTTCACCTTCCTCCCCCAGTGTTCACAGAGAAGAAAGCTGCCTTTGGCAGGTGAGGGATAGAAGCAAAAGCTTCACAGAGAAAAGAGAAGGTGAAGTACTTAAATTCCAGCAGAGAGCCTAAAAAACTTAGAGGATCCTGGTCAAGTTTTCCAGAAAGAGATACCTACTGAGATTTTGCCAAGTCATTGTAAGCAATTTCTTTTAGCAAATTACACTGGGAACAGAGTATCAGAGGCTTTGAAAGCCCTATTTTGTGGCTGCATATAGCTCTTATATCCAAAAATAGCTTTACCGTTCTGCCCTGAGTGGTCAGGTCTCCTAGAGGGCTGGCAGCAGAGCCTGGATGTGAATCTGGCTCTCCCAGGTCCTACACTGGCGTCCCAGTCAGTACCTCTGCTTTCTCTTGCCCGTGCAGTAGGATCCCTGCACACCCAGGGGTGTTTGTCCTCCAGGTTTCTCTTTCTCTGTACCCACAGGGAATGTTGGATAAGGCAGTGTGATGTACAGCACAGTGCTCTGGGAAGCCCAGGGACCTTCCAGGGTGCAACCCCAGCACAGACAACCGTATCCAGAGATTTCATCACAGAGCAGGCAAGCTCCAGGGTCAGATGTGAGGGATTCCTTTGGGCTCTGGAACACCTGCCATCAGTGCTGCCCTCCAATTTTTAGTGTAGAAGGGGATGAAGGCAGTAGGGATGCTCCTGAGAAGTCAGGATGCAGGTGCTAAACTCTCATCTGTTTGCAGATACTGAAGTGTTTGTTCCTTGCTAGCCCATCAATAAAGTGACTGTGTTTCCTTCCAGGCATTATCAGAAGAGACAGGAAATACACTGGAGCACTTTCTTTTTTTTTTTCCCCAGTTTAGTAAAAGGATACTGGAGTCCAGTGATTTCCCATCAGTCAATTCTGCGAGTTTCTCTAACAAAAAGGGGGTCACTTCTTTGCCTGTGATTCCTCTGGACCTGAAAACATAAATGCCCACAGATGAGCTGAAATGGCATCGGAGGAGAAGCAGTGCTGCCAGCAGATACTTTATCTCCATAACCACATACCATTACAAGTCCTGTAAACAAGCTTTGGGTTAGATAAAGGTACAGTTGAAAATAAGTTGCGGGCTCACCCATGCCCAAGGTTAAGCTGTGCTGTGGCTCCTGCAGCAGTGTCCCTGAATTTGTTTACTCCCCCAAGACCATGGGCTGAGCAAAGGCAAAGCCTGAGGTTGCTTCTCACCTGGCTTGGCTGAGAGCTTTCTGGATGGCCTCTTCGATGGCCTGGCCCTGGGCAGCTCGCTCCTGGGGGCAGGGCACTGCTATCAGCACCCCGCTGCTCAGGCCCAGCCCCAGAGCACTGTCTGGGAGAGGATGGAATATCGTTAGTGGCACTCCTGGCAGAAGTCAGGTGCTGAAGAAGGACAGAGGAGAGCGGGCACGAGGTGCAGGAAGCCTCAGAGTTCAAGCACCAGTTCTTAGCTGAGCCAAGATCAGGATCTTTTCCAGCTACCAACCAATTCACATCTGCCTGTCTCTTTTGAGTCTGTCTGTACAGTAAAAGGGGCAAAGGCTTTTGTTTCTTTTTTAAACTGATTCCCCGTCTAAAGGCCCAGAAGCTGTTTTTGTCAACATATTAACACAAGTTGCCTCCACCAGGTGGGAAAAAAAAAAATTATGAGCACTCCAAGCTGGCTGCAGCTGGCTGGCAGTTTTACTTAGTGTAAAGACAGGACTTCTCTGCTACTGTATTTTCAAAGCACTTTTGATGCAGGAATGGGGGAGGTGGGACGGCATATTTTTCAGGGCAAATTTTTCTGCAGACTTGGAGAAAGTGCCTTGTCCAGGGTAATTCTTGTGTCCCTCCTTTCCAAACCCTTCCATGAGCCGTTGCCATCTGAAACACACCAATGAGTTTAGCTGCCTCCACTTCATCCCGGACATGATACGGTGCTTGGAAGCCACTCTGGCGTGAGAAGAAGGCTGGGAACTCTCTTGATTCTCCAAAGGCAGCCACACACACCCCCTGAGTCTCCTGCAGCAGTGGAGGTGAGACAAGCAGGTGATCAGTGGAGGGAAAGGGGAGCCAATAAAGAATGGGACTTTTTCCTTCTACCCAGAAAGAAACTGTCTTTCCTTGGCACAGGTTGTGGTTATCTTTGAACACCCCATTCTACTCTGTCCTCTCACCAAGAGCCAGACGTAGTAAGTGGCTAGATCAGATTGGCTCACTGAGGCAAAGGAGGCATGTGCATCTTTGTGTGTGCTCAGGGCTGATCCAAAGCCATGCAGCTGCCATTGGCACCATCCTGAGTCCAAGATAACACCCTGGGATCTGAAGACATGTCATGAACTGAGAGTATATCAACGAGTTCTGTTTGCAATTGAGAAACAGCAATGTCAGCTGTCACCTGAAGTGCTGGCCCTGGTGGTTTCCAACATGCCGAACCTTAAAAGGTGACTAATGAAAATCATCTGGATGCCCTTTTTAATTCTGATTTTATTTAGTGTTTGATGGATCTAGCTTTCTTGATCTGTCAGTTTCTGGGAGCATCTTCCCAGAAAAGGAAATCTAATGCCAAAGGAAAAGGACGTGGCTAGCACTACCTTTGACCTCAGCTGGAGCAGCTGCTGGAGCAGCCCCTTGGACGTGGATAGATTCGTGTTAGGGAGCATTCAAGTGCTCGTACAGCCCCAGGACTACTTAACTGTAAAAATGGCTTCACATCCTTTCAGCAGCAATTTCTGAAAATCTTTGGCTTAGGACCCATCCCAATGCCACTGGGCACTCTGTGCACAAAGAAATGCTTCCAGACACCACAGCCCATGCTACCTACCAGATATTCCAGTGTCCTGCCAATATCAAGGATAGACTTGGCTCCTGCAGATACAACAGCAACCGGAGTTCGTCCTAGCTCTGTCAAGTCAGCGCTCACATCCAGGGCTGTCAAGGGACAAGCAGCATTGTGCTGGTGATTGTGTTGTACTCCATCTGATGAGATCTGACCTCCTAAAAAGCCACATATGCCCAGGATGCCACTGCCCGACTTTATAACTGGGTAGGTCCACAAGCAAATATTAAAGGTTTAGATCATACTTTTAGGTGTGAGATTGAAAGAGGTGTTGACAAAAAGAAGTCACATGGTTAAGGGCAGATGTGCAGACTTGTATTCAATCTCTTGGCTCCTTGATCATATTGATAAAGAGCATGCAAAAATTTGGTAGAAAAGAAAGAAAAAGGTGTTGTACAGCAAGGATTAGGTTCAAGGATTTGTTGAACAATATAATTGAAGTAGATTTTGAGTTTGGAACTGACAATGCTTGCAAAAAAAGAAAGTACCACAGGAGCTGACCTCAGGAAACTCCCTGGTCTGGAATTTACATCACATCTGAAAGGCATGGCATACAACAGGGCACTGCACTTGGGCTGTGCTGGAAATACGTATGGCTGAGAAGAGAGAAAGCACTTAAAATCTACAAACTCTACAGCCAAGAGCAGGCCATCTTCCAGAGAGGAGCACACATCTCTGACACAGAGCACACTCTTTTGTGGCAAGGCTCTTCTTCTCCTCAGCTGAGACAGCTGATAAAAACACTGTGCTTGGCAGCCAGTATCAGGTTATCCAGCCATTACAAAGAGGGAGAGGTGCAGTCAGCTCCTGTTGCACCAGCTAACAATATCAATATAACCCCGTGTAAGCAAAGGATAAAGAGAAACTTCCACCCCCTTAACAACTGGCCAGGGCTCAAGAGGAATATTTTGAAGCTTCTGGAAAGGAGACATCAGGGAGAAAGTAACCATAATTTGATCAAGAAGAATGTTAACTTTATTCTTCTGAATGCTTACTGTAGGGCAGGCTGGGGAAAAGGAAAAAGAAGGAGTTGAATAAAACTGTAGCAACAGAGTGAAAAGTAGAATGTATTGATGTTCTTACTGTTCTCCCCGTCCCGATGGACACCTCCTATGCCACCTGTCACAAACACAGGAATTCCTGCTTTGTGTGCCGCGATCATTGTTCCAGACACGGTAGTGCCACCAGACAAGCCCTGTCGGGGGAGCAACCAGTGACAGTCAGCACCCAGGGTGACGTGGAGGAGCAGCTACAGCTGTGGTCTGCCACACAGCAGTGTGAGCAGCTGACCAGTAAAATTCTAACACAAATACTCCTTTAGCCAAAAGGGCACAGGAACTCACTTAGGAGTTGGACTCTATAATCCTCGTGGGTCCCTTCCAACTAAGAATAATCTGTGATTCTGTGAATCATCTGTCATCCCTGCTATATAAGCTGTTCTTGGCCCTGGTGGCAGAGGTCTTTGTTGTCCAGAGTGTTCCAGGGGCAGCTAGTGGCACCTTTATCTGTCACTTTAAGCCCGGGATGGCCTCAGTGTCACGTAGTTTACATGCGATGTGATAACATCCTATCACGCCAATAAGAATGTTCTTAGCCAAGTGCCCACGGCTTGCCAGCACAACCAGAACGACTTTTCAGGAGCCCTATTCCATGTACGTCATTCCCTTACTCAGGTGTATTTTGACTCTAGTTAGGGCCGGTTTTGCACTTACCAATAAGGTACAACTTTCCATGATCTATCTGAGAGTTTTAAAAGCCACCTGGCTTGAAGCTGAAGAGCACGATCCTGTTGCTAGAAAA
This sequence comes from Hirundo rustica, assembly GCF_015227805.2. NCBI lineage: Eukaryota > Metazoa > Chordata > Aves > Passeriformes > Hirundinidae > Hirundo > Hirundo rustica. The sequence continues at coordinate 64,262,306 of NC_053453.1, read as the reverse complement.
GCAACTACACTTTACTAGGAAAGCCACATTAGAAAGTTTGCACACCATACCTGGCTGAGGACGAAAGGAAAATCTCTACGAGACACTTTAACTGCATTTTTACTGGTTGCCAAGAACTCGAGCTCCTCGTCTGTGAGGCCCACGTGGATCTGGCCCCTTAAAATACCTACAGTGGCTGGCACTGCTCCATTTCTTCTTACAATTTCTTCCACCTCTCTGGCCATGCTGAAATAAGACAAACAAGACAATAATCACAAAATTAGGGATGGAAACAATCAGGCAAGAAAACTGTCACGTTTGATGGCCATCATTCACAGTTCTACAGATCTTGTGATTTCAGCTACATGCTGCTCTCCTTGTATCTGCCTCATGGCAGAAATCTTTGCACTTGAACTTGCAGAAGTGAAGAGTTCCCATTTTCAAGGATGGCAATGTCCAAGCTCAGTGTTTCATTTTTGAGAAAAATCATTTGGTTTACAAGCAAATCTGGTTGTACAATATATGACTGAAAATAGGGACCTTCACAAAATAGGACTTTTCTGTATCTTTTACCTGTTATTTTTCTGACATCATAGACATTCACAGAAACCCCAGCTGCAGACCAAGCCTAAGTTTAGCACATTTTGTACTTGATCATTCATACACTATCTTTCTTAGGAGCAGCTTCTTCTCCTTTTCTGAGCTATCTGGACATATGCTTGGCAATCTTTAACTACTGAAACTACCTCTTCCCCAAATTTGAGTTTTTAGAGCTTTACTTTAAGACAGAATGCCAGGCAGAATAATGGCCAGGTAAAAAGCAAGATGGATAATCAATACCAAAACCTTTCTGTGCTTTCTGGGAGCAAGGATGGAGGGGAGAGTGCAACAGTTTCTGGCACTGTAACTCAATGAAACACGAGTCTAGTGAAAATTGATAAATAAAGAGTGGATGAGGGGGGCTCCATGCAGGGTCCAGAAGAGAGTGAGAAGGGACCAGGAGCTGCCCTGAGTGGGCTAAGAAACAGATTTAACTATTGTGTTTCAATCTTTTTTCGTTACGAAAGATATAGGAAAAAAAAGCGCAGAGTGTTTTCAATGTCTGTACAAACTATGCAGCTGAAAAGACTGATATCTCTCTCTTAGAGCAAGCGGTGATGTTACCCGCTGCTCCATTTTAAAGGAAGCCAGAAATTTAAGGTGATGGATAAAGAGATAACTAAGCTCTCATATTTGTCCTTAAAAGTCCAAATACCATTGTCTTACACTTGAGCTCACAGTCTGCATGCCTAAAAACCTGCCATTTCCATTTGCTCCTGCGACAGCTTTGGCTTGACCAAGAATACTGATACCAATCCAGTAAGTTATGTGCTTCATTCTTACAACTTCACTGAATGAGGAACATCAAAATCCACCACCTCAAATTCAGAGGATACGCCATGCCATGGGTAATGATGGTGCTTTCCAAAGCTACAACGGGTCTCCCCTCCACCAGAGCTTCCTGTACAGAGGGATGAATCCTGACATAACCACCTGAGGATAAACACAGAAGAGTGAGTTTTTTGTGTGGGTATTTGCAGTAACCACTGAGCCGCTTTATAAAAAGCAAATTGTTGTTGTCACAACAAATTTATCCCCCTCTTCAGCTGTTCTTTGGGGTGAATTTACAAATAACTTTGAGAAGACTAGAGCTGTGTTTTATGTAAGTGAAATGTGTGCAAAATATCTCTACTGTTAGTATGAATTATTACCCTCATCACCATCACTGAAGGATCCTCTCCCACCATTTTTGCCGTGGTATAGTTACTGGCTCCAGTGACATTACTTGAGCATTATTGTGAACAAACTGAGCCCTGCAACCATGCCTAAAGATGGAAATATGTTTTAAAAGAGTGGAAGCACCAAGGATACCATAGTAACTCAATATATTTTAAGACTACCGTACACCAAGACTATTGTGGCTCTTTGCTGGGCTCCAAGAGCACTGCCAGCAAGGTCTCTGCTGAATTCAGATGAGGAAAATGCTTTCCACCCAGGAGCTGTTTCAGAATGCACTACTCACCATGCAGAAGTCTTCTCACCTGGGTGGTCCCACGTGCCATGGAGGACACGTGTCTTCCCAGGCCCAAGGTTATCTTCCTAATCATCTTATGCGTTTGGACGGTCCTGAGATAACAGAAGCCAGGTGAAAAGAAAGATGTAATTTAGCAATGATGTGTCCCTGAGAAGCTAAACACTATCAGTTCTTGCCTTGACCTTGGAAGGTAGACAGACCTTGCCAAGAAGATTGCCTGGAATCTCCTGATGTTTCAAGCATGAGCCAGGGTGTCAAAACAAAACGTTAAGCTGCAGAAATGGAGTTGGAAGGGATCACCTGGCCCATTGTCAATGCTGGGCTGAAACCGCGATGGAGCAGAGGAAAAGATGAGGAGTAACAAACTAGGGAAAATTCTAAAGCAAGAAACCTTTTAAATTTCAAAGTGACCTGCACATGATAGATGTCAGGCCCAGCCACTGTCACCTCCAATGTGAAAGGTCACAAGGAGGAATCTACAAGGAAGAATAGTGCTATAGTGATATGAACCTGCTTTTTGCCGGTGTCTTGGAGAAAATAAGCAGCTCAAAAAGGAGCTGAGGACTGACAAACCAGACTGGAACTGCAGGGAGGAGAGAGCAGCTTTCCCTAGAGCCGGGAGTGCTTTATGCAGGCTCATGTTACATCATCCTTCTTAGCACAGTGCCTTGGAAGCAGAGTGGCAATTCAGCCCCAGCAACAAACTCCAGAACTCCTCCGGTCTCTTAGCAACTCCTTTTCACTCTAATTAAATTCATTCCCAAACAGAGAAAGAGAGGGAGAGAGCTGTAAATGTTAAGAGAGTGGTCTGGTGTGGGTCTCAAGGCAGTTTCACTCAATGCCTGGCTGCCTCACATACTTTCCCTGGGCTTTTGGCCATATTCCTCCAGTTTCCCTGTTCCTCACCCCTTCACTAGGAGGAAAGGATTCCCTTCCTCAGTCCTTTGTGCCTATTGTTAATTCAGATGGAAAATTAATTAAAATGCACTACTGTGTTCATGTTACACTTATCAGAACATGGCTCTGCTCTCAGTACAGTGTGTGGCACTTCAGCTATATGGAAAATTCTTATACCCAGGGAGAGTTATTTACCCAAATCTAAAGACTTCAACTATACAGGACAGCTTGGGCTGTGCTATTTAAGAAATGTGGGACTGGATCAACTCGACACAATACACACTTGACTGAAACACTAAGATTTTCTACTTTCCAAACCCTTTAAGTGCTAAGCTCAGCAGCTTGAGCTGTTCATGGGTTCATGCAAATGTTCTGGCATGGCTGTGTGTGTGCCTACACACCCCTCGCTCTCTGGGGCAAAGTCAGCTTCTGAATGAATTCATTAAGCCAGCAGGGTTACGCCAGGGATCGGTTGAGCTGCTCGAGTTGTGCTCTGAATTTTAACAACCCCCAGCTCTGAACCACAACACCAAGGAGTGCCCAAACTGTACTGGCCAGTGGATAAAAACCAGCTGGTCACCACCTGAAACCCAAAAGGGCTGAGCTGATATCCACGGGAAGCTCGGCCAACATTCAGCCTGAGCTAGCTCAAAGATTTTTAAAGCTTGGCAAGTTTGGCTGCAAAACCCATACGACCTTTTGCCTTGTAACCAAACTTTGCACATTCGTAGTGCACGTTTCAGGCAGCTCCAGCACGGACCTGCTCTCCTCCCACCTCCCACCTCCCCTGTGACCCATCCGGTGTATCCGAGCTCATGGAGCAATGGCCTGGTGTCTCTTACCTCTGAGTGTCTGTCTCATGGAGGGAAGCTGGGTGGGTACTGGAGCGGTGCCTGGGCAGCCCTGGGAGGAGGCAGAGGAGGGGGTGAGCTGGCCAGAACTCCCGGCCAAGAGAGTCTATTTATTATTAACCACAGGCACAGCTGAGCTCCACAACCTCTCCCTGCTCAGGGTGCAGGGGGCCACTTCATGGCAGGGCCAGGAAAGCTTCTGCGATTACTTTTGTTCATGCAGAGCTAGATTTTCCCCTTGCTCTTTAAAAGACTTTTCTCATTTTTCAGATTCCTTTCCTATTAGGTTTTTTTTAAAATCGGTGAATTACTTGCTCGCCTAAAACAACGCCTTTGCAGACTGCGTCCCTTTGTGCTTATTCCTAAAAAGCAGAGGAATCACATTCATGCCTCCCCCACAACTTTGCCAAATGCAGCTGTTAAAGCTCTTTCTTCCCAGGGTGAGAGCTCTACCCAGCTCTCGGTCTCTCCAGCAAGGAAAGCTGTAGGTCTAAAGAAGTTGTGGCCACTTTTTTACGATGCAGATACCTGGTAACACCCAGAACACAAGTTCACAGCAAAAAGCTATTCTAGTCTCCTCCTATAAAGACACTCCATTCTAACAGTTCAAGGGCAGTTTTGAACAAAGACTGTGAAATTAATGTTTGACCCCTCCTAAAAAACCCATTATACTTTAACAGCTAATGCACTGGTATTGTACATATTTCAGTTTTATATTCTGCAGAAAATATCACAGTTGAGAGGTAGATGGTCATGAAGGAACTGATTTACAGGTTAAAAGACAGACACAATTCTGTGCAGCTTCCATGCACTACATAAAACTAGCTGAAGTAATTACTAATGTACTGCTGAAGTAATCAGTGTCAGGGAACTGATTTTACTGCAATCCATTAATCAGGAAATTGTAAAACGTAAGTTGTTAAAGCATTGTTTGCACTTTACAGTCATCCCTTTCATAAGAAATTTCTTGCAACTTTTGTTTGTTTAACCCAGCAGTAACAAATTGTGTCTTACTTTCTACATCTTTCCAATCTCTTCAACTAAACACATCCAAGGAAACCTCAAACAAAGCTTGCTGAGTTACAAAGACAATCTGCCTCTGACTTCTGCTACCCAGTCCAGAGGGAATTTAATTGCAGGAATGATAGACTGCATCCTCAGATACCATAAATGGATGCTGGAGATTTTGTGAACGATATCTTTTTCCTGGGAGGATGGGTAGCCAGATGTATCGGAAAGAAAATGTGTAGGTAAAATAACATTTTTTAAAAATACACACAAATTATAATGACATGATTTTATTTTCCATTAAATCAACTTGGAAAGACTGCAGTATTGTAGGAATCTATCTAGACCATGATGTTTTTGACATACTCTCAGGCAAGATGGCTTAGTGACCAAGTCAGTTTCTTGGTCAGTTTCCAATTCTCAACATCATCTCAAGGTGATCTTATGCAGTGGGTGCCCAAGTCCAGCCCGTCATATTAGGTTAAGTCAGGGGTAAGGATGTTTTGCTTGATTTGTAAATATTTTTTTTTTCCTTAAATCCAGTAGAAAATCAGCCTGTTGGATTTTCAGCTCAGCTTTCCAACATGAACCTGTAGGTCTCCGAGACAACACGGGGCAAGTCAAACAGGTCTCTGGGGGCACTACGGCAGTCTTGTGCATATCCCAGCTCTGGAATTGCTCCCAGCAGGATTCTGCAGTGCGATACATGGCTGACAACAGTGACTATGGGGTTTGGAAGCAGCCAGCAGGTGACTGGCAGGAGAGAAAGCCCTGGAGAAGAGCAGGAGACAGGTTTGTATGAAAGGGTGGAGCAGTGCAAATCTCACTTCTCTGCCTGCTGCAGTGTTAGCTGCCTTTCCAGTCCTGTCTGCCTGCCTGTGGCCCAGAGCTTGCTGCTGGTACTTCGCCCTCTGGGCCTCAGAAGTAGAAGTTAATATCAAACAGGTTCCTGAGTAAAATGGGAGTGGCTGGGAACAAAGAAATTGCCATGGCAAATTCCTACTGCCCCCTGGAAGCTGGGCCCTACAGCCACCCTGGCGTTTTTCTTTCTGAGTGATGCCTAGAGTTAACAACTCCCCTGAAACCTTTCCCCTCTCAGGGGCATCACTGCTGGAAGCATTAGGAAATGGGAACATTTCCTTTTCCACATTACTTTGGTCACTCCGTCGTGTCCACCATGGGACAGTATTTCCCTTTCCCTGCATACCTGATTTCTGAGAGTCTGTTTACAGTTGTTAGGCTGGGATTTGCTCATTGGTGTTTCTCTGTTTTTGAAGCTTGTTTGTAAGCTGCCAATATGCAGGAGACCTCCTAGGGACACGCAGAATCATACAGAACACATTTAGCCATTCACTTATTTTACCTTAGTGAGAACTACGGCGCCTGGAACTGTCGGTCTTGTCAAGGCAACAATCTAACCAATACGAAGGTCTGACAAAGTTGCTCTCTAGTGACTTAACCTCTTTAACTATCTTGTCATCCTTCCACTTTCATCCATTTTCCTTCCATTTTCATGATCATTCTAATGGATCCAAAACAACTTCCCAGATTATCTTAATGGCTTAAAAGTATTTGATTTTTTTTTTTCCTAATTTAAAGTATTTTTTCTTCAAGCTGTTTCTAACAGAATGCAAGACTGAACATACACAACTGGAACAGTTTTTGAACTTTTACTTCAGTGCTGAAAATTGTGTGAAAAATGCTCTGTGATGGAACCAGGTGCAGAAAATTAGTTTCTTCTTTCAGATATTAAAAAGGTCTTCCCAATTCTCATGGGATAGTTTTGTATTGAACATCCAGGCTTTCTCATAATAGGGATTTGAGGAACTGAATTTATGAACTATTTGGCATTGATCACTGTGCTGATAATATCAGGAGGGAGTCTGCTGCATAGAGAGCATGGATGTCCTAGGGTAACAATGGATCAAGGTCTTTATTTGGGTGGTCCATGTCCTGGATGAAGGCTGCTCTTACACAATCATTCAAATAAGTTGCTCATTCCAAGATTGTTGGAGTTCAAAGTTCACCCCAAGAACTAGCCTCTTTTTTTTTTTTTTTTTTTTTTTTTTTTTTTTTAATGCATACCTGTACCTTGTTTTGAAGCCTGTTAAAACTGATATGTATATTTCACCTCCTTTTAATTCAGAGCTGTGTTCGCTCAGGTCTGGATTCTGCATATTCCAGACAATGCCAGCAAGCATTCCCATTGCCTCACTCTTTAGGCAGTTTGAGGGCACTGAAGTCATTGTCTCAAGGAAACCTGAAAACAGATTTACCTCTTCTCTCCTGTCTACTGCTCTTCTTAAAGTCCAGCATCTTAGGGTACTGCCCTGCTGCCTATGTTTAGAGCAAAGGCTTCATTTCAGTATTTTCTGGAGTGACTGATGACTTGGATATATTTGATTTATTAATATATTTTCAAGGGCAGAGACAAAATATCAGTAACACTGCACTGACAGGCTTCTCTCTTCACCTTGCCCCTGCGCCCCAGCTTGTCACTATCTTTTAGGAATGTGTTCAGTACTTGGCTTAAGGTTCTTGGCAGTCGGAAGCCAAAAGCACCATGAGGATCAGGCAAACAGAAGTTTCACAACCGGGATTTATTACAGAATTACAGAATCACGGAATAGGTCGGGCTGGTGGGACCATAATCTGGCCCAACCTCCCTGCTCAAACAGGGTCGTCCTAGGGCACAGACGCAGGATTTCGTCCAGAGGGTTCTGGAACATCTGCAGTGAGGGAGCTATTACAGCAGAAAGACGCGATGTTTCTCACCCCATTAGCGCAGCACTGGGTGGCTTAGTGCCAACTTGCGGGCCGGGCCTTTGCGGCGCCACGGTCCCGTTTCGCTCCCCGCCCCCGCCGGCGCCACGTCGCCGCTCCGTGCCGTTCCCTCCTGGGAGGGCCTTTTCCCGCCGCCGGCCGATCCCGGCGGGAAGAGCCGGGCCCCACGCCCGGGCGCGGGGCTGCGCCGGGCGCGCTCCCGGCGGCGCCACGGGGGCGCGCACGGGCCGTGCGGTCCCCGCGGCCGCGCGAGGGCAGCACCGTGCGCGGCCCCGCCCCCGGCGCGTTCGCGCGCGCCCGTCGGGCTCGGCCAATGGGAGCCGGCGCTCGGCCGGCGGGGCGGAGCCGCGGCCGCGCCCCGCCCCGCGCGGCCGGAAGGATCCGCTCCCGGAAGTTCCGGCGCTGCCGCCGCTTTGCGGGATAAACAGTAATGGCGGAGGCGGTGGCGGCGCTGGAGACAACGGCGGGCGCGGCGGGCGCGGCCCTGGGGTCGCCCGCGGCGGCCGCGGGAGCGGCGGCGGTCGCTTTCGACTTCGCGGCCGTGCCGCCGCCCTCCGCGGGGCCGGGGGGAGGCGGCTGGACCAAGCAGGTCACCTGCAGGTACGCGCCGTCCGCGGCGGGTGGGGAGGGGGAGCGAAGCGGGCGGGCGCGGCCGCTCTTCCCTGTGCTTCTTTTCCTTTCCCTTCCCTTCTCCCCGCACTGCAACCCCCCCCTTCCCCCCCCCCGCCCCGGAGCCTTTTCCCTCGCCGCCGCCGCCCCCCCCCGCCCCTCCCCCCACGGTCACGTACGCGCCGCGCGCGCCCGCCCGCGGCGCGCGCCGGCCCCGCCCCGCGCGCGTCCCCGTGGGCGGCGAACGGCCCCGGGCCCGGGCGGGAGCGGGCCCGGGCGGGGCCGCCGGCGGAGGCTGCGCGGCCGCGGCGCCGCCGGCCGGGCCCGCCGGTGGGGGCGGTGCGGCTCGCGGCCTTTCTCCAGCCGCGGCCTCGTGCGAGGCCGTGCCCTGCGGCCTGGCGCCTGCGGCGGCCGGGCCGGGCCCCGGGAGCGCTCCCGCCGCCTCACCGGCAGCCGCGGGCCGCTCCGCGGTGTGCGGGAACCGGCCCGCGGTGCTCGGCGCCAAGGACGCTGTGTGAAAGGAAGTCCTGCGGCCGCGTTCCGCAAAGCGCGGCGAAGCAGGAAATGCGACGTCGTTTAAATTCTTGTGCGTTTCAATCGAAATTTAAAATTGGGAATTAACTCGTGATTGATATAGCGAAAACTGCTTATTAAACCGCAGAACGGGAATGGGTCGTGACATGTTGCAGAATCCTTGCCTGTGTCACATCGAGGATCCTTGTGCTGCGTCATTTCCTATCCGTGTTTTCCTTTAAACTATATTTCCGATAAATCTTCGCTCTGGGCTTATGCAAGCCTACTGCATGTTTTAAAGCTTGCCAGATGGACTATTTTTAAACCTATACTGCTGGTCGGTTGGCAGCCAGAAAAGCATTTAAAACAGTTTTGTGAATGTAGACAGATATTAGTTAATATAAAAACAAATGATAACCCAAGATTAACATCGATGAGAGTCTCCTCGGTTTAAAAAAATAAATAAATTAATTAAATTACATTTAACATGTTTGTGGGCAAATAAATTCGAAGTCACTTGGAAGCAAAAAGGACCATCCCTTGGTTAGGAAGCAAGAAGCTCTAAATCTTGATTGAGTTTTTTTTAATATCTCTTTTTTAATCCATATTCTCATCGCTTTTTTTCCCATTTGTTTCGACGGCAGATTGCAGCAGCATGAGGAGCCGCTGCTCGGCTCTCGCAGGGAGCTCACTCGCTGTGTGTTTCGCGTGCCCTGCGGGCTTTAAAGCGTCCCTGCTCGCTGCTGTTCCACATCTCTTTTGGCTAATGCCCAGCTCACTGCTTCCCCTCGGGAAGCAACGTTCAGCAGCGCTCTCGGGGCGCTGCTGCAGGCAGAGGGTTTTGCCTTCGAAGCCCCGGGTTAATGTTTGATGCCCGTGATGAGGAAATGCCCGGGGACCGTGCTTAGCTCAGCCTTAAGTGAGACGCAAGGTTAGTGCTCCCTCTGTTTAAATTTGCCTCGTAATTTCTGAAGATCGAAAGGCTCAGTTAGGCAAATTGGATTTGTGAGACAGCTGTAGAATGGGTATAGATGCAGGATCGATTTATTCAAGACAGCGACTGCTGTAGTACAGAAGCAGTCAAGTTCATCAGTGTCCTGCAGTGCAGAGAGCCTAGGGAACATATTTGCAAGCACTCAGACCGAGTGGGAAGCTAAAGCAACTCTTTTGTAATGGTTAATGTGCTTTAATTTGAGATTAAACAATGGGATCTCGGCCTTGGGTCTAATGAACGTCTCCATTCTTTGTTCTCTTTGACTAATCCTGCTAGTTATCCCATTGCTTGCTTTGTTAATTTTTATGAGACCATTCAAGTTGGAGGGAGAATAGCTTTACTCAGGCTTTAAATTGAAATAAGCAATTTTGACTTGCCCTTTTGGGCAATTTTGGATTTCTAGGTTTGGTTTCAATAGGATAAATTCATATTTAGGAAGATATGTTTCTTACTATAAAATTTTGTTTTACCTTTATAAGTGAGCTGGAGGATTTAACAGTGAGATGAAGGAGTTAAATTTCAAAATGCAAGTTTTTAGTGTAGGAGGTAGAGCAGTTTTTGTTTGAGTAACGCTGCACAATTCTTTTTGTTCACAGGCTTTTTTTAGTTGAATCATCGTGCGGATGACAGTAAATGCTGCCTGAAAAACCTTTGGGAGACAGTCCCTTCAGTATAAGGAGCTAGCATGTGATGGCTGGTGCATAAATACTGCTGTTTTATGGAAACTGGAAGGCTTAAAATTGGTATCATAAGTTCTTTCTGCTCCTATGAATAGCTGATATGATAAATAGGTTGGTTAGTGAGTTTTAATACACCAGTGTGATATCCTTGGGATGGACGATTAGGAGAGGTACAGTGACTAAAATGAAGGATTTCTCCAACACATACAGTTTTGCTGATGTTACCTTTCTGTTTTTCTTGCAGCTAAAGTTTAGAAGTCTCAGGGTGAAATATAGGAAATCATGTTTCCTTAAGAGACGATGAAAAAAGGGTGGTTTTTTTTTTTTTGCTTATGTGGTTCAGCAGTTCACAAGGCTTGTGTTTTGTAAAAATTAATAGTATTTTAACCTGGGATATATAGCAGATGAACAAAGCTAATTCAGAACTTGTTTACTATTATGATCTTTTTCTTATTGATATGTTTGAAATAAAAAAAAGAATTGTCGTTCTTACCAGGTTCCTTGGTCCTTCCAGTTCAAATGGCTCATGGTTTTATTGAGCAGTGCTATAGCCAATCTCTTTTTCCAAAGGCTTGACGCTGTTTGTTCCATGCTTGTGTTTTCCAGATGTCATGAGACAGTAAAAGTCATCAAGTTGACATAAACAAATTACATTTCACTTGTTTGTTTAAGAGCTGAATGTAAATAAAACCCATAGCAACTAAGTGGTGTACTTTGAGAGCCATCTACGTGTTTGTACCTTAGCTGTTCTTCCTGAAAGCCTGGGTCGGGTATTTTTTCCTTTTCTTGTGAAGAGCATGCATCAGTAAAGTAAGGACTACTTAATTCAGTGCAGCACCAGGGATGAGGGGCAGAGCACAAACTCCTGACAGCTTGCCTGAATTTCCCCTTTCATGGCTCTTCTGGTCTGCATCCCCTGATGACTTCTGAAGGAGATTATGGAGAAGGGACAATGAGCTAAATGCTGTTAAGATCAACTTCCCCACCCTTTACTGACTCCATCAGAATTTCATTAGCCAGTAATGTGGCTGAACACCCAGGAGCTGTGCTAGAGCAGCGTGCTTATTAGCCTCTTTCCTTCTACCTTTTTCCCAGGAATTCTTGGTCTCTGCAGGGCACCTGAAGAAGCTCATGACTGTAGATGGCTGTTATCCCGAGCTTCCTCATCTGCCAGTCATGGCAGTATCTTGGCAGGAAGTTTGCTGTAACATTCTAATTTAGCTGAATCGGTAGTTTGATAAAACAAATTAGCATTACTTGAAAGCAGAAACCTGAAGTAAAGAACAGAATACATCTGAATAAGGAAACTCATTGCAAGCTTCCAAAGTTATAGAAGGAAGCATTGCCTGTTGAGAAATACCCATGAAAATCGGGATATGCTATTTTGATCAAGGCATTCATAACTAGACATGTGTTGAACCTTTTTCAGTGATAAAGTGCCAGTGCAGGCAATTATTTTTGTCTGGTTGTTCCATGTGTTGATGTCACTCATGTTTTGTACAATCGTGCAGTGAACCAAACAGGGGAAATTATCTGGATTTGGACCCTGATGACTTCTCTGGTCTGGCTCCCCAAGCAGCTTAACCAAATTACACTCGTATATTTGAATTGGAAGGACAGAGAGCACTGCCAGAATAAGTGCTTTTTTGGATGACAGCATCACAGAGGCTCAGAGAAAATCCAGTTATATACTTGTCTTGATCTAGTTTTATAACTTCAGATGAAATTACATGTGTTCTCCAACTACTTGACCAAATGGAAATTTCTGATGTCAGTGTGTAAGATAGATAATTCACACATTTCTCAGTTTTAAGGATACTTCTTTCCCATAACCAGAATGAAGAGACTGGCATCGCTGTTGAATACTCTGTATGAGTAAAGATGCTCTCCAAAATAAATTTCATTATCTTATCCCCAAAATAATGCACTCTGTTTATTTTTTTTTACTTGGCCAAAGTGTATTTTAGCCAAACACTGCAATTTGATATGTAAAGTGTTACATTCTTTGTGACCTTAAGGTAAAAATCTTACCTCTCGGTGAGGGGGAGGGTTGTGGAAGAAGTTGGGGTGTTATCCTAAGAGAAATACATTTTTTCCCCTCCTACTCCTGCCTTCTTGTTCAAATAATGCTGCGTTTGCTGCATAGGATTGAAAGGCTTTAAAAGTGATGTATGAATTAGAGCCTGCTTTATGTTTATTTTTTCCCTTTATAGGCTACCATTTCAATATTATAAATTGTGAAAACTTTCAGAATTACACAGAATCTGCATTTGCAGAGGATTTTCTGACATAAACTGGGAAGGAAAGAAAGGGGTCTGAAGCTTCATTTTCCCTGTCACACAGTGGGAGAATCAAATTTTGGAGTTTAGGTACTTAGCATAAGTCATGTTGACCAAAGAGTTTCTATCAGGTGTCCTGATGTCAGGCAAGAGCTTTTCTGTCAGTCACCTATTTCAGCTGTAGTGGTGTCCCAACACTTGGTTGGCTCAAGGAGCAGAGTGGTTGGGCAGTGATCTGATCCAGATTAAAAATAACCGTGGTTGCACCAAAAGGAATGTCAGGTTCCGTTGCACCCATTTCCTGGTCTGTGCCAGCCAGTGGCTGTGAAGCTGCTGCCCCAGCACACGGGGGAAGCAGTGCTGTGTGGAAATAAGCAAAGGGTGGAGATAACACTTGTTAAAGAACAAACGTTAAACAACCTGAAGTCTTTTTGTTATCCTATCGGTGTGACTCCCATTTCTTAAAAGCAATCAAGCCAGAAATTCCAGTTATATTCTAGCTCCATGACTTCATGGGTGGTTGGGTTTGTTTCTGGTTTTGTTTCAGGGGCTTTTTTGGTTTGTTTGGGAAAGAGGGCAGGTTAAGTAGGGGTGGGTTTTTTTGGTTGGGTTTTGGTGGTTTGGGGTTTTTTCCTTTTGAGGTGGGTCTTTGTAGGTGGGTTATACTGTTGGGTAGGTGGGTGTGACTTTTAGGGCATTTTGTTTGCTTTTTGTTCCTGGTAGAGACTGCTGGTTATATAGCAGGGATGGTCTTGTTCTGTTTTTGCAATGTCCTATTCCTGCTGGCGTAGCTGTTTGTGCCTCCACCCACCCCTACAGAGCCTCATCTGGGTCTTGTAGTGCCTTTTTTATGTAGGATCACATTTCTTACCTGGTTGATCTGTCTACAGGGTACAGACAAGGGATTTGGAGTGTGAATTGCAGTCTGATGGCAAGTGTCAGCTTGTGGTCTGTAAAGCTAAATGAGATTTTTTTTTTTTTAATTTTATTTTATTCTTAGTATGTTGAATACACCAGTGGTATTGCACATGGAGGGTTACCAGCTCTCATTCAACCTCAGGTTTTAATATTGCCCTAGAACTGGATTGCAGATGTAGTTCTACTTATGTCATTTAGTGCATTGTTCACTGGCTTTATCTGACATCTTAAAAATTCAGTAGACTAAAAAGCTATGTAGAAATGCATGCAGTTTAACATCTTGCCACCTTTCCTGGCCGGGAATATTAGCTTGAATGTTTTGTGAAGAGCTGTCCTAATTTTAGTTGTGGCTGCTGAAAGATGATCCCTGTCTCTTGTGCTGGCTGTGAGGCTGCACTCAGCTGCTCGGAGGGCCTGGTTCTGCTGGCTGTGCAGAGTGCTGTAAGTGTACAACAGGAGTGCCCCATTCAGCAGCACCGTGGGCTTAGATGGGTATCATCTGCTTCTCAGCCTTCCCTCCAGTGGTGTTTTGTAAGAGACCTAAATCCTCACAACTTTTCTTGTCTACTAGGTCTTCATATTTCCAGTGGGTTCAGAGTTTGCAACTTGCTATCTGGAGGCAGTGCAGCTTTTTTCTAAACTGAAGTATTGGTAAATGTTTATGGATTCAGTTTTTATGTAGATTTTTTTTTTTCTTTCTTTTTTTTTTTTTCTCCTTGGCTAATACTTTTATGTGGATTGGGAAAGGTGTACCTGAACTTTTCACTTTCTGTTTTGAACATACTGAATCTGACCAGTTGTGGTGCACTGAATTTCTAGAAACTTGTTCTTCTAAGTTAGAATTGAAAAAAATCTTGAAAACCATTCTTCAGTTCTCTTGAATAACTGAAGATGCTAAATTAAACCCGTGCTAAGATTTGGCATGCTAAATTTGATCAAACTGTCCTCAAAAGCTTTGAAACTGTCCCAAGTTTTTCAAAACAAGCAGCATGGTATTGAAGCAGGGTGCTTCGATTTATTTGGCTCCTATTGCAGGAACTGATGTGTGTTTTGTCAGATGCAATTATCCACCACAAACATGTTTTCATCCTTTGAGAGGAAATCACATTTGATTGAATTATTTATGAATCCAGAATAGGTTTAAAACCTTGGGTGATTTCGGGTGTGTCTGGATTTGTTTCTTGTACCTCTGTTGGGTTTCTGTAAGATTTTTGCTTGTGCCACGACACAGGGGGCTACAGGGAAAACTTAGTGCTGATCTACTTGGTCCAAGACTCTTTCCTCGTAGTGTCACAGCCCAGGATAACTTTGCTTTTACAGGTTTGGGTTTTTTTTTCCCCAGGCGTTTGTAAGAGCAAGTCCCTAAATGTGCACCACAGTTCACTGGAGTATCTGAGGCTTCATCTTCCCTCAGATGTTCTTATTTTTATGGTTATACTGGGATAGAGTCCCGTGAGTCTTTAATGCTGTTCTTAATGCAGCGTACCTTGATTTACAGAATAACAAGATCGCCCAAATACTTTTGCAGCTTCAGTGCTTCTCCTTAACTCACCATTTCCTTCTCTTACAGATACTTCATGCATGGAGTCTGCAAGGAAGGAGACAACTGCCGCTACTCCCATGACCTCTCCACCAGTCAGTCTGCCATGGTGTGCAGGTATTACCAGCGAGGATGCTGTGCTTATGGAGATCATTGCAGGTAAAGAAAAGTCCCTGGCCATCCTGCAGGAATCTTTTCACTCTGAATCCCTGAGTAGAGAGCTCAGGGGTAGACAGTAAATCTTAGTGTTTTCCTTTCCCATTGCAACTTCAGGTATTTATAAAAACAGCTTTTCACTGACTCTCCTCTTGCTAAATACCACTGTTTGCTATACAAGTAAATGAGCGAAGGCAGGGTGATAACTGGCTTTCATAAAAGTGATGGTCGTCAGCACAGGGAGTTTGTTTTTTTTTTTTTTAATTAATAACATGAGTAGATTAATTGAAATCTGAGACTACATTCAGACTAACTGAATTACACTATTTAAGTGATCATAAAAGCCTGAACAGGTAAGATTTTTTTTTTTTTTTTCCTTTGTGTTGTCTCTTGAAGAATTAGTACTCTGACACTGAAACTACCATTTTGGAAAAGTAACTTGTTTGTTATATAAGTTCTAAAATTTTGCCTGTTCAAAATAGCTTTACTTTATGAAAACATACAATGAATTAATCTACAACTCTGAAATTATAATAAAAAAAAGAGATTTTGAAAAAGGAAAACAGATACTTACCTAGTGGAGCAAAGCTTTACAAAGGCTTAGGAATGTTTCATCATTCATTTTATTAAAACTTACCGGAAGTTTTAACATTCTGTCTTATGGCAACTGTAATTCATGATTTTTATAGGGTAGCTCATAGTGAACTTTGCTTTCATGTTTAATCAAGGGTTACTATATGTAAGAAAAGTAACAAAGAAAACATCTCTGTAGTCTTCTGTCTGCTACTGTTGTTTTATTGATCATATAGATCGGTGGTCTTCCAACTTTGGATCATACACCCCATCAGTTCAATGTCTTTGAGCTCCCACTAACATATACATACAAACTATAAATAGATGTGTATATCTACAGCTACTACTGTACTAATGTTATGTGCATTATAAAACATAACCCAGAAGCAGAATTTTTAAAAGGGTGTATTAAAGGTAAAATGAAAAATACTTAATAGATATTTTATAAACAGTCCAAAGCGATTTTTACTGTCACTAAAAGCCTTATTAGCAATAATATTTTTTTTTTACTGACAGTAATGCTGATTCCATGGGCTTTCTTATTATTTAAAATCTCAGTGTAACATTTTGTTATACAGTTATTTGAAAGTCTCATTTTAGGTTCAGTTTATTTCAGTTCTTGGTTTTAATGGCGGTCATGACTGAAAAAGATCTTTCACAAAGATATGCAGATCCAGAAGGAAGTGTATTGTTGGCTGCATGTACTAATGTGAGATAAATTTAGCCAGTAAGTTTCCACCTTCCCTGATGTCAATCAGCTGTTAGTGCAGATTAACTGGAAGGTGTTGCATTTTTATATTTTTAGCAAATGGGTCCGAAATACACTGGAGTTCTGATTTTGAAAGATTTTTAAACATGTTAGAAAAATCACTTTCCAAGTTTTTTAAGTGTACAAGATATGAAAGGCTTTTTTGTGGGTGACACACTGGGGTAGTTTTTGGCAGTAAAATCATGTAATGGTGGAAATACTGAATTTTCAAAGTGTTGTTCCATACCACAAATTACCTTCAAAAAGCAGTTACCTGTTCATGGAATGACTTTATCTTGGAGGGACAGTTTGAATGTGGTTGAGTTTGGTTGGTTTAGGTTATTTTTTTTTTAGTATCTGCTCAGCAGCATACTGCTGGCACTGACTTGTCATCACAGAAAAGGGCAGCAGATTTGGAGCACTTCTCTTTGTGAAATAAACATGCATAACTCATCCGTGACAATTTTTAAGTGCTTTACCATGAGATAATCAGCAAACCATCTGTGTGGTACAGAAGATTTTCGTGGTAGCTCTCCACCTCAGAACTGAGGCAAACATTTGCCAATTTAAAAGTCTGTGTTGATGACATTCTCTAGTGTCACTTGGGTGCTTCTGGATCCATCTTTGGTACGATATCTTGCCTACGAATGATGCAGTGATGAGTTTCTGATGGGGTGCTATCCCTGTAACCTTACCCTGGAATCTCTTACTGTGGTCAGAGCAGCTGCTGCTTCAATGGTTTTACTTGCACAGTTTTCCTGTAAAGCATTGTTTTTATTAAAGAATTGTCTGCTATTGAGAAGATATCTCCTCCAGTGAATCATTGTGTCTTTGTGAAAGAAGTAATTTGTTGAGCATGTTTCTCTACTGGTACATCTTTTCTTTGGTATCTCACTAAAAGTAGTTCATTATTGAAACGGAAGCTAGCGAGCATCATAGGCTGAAACATGTGAAAAGCATCTCTACTTTTTCTTCTGCCATGCAGCAAACTTCTCACACTGCAAAATTTTTTCTAGTGCTTGTTTCTTCAGCTCTCCTAGCAGTGTTTTCTCTGTGTTTCCCAGCAGTATCTGCTGACAAAGCGATACATTTACTTAGTCACCATGTTGTTTTCCATGAGTTATTTCAGTCATTTTTACCACAGCAAGAAGAAAAAGTGGTCCAGTGGCATATGGCTTTTTGTCTTTCATTGTTATGTAACAAGCCTCAGAAGAGGTTTCTAAACCCTCATTGTGAAGTTCTGCAAAGTACTGGATTGAGTAGCGCATGACTTGCAACATTTTGGAAAGAATTGCAGAGGTTTGTCTTTGTGTTCTGGATGTTTTGATTTTCAGTGCCTTGCTAATTGAGATGGCTTCATCCTTTCAGTAGCTGATATCTCAAAGTACAGTATTCACCAAGAGCACAGTTCTTCATTAAAAATAGTGAATGTAAATCCATATTTCACATTGCCTTCTTGGTAATCTCGATCTCTTGAGTGGTTCTCCTCCCCCTGAGTTCAAGAGCTGATTAGGTTGGCATTGTTTTACTTCGTAGTCTGGCTGACAAGGAGCTCGGAGTAGGAGTACGAGTGTTAGCTCTGACATTTTCTTGTTGGCTTTTGCTCACATTATCGGTGTTGTTGTCAGCCCACAGTAGCAGGTATTTTTTCAAGCCACTTGTTTGCTTTGCCACGGTTAGTTTAGGTAAAACAAGATCAGATAATCTGTTGATTCATTAAATGGGAACTAGCACAGTGCAATATGTCACAATATGCTGCAAGTGAGCAGACAAAGGGGGTGCCAATGTCAACCCACTGGGTGGTGGAACACCTCTTTTGGGGCACCTCACACCTACCACACATGGACCCTCTGTTGTATGGAGTATGAGGATACTGCCATCAACGTGTATCTTAATAACTTACTATTAAGTAGTTTATTGTATTTTTTAAGGGGAAAAGCCAAGTGAGTTCTAGTATTTTCTTCCTGCACCCCATTGGGTTGCCATGGGCATCTCGTATGGTGCACAGACTTTGGAGGCCAGATGTAAAGATCTGAAGGCTTGAATTTTAGATTTGTGATTCATAGGACTAGGACTTCCAAGCTGACATTTGGTTAGGAGCACCTCTTTAATATGCAAGAACAGTGACACTTCATTGTTTTTAATCTGACACAAGCTAAATGAATCACAATCACTTCACTTCTGTATGATCTCAAAAAATTCCCTTGTGTTTTCTTTGAAATTAGTCAGCAAATATCTAAGACTACAACAGTATATTTGTCATTTGTTTTCCCCGTGTCATCTCTTAGTTGCTGGAAGACAGATTTTTGAGGGAAATGATGCCTTCCTGTTGATTGTAGGTGGTAGGGCTCAAAGTGTTCTGATTATCACTTTCCACAATGAGTTCAAAGAGGCATTAGAAATGAGTACTCAAATTCAGTGTAAAATCTGCGTGAGGGAAGATGCATAGACACAGGAAAAAGAATAATTTATGTTGGTGGGGATCTCTGAATCTGTGCCAGCTGAAGCCAGGTTGCCCAAGGCATTGTCCAGTCAAGTATCTGCAACCATGAAGATGGTGCACCCATTCTAGTGTTTAACTACTCTTACAGCATTTTTTTTCCTAATATTCATACCTGTAACTTCCCATTTTGGACTGTTGCCTAGTGTCATTCTGTGACTGCACCTCTTAGAAGACTCTGGCTGATCTTTCCTATGGCTTCCTGTGAGGTAGTTGGAGACAGCAGTGTCTGTCCTTAGTCTCTTCTTTATAAAGCTGAATGAGCTCATTTTTCTTATTCAGCAATAGTACACATGTGTAATAGGTAACTGACCACTTTGGGACATATTTGAAGATTATTCTATGTAAGTTAAGTAAGAATTGTGCTCTTTTTTCTCCAAAGTCTCAGAGTACCTTCTGTTTTCTTGAGCAATGCTGACAGATTGCACAAGTGGAAGCATTGCTCTATAAGGGGTCATCAGTGACTTTCTCTTCCTTGCCATTTCTGGGTCCTCCTTCTAAACAGCAAGTTCACATCTTCATTAGTTTATTTTCAATATGTGGGGCTGCTGTCTGGAGATGTTTTTTTGTGGAAAGTTGACATGATGTGTTTTAACTTTTTAGATATGAACATACCAAGCCACTAATACAGGAAGAAGAGGCTGATGTGAATCCAGAGGCAGAAATCTATCCATCAGTGTCCTCAGAGTTCGCATCGCTCCCTGAAACAGTTGAAGAATTTATTGCTGAGATAGAAGATGAAAATACAGATCTGGCAGCAGCAGGAGTAGGGGCTGAAGACTGGGTGAATGCAGTGGAGTTTGTCCCTGGGCAGCCATACTGTGGACGTGGTAAGCTGATCATGGGGTAACGGTGAATTTCCATCATGGCTCAACAGTTTCTGTATTGTGCATTTATTTTAATGCTTTTGAGCACAGCTGTTCCTACTTATTGATCAGTTCAAGTGAGCCTGGGTTTTCCAGTGTGAGCAGTCTGACTGTTTCATTCTGAAACCAGCTATATTTCAAGTCAGTCTCTGCATGACTGGCTTTCTCTTGCTATGTTTTCTGAATGACTTGAGAATCCACTTTGACGTTTAGTTTGCATATGGGATGGGAGAGGAAATTACTGGTGATAAAATGAATATTGCTACTCTGGAGAGATAATCTGCTGCCTTTGTGTTATGGGTTGGTTGATTTAGTTCGGGGTGGTTTTGCAGCCTTTCAAGGTTTTTTAGTGGAGAAGTAAATTCCTATAGAAGGAATTGAAGCCTAATCCTTAACTTTTGTGAATCCCATGGCCACAGGCTGAAAATAATTTATTCTAGTTAGCTTTCTGGAAGTCAAATTTCTAATATTGTGACAGCTCACAATGGGAATGAGACCAAAGAAGCTCATCATATGGGACCAGACTATTTGAGTAGCATACTTGTCATTCTTTTTTTCCTGCCAAAATACAGCAGTCTTCAAATTTAAGTGAAAAGTAATCTGAAGGTGTTCACTTTAACCTAGTTTCTAATATTTTTCCCTCTAAGGCATGAGGAGTGTATGAGTACTTAAATAAATGTTTGAATTGAAAATGAACACCTTGCATCTAGAAAAGTTTGAAGAGTGCTCAGATTGTACTACTTTGCACTGCTCAGATTGTCAGATTTGGAAAGAGAATGAACTTCTCAGTGTTACAGGGTGCTACTTGAAGCCTCCTGCCATCCTGTTTGAGGAGGGTGAAGAGGAATGGTCAAGTGACGCAAACAGTTGGCTAGTGTTGTTGAGAAGTTTGGTTATGGAATTGCATAATAGATCTGTGACTTGAGTATATTCCAAAGGAGTGAAAACTTGGCCACTACCTGTTAATGTGCCTCCTTACTGTCATGAAAGATTCAGCACCTGTGCTTGTTCAGACAAAGGATTTTTTAAAATATTTTAATCAGAATATAATATTTAGATAGGAAGAAACCTCTGTATTTCATCTAGTTCATTCCCTGTTTAAGGTTGCCAGGGGCTTTGTTTAGTTGAATCTCTATCCTCAGAAATGTTCAAAGGTCCATAACCTTTGGGTATCCTTTGCGGTGTTTGACTTCTTTCACAGAGAAAGCTTCTTTCCTAGTATGTAATTGGATTTTTTTCCTGCCTCAGCTTGCCTTCTATCTCTTGTCATTTGCACATCTGAGAAGAGTCTCTTTTCTTGGGTGTCAGCCCCAATAATGACTGCCTGGCCCTCCACTGGAATCAATTCATTGCTAGCTTTAACAGCCAGTGATCTTTTAAATACACTCAGTCCTTGTAGAAGAGCTGCTGCTACTTCCTGAAGTCTGAAGTTATTACACTGTTAACTTAGTTTTACTAAAGCAACTTTTTTTTTTCTAGGGGGTTAGGCTTACTTCTCATGCAAATTTGTGCCAGATTAACTTAGTGTTCTCTTCTGTGAATGTTGTTGCTAATCTGTTTTATAGCCTTTGAAATTTGATATATTTTAATGTACAAGCATTCTCATCTGTTTCTGTTCTGAACAGTGCTACATGATGCTAATTCCCATGGTGACTTAAAAAAACCTTACTTTTCTGAAGCAACTGTCTTTATTAAACTACAAAAATAAAAATGTGTGCAGTGTGTTCTGTAGCGTATGTCTTAAAGCAGATTATTTTTGTCAAATCACTGGAGAAATACATAGATACTTGGAAACTTCAAAATGAAACTTATTTCTCAAGGTTACCTAGAAGCCTGTGTGTTTAAAATTGCCTTAAAATGATAAGGATTCAAGGTTGGCAGTTTAACCACACATAGCTTGGACTGTATTCCTCACCTTTAATCAGAACTCTCTGATTTGGGACTGAACCTGGTATCTTGGAGATGACTTCAGGACCTAGCATAGAAAATTGTGATGATTCTTCAGTTATTCACTTGCTAGTTGTACAGATGTGCCTCATTTCCATACTTGTTCTGCAGCTGTTGCTGCTC
This sequence comes from Hirundo rustica, assembly GCF_015227805.2. Taxonomy (NCBI): domain Eukaryota; kingdom Metazoa; phylum Chordata; class Aves; order Passeriformes; family Hirundinidae; genus Hirundo; species Hirundo rustica. Next base: position 64,240,267 of record NC_053453.1, on the reverse strand, counting down.
GATGTTCGGTAGTAATTGAGGAAGATTAGAAAGGCAAAAAGAAAAGAAACACTGAATTGGGTGTCTGTTTCCTATTACTGAAAGATTAATGTGTTTAATGCTATGAAGTGTGTCCTAAAGTGCAAGCAGGTGGTGTGTGGATCAAAAACAACCTGGTTTTTCCACTTGTATGAGTGTCCCAGTCACCCTGTCGACTGGGAAATGGGCAATGAGAAGGTGGGAATTGAGTCCACCTACTGGTCAGCGTAGATTGGGAAAACAGCAAACAATCGTAGGGAACAAATGTTACTCTGAAGGATGTTGGATTTGTAACTGCTGAGGCAGTGAAGTATTCTGAATTTTTCTAATTGTGGTTTCAAAGAGGAAGTAAAACTGCAGCTGCTGCAGTGCAGTAGATACAGAAGATTTGCATGCTGTTCCAGCCTCACAGTAAAGTTTTTCTTCTGAGTATCTAATCTAAATCCACCCTCTTTCAGGTTGAATTTTAGTTTGAAACCATTACCCCTTGTCTTATTACTACATGCCTTTGTAAAAAGTCCCTCTTCATCTTTCTTGTAGGCCCCCTCCAGGTCCTGGAAGGCTGCAGTAAGGTCACCCCGGAGCCTTCTCTTCTCCAGGCCGAACAACCCGAGCTCTCTGAGCCTTTCCTCATAGGGGAGGTGTTCCATCCCTCTAACCATCTTCATGGCCCTCAACTAGGTAAAAAAAATCTGTGACAACATTAACTTGAGCAAACACTGGCAAATGCAACAGTTGAGGGACTAGGAACTGAATGGTAGTTGTGATTTTTGTTTTCTTCTGGAAATGGAGACCGTGGATTTCAAATGGGAGGGCGAGTGGGATTTCCATAAGAACATATTTTCATGTTATGCTGTGCTACTCAGGAGAGAATGTAGAGCCTAGTACATGGTTTCTTGTCACTTCTCTTGGTGCTGGTTCACTAAAACTCATGGGGAAGAAGAGCTAATGAACATACTTTGTTTGGGAATCTCTGACAGAAAATGAGCAGGTTGCCAGGTGACTTGTTACTCAGTTACTCACTTACTTTGAAAAGTATGTTTCTAACAAACAGACTGCTCCAGGATCACTGTGAGTGACCTCTACCGTCAGAGATGGTTCAAGAAGCAGACTTGATCTTATCTTGAGAGCTAATATTTTTCTACACTAATCTTTAGTATTTGCTTATTCTTCCAAACTTAAGTCACAGGGACCTGCATTTTCTTTTCTTTGTCCTAAAACTAACAGACTGATACATGCCTATTGTTGTGTCTTTGCTCCATGGACATGAAAACTGCAAGTGTGCAGCCTTTGATTAATTTTGAGAAGGAGTCTTTCCTTCACTTCAACTGATTCAAGTATGCCTTTGGTAGTTTTTCCTTGCTTCTCCAAATCTAGTGCTTGAACAGCTTCTAAAAGTTATGCTTTCCTATACCACAGATGACTTTTACTCTTGTAAGAGCATCTAGTTATGTAAATAAACTCCAGCTGCTGTTCTTCCTGGTGTTTACTCTGAATATAGTAATGCTTTATGTTTATTACATCTTCAGTTTCTCACTGTCTGCTTTTGTCTTCTAATTCAGTCATCATCCTACTTATGTAATAGTCTCAGAAGGCTTTGTCATGAGGCAGGGAAGCATGCGTTTGAGGTACAGGATGTGTTCATAGTAGCTGTCTAAAGGGGGAGGAGAAACAATCCAGATTTCAGTTCCGTTTAGAATTAGGTAGGGGAATTTACTTAGGATTTTGCAAAACCAGCATGGCTAACTTAGAATGCAGTGAAAATAGCCTAAATTTTGGGTTCTTAGGTTCATGTGTCTGGCTAATTGACCAGATAATGTTTAGGACAGGCTTTTTGGCAAATATGTCAAATGGGGTTAGTTTGAGAGACATAAACACCACTTTTCTACCAATCGTAGAGCTGCATGGGAATCCAGAAATGAAAGTTTGTTCAGGCTAAAGAGCAGTGTGCTAATTAGCCTGCACATAAGGATTGCCATACTAGTATGGTATTGCCATACTAGCATTATGTTATGCTGGATACAATTACTTCAGTTGTGTAATTTCTGTGAAGTGAAATTGATTCTACAAGCAGTGAGAGATTTGTACCCTTATTTAGTGGTTGCTGAACCAGAGTCTGTGTAACAGTCAATTTAAGCTGCTGAGGACTAGTGCAATTTTTCTAGGTGGACTTAGCCTGTAAATGGATCTTCCCTGACCACTGTACCTTTGATAGCTTTAATCTTGTCTGTGTTGAAGGATGAAGAAATTGGTCTTGAAATTAATTGAGTGGGGAAAGTAATTTAGTTCAGGTTGATCGTGTGTGAACCTGGACTGAAATGAACCTAGGTTGTTTCTCTTATTCTGTTTGGGTCACCCTGAGCATTCTTACGCTCGGTGTTCAAAATCTGAATGTGATGCTTACTGTTCTTAATTCTGTTCCCAGCTGCCCCTTTCTGTGCTGAAGCACCCTTGCAGGAAATGGTGATTGAAGAAGAATACGAGAAGCAGCAGGCAGATGTGGAGATGAAGAAGGAGCTGTGCCCCTACGCTGCATTAGGAGAATGTCGTTATGGAGAGAACTGCGTGTATATCCATGGGGACGTGTGTGATATGTGTGGCCTGCAGGTCTTGCATCCCATTGATGCTGCACAGAGATCTCAGCACATAAAGGTAAGCAAACAACTGTCTGGTGTTTAACAGCTGTAAGTTATTGCTTCCTAGCTCCCCTCAGTCACTTGTTACTAACTCCCTTTCATTTGAAGGTATGTGCAGGTCAGGCAGTGAATGAAATTCCGGTTGTAAACTAGACTGTTTCCTGCCAGGGCCATACTCAAAAGCAGCTGGATTTCCTTATCTGTGTTGGGAGAGCAGTCTGCTTAAAGACACTGAAGCTTTGTTCTTTGCCTAGTCAAAGTGGATGGTCTTTTAGATTGCCTTTTCATGTTTAAAAGTAGTGTCTGAAGGAAGGAATTTGAGCTCTGAATTGACTGTTCCTCAGTACTTGAACAGTTTTTTTTCTTTTGAGGATCAAGATTTTTTTCGGCTTAATCACACTTCATGCATTATGCAGAACAGCAGACTGAGTTTAAAAACCCACTTAGACCTCCCCAGGTGACCAGCCGTTTCTGTAGTCGTTTTCTTTGTGTCTCCTTTTCAGTCTTGCATTGAAGCTCACGAGAAGGACATGGAGCTTTCCTTTGCCGTCCAGCGTAGCAAAGACATGGTGTGCGGGATCTGCATGGAGGTGGTGTATGAGAAAGCTAACCCTAGCGAGCGCCGCTTCGGGATCCTCTCCAACTGCAGCCACACTTACTGTCTCAAGTGCATCCGCAAGTGGAGGAGCGCTAAACAATTTGAGAGCAAGATTATAAAGTGAGGCGCTTTCCCATTTCGATTGTGCTTTGTTACTGTGGAAGAACTTAGTTACTTGTGGCAACTTGCAACAGACTTCTGATGCAGACGGCACAGAGACCGCATTTAATGCATACTAACTTTCAGTTTAGGAGTGAAATAATAATTAGGGATAACATTTACACTCTGATTTGGTTAATGTGGGTTAAGTTTGCAAAGGTCAGTGGTAGTAGATAATTGTTGTTTATTTAGTAGCATGTTGTCCAATAGTTACTGTTTATGTCTTGGACACCCAGGCAGGAATCTGGAAACAGATTAACCAGTTCAGAATGTATGCTGCTTAATTAGGGCCTTAGAGCATTACTCAGTTGGCAAAACATTTCTCCATTTAAGGCTGTTCTAGAAAATACAAAGTTCCAATCAAATAAAGATAGGAAATATACCAAAATAAATTTATTTAATTCTAAAGAAAAAGGAGTCTGTGTGAAGTGTTTTTTCAAGCTTTTGTGAGACAAGCTGACCAGCTGCCTTTGCCATTGAGTTCTTGAAGAAGAGAGTTTAGGTTATCTTCATTTATAAGACAGTCTGGATTGAAAAGGTTGTAGAGCAAGTACATGAGTACGGTACCTCTTTAATGATGGATATATGCCATGACTTGTTATATAGGAGAGAGAGCATCCTGTAATGTGGAATTTTGCAGCACAGTCTGTTCGTTTCCCAGGTCCTGCCCAGAATGTCGGATCACATCTAACTTTGTCATTCCAAGTGAGTACTGGGTGGAGGAGAAGGAAGAGAAGCAGAAACTCATTCAGAAATACAAGGAGGCAATGAGGTATGAGCAATGCAGCCTTTTATCAAATTGAGCCTGCAGAGATAAAGGCACACGTGGAGAAGGGTTGATGTAAAACCCCTTTTCACACCTGCTTTCCACCACCACGTGTGAAGCGAGTCTTTGCCTATCTGCCCACGGATGCATGTGCACAGTCCCTAAGCTGTCCCTGTGTTCTTTCACCTCAGCCTTTCCCTTCTCTACACTAAACACTGCTGGTGTAGCCATGAGGCAGTCCGAGCTCCTGCACTGCACACCGTTGGTGTCCCTCTGCATGCATCAGTCCACACCTAGTGTAATAAATCGCCTCTGGGTGTAGATCTCTTCTCACAAAATGCCCTCTGCTCCTGGTACCTGAGATCCTTGTGGGCTGCGGGTAAATGCAATTCTCAAGTCTGACTGGGGTGTGCTGTCAGTAAGGGTTGCAATATTTTCCTTTCCAGCAACAAGCCATGCAGGTATTTTGATGAAGGCCGTGGGAGCTGTCCATTTGGAGGGAACTGTTTTTACAAGCATGAATATCCTGATGGCCGCCAAGAGGAGCCACAAAGACCCAAAGTAGGAACCTCAAGTAGATACCGGGTTAGTGCTGCTGATTAATTGCTCTTTGAATAGACAGAGAGCACAGGAGGGATGTGCATTATGTCTTCTGCCTTGAGAACAGGATGGAGAAATACTGACTTTTCTTTTTTCCATTTCTGATAGACCTCTGTAATGGTGAATTTGAAGGAAGCAGTGCTCTAAAGTTTATGAATGTTGGAGGCCAAGATGGAAAGACTAAATTTAAAAAAAATTTCATACAACATACTGAAGTAGAAATGTCGGGTAGCATTAATAGGGGTGTGTAAGGGTAAATTCTGCTGGAGGTCAGTATCTCCCTGAAAGAGAAATGTGATTTCTTGCATGACAAAGTACACAGGGGTGTCATCCTCTGGAAAGCCTCCTACTTTGTACCACTTGGTCACCTGGGGAAATCCTTGTGTTCCGTTTGCAGGCCCAGCGGAGGAATCGGTTCTGGGAGTTCATCGAGGAGCGAGAGAATGGTGATCCCTTTGAAACCGACGAGGATGAGGTGGTGACCTTTGAGCTCGGTGAGATGTTGCTTATGCTGTTGGCAGCTGGAGGTGATGATGAGCTAACGGATTCCGAGGATGAGTGGGACTTATTTCATGATGAGCTGGAAGATTATTATGATTTGGATCTATAGCACCTGTCAGTGGAGTGTGGACTGTTGTCTTGGCTTCAGGCAGTAGCTATTACCTGTGGTGTTGTGGCAGTGCCTGTGTTTCTCCTAGGCAGGCCGATCAATTCCAGGTGCTGTTGTAATAACTTTTACCCAGGGTCTGTCTCTTCCCTTCCCCTCCTCTCCCACCCCAGGAGTGTTGTTTTTCCTCTGTTTCAACAAATAACAAGAAATAAATCTTTAAAATGTTAGTTTTTGTAAAAATAAATTTAACTGTCAAACAGTTAGCTTAGGTTTGTTGCTTCATCTGTGTACCCAACAGAGTTCACCCAGTTCCAGGGTTAAAGTGTTTACAGGACTTCCACACTCATTTTGAAGAGCCCAGATACAAAAATGAGCGGTGGCCATGCAGTGGGGATGTAAATTGGCTGATGGCCTTTATTCTGTCTGTACCAATATTTCTGATTTCAGGCCAGATAAAAATATTCTTTCTGGAATCAGCTCCGTTCCAGCCCCCTCATGTTCACGTCTTCATTTGTGACTTTTGGTCTCTGTTTACTTGCACATTACTATTACTACTGTGTAACCAGAACCAGGTGTGAACGTTCTGGGTTTTTACTGTGTTTAGCATGAAAGGAAAATGTCTTTGTGAAAGGAGAACTCTCTATGTGTATATACAGATAAATGTAGAGTTGGACCTCAAGGATGGGGAGACTCTGTGTAAGTTAAAAGTAACAAAACCATCTTTCACCCCCTCTTGGTGCATGAAGTCTTGCCTCCAATTGGACATGAAACTGGTCTAGTGGTCTCAGCCCAGACTGGGAAACCATCCTAACACTTAACTTGATAGATGGCACTCCCTAGTACACCAGCTCTCTTTCACGTGTATGATTAGGGTTGTCCAGGAGCAGAAATCCGGTTAGCCAAGGTGGGGTCAGAGGAACACCAGAGAGGACCCTTTAGCTTTATCGCTCTGTAAGTTTTAGAACTTCATGTAAACACTTAAGCCGTGAGCTTTGCTAGAAACTCGCTGTGCCTCCCAGCTGCTTTGAGGTACTTGTGCCTCTCTGCAGCTGAGTTGGGCAGGTTGCCTGGTAAAGCTGTTCAGTTTATGTGAGTTACTGCTTACAAAGGCAGTCGTGCAGTTTCTGGCTGTAATTTGCATTGAGAAATTACTTCGCCACCAAAGCCCCAGCACAGGAATTTTAACCTTGCATTACATTATTGCTGTTTTTTATTGACTTGTGGATGCCCCGTGATCTGTTCTCCTGCTGCTCTTGTCCCCTAGACTGCCTCTCCTTTCACTTTTAAATGGAATGAGAAATTGTTCTGAGGTCTATAACGTATTGTTTTGCAGCTGCCTTTTGTAAGAAGCACTTTTCCCAAATAAAAAAAGTAAAAAAAAATTTAAACAAGAAGTCAAGTCTGTTCTTTTAAGTTCGAAGCTTCTGGTTTTTGACTTGATTATTTTTGCGTTTCTGTAAATATAAAGGCATTTATGTCACTTATTCTTGACTCCTGCAGAACTGTGTTATGCTTAATACAGAATTCCAGCATTGTTAGAGCCTTTCCAGCAAAGAACCTGTAATGCAAGGGACACATTCCAAACAGACAGCTGATATATTGAAGGAATATCTGGGGCCATTAGTAAGGATGTGTCTGATGTGTCTTGCTTTCTCAGAAGCCACTCCTCCGCTATTGTGTTTATTTTATTTGCCCTGGACAAAGCCAGCTGCAGGATACTCTTACCCATAGTTTCCTATCGTAATGCTGTTTGGACAGCAAATCCAAGCACTGCTACAGGCTGCTTCCTGAGACTCACATGCTTGCAGCCTGTGTGTGTTCAGAAGCATTTTTCTGCAGAAATACACAAAGTTGGAAGTAAACTGCTAGAAGCATATTCAGATGCTGGGGGATATGATTTAAAAAAAAAAAAAGTTTAAGTGAACAGAGTAAAGCCGTTTTTGGTTGGTTCAGTTCGGTTATTTTTTCACAGGGGCTAAGTAGCAGAGGGAAGAAAGGAATGTAATTTGAGCAAATGACACTTTAAACTGATAAAAGGGAGAAAACAAAAAATTTCAAGCCTCTGTGTCCTGTGTGGTGTACTTAAGTTGTAACATCCTATTGGAAAGCTTCATTTAAATGTGAGTTTTTAACAAAGCTGTGTTCTCTTAAGATTGAAAAAGGTAATGAACTTAGCAGCCAGAGCACACACAGGTGAGCTTGCTTTCATAGGAGGTCAGGAATGGTGTGCTTTACCCCTTGCCTGGGTGAACTGATGCTTCCTCCTGTACGCTTCCTCCTGTACGTGTTACACGGGAGGCTGAGAATCCCCAGATGAGCGATGTGCTCTGGTGGTGGGTGGAGCTGCACAGGCGCTGCTGTGTTCTTACAGCATGACAAGTAGTTCCTCTTGCTTTGAACTGTGCTGTGGTTCCTGTTGTGCAGGTTCAGGAACTGCCTGTATTTGTCCCCAAGCCAGTGCTGCTGGCTGCCACTTCCCGTCTGAACCGTGCTGTGTGAGGCTGGTTTCTAAGCTGCCTGGAGCACTGTGGTTCCAACCCCCAACATCAGACTGGGACAGCTGAACACAGGGCCTCTGAAATAAGTATGGTAGTAGGCTGCTAGGTTTTTCCTCTGTGAGAACAGCAATAAATTCAGTAGAATTAAGCTTATACTGTAAGAAGATGGAGGGCGATAACTTAAGCTGTACTGCATTCTCTTCAGGGAGATACTTAAGGTACAGAAACTGAAGAGGCCAATGAGAGTAGTGTCGAGATGCAAAAGGTATAAAGTCTCCATAAACTTCCACCAGCAGAATCTTAATTTCAAATCAAAAATCTTTAGAAAAAGATCGATGCTGTCATTTGAGGTGCCTTGACTTCACTCCCTAGGCCAGAATATATATATTTAGTTTGATGCGCACCTTTGCCTCTTATGGAAAGTGCAGAGTAAGTGTGCTACCTGTTCTCTCTGCTCTGAACGTGATCATACAAGGTAAGAGCACTTGTTACAACTTGTGCTGCTTTAGTTCAAATGGTGGTAGCACAGCTGGCCTTTGTGGCCCAAGGTGGATTGTAATCTTTGAGGAAATACCTGGTTCATTTAAAGAAATACAAAGTAACTTTCCTGCTACTGCAGGTATAGAGAAGATCTGCATTTGGAGGGTACCATGAGCTATGGAGTGTCTCACGTTTAGAACAAAACTGGTATAGATGAAATTATTAATGCTGCAGCAACTTAAAATGAGGGAATCCTCATGTAATCCTTTAGGATTGAGATACAATACAGGGCTATGCTGCAGGGATCAAGTAGCTACAAAGTCAGTTTAATTGCTAGCATTAGAAAGGTATTAAACTGTAGTTGTGGTGAGCCTCACTTCAGGTTAGCAAAACTAGACTTGGGAGTGAAAACTGTATAAGCAGTGACGTTCATGGACACAGCAGCAGCAAGGAAATGTAGGCTTGCAAATATGCTGAACTCTGATTATCCATGGATGTGCTGTTTGTCACTCACTGTTAAACCAGTCAGCTCCTGCTTGGCAACAGCTTGATATGACTGCATTGACAGAAGCTGTGCAGGCAGCTGTGTGAAGCTTGATTTAAAACAGCATTTAGAAAAAGTGCTTTAAAAGATTTTTGAAAGCCCTGCTCATCTGAAACTGAATTCCTGTTTCAAGGGGAAGTACTCTAGGACAAAGGGGCTCTTGGCCTGTCTAAAACTGTTCTCAAAAGAGTGTGATATCCCAGCATTGCCTGTTGGTGTAGTTCCAGTTCTTAACACAGTTGCTTAAGAGTGGTGCTTGAAAATCATTTCAGGAGCCAGTTTGCTGGGCAATGACTGTTTGGGCCCCTCACACACCTGCAGGCAAACATGGGTTCTGGGAGCTGAGAGCCAGGAAAATGCCTGTTGGCACCCACATGGGGAAGGGGCACCTGTAACAGCGCTGCTGTTGGAGCACTCACCTGGCTGGGTGAAGCTTCACTTCAGTTCCTTGTCCAAAACCACAGGCATGCATCTTCTTCCTGAAAGAAGGCCCCAGGATAGAGTGTTCCACCTCTGTTCAGCATCTGAAAATTGTCTCACTTCCAACTATCCTTAAACATTAGCTGGAATGATTAGGTAAGAACCTCAGCTCTTGTAACTGAGAGCCTGTCTCCTGCATAGAAAGCAAAGCTGGACCACATAGGCAGTGCTGTGTGCCTTCCACATCACTGGGCTGCTGTTGTGTCTGCTTTTAACTAGTCAGCTTCTGGGAGGTGTCAGTTTGGTGCATTTTAAAATATTTCTAACTATTTTTATTACCCTGTTCCACCAATAGGTAATGCTGCTTCTCATCTGGCCTGGCTGTGACACCAGTGCAAGTAATGTGCCACAGCAAAGATTCAAATACTTCCCAGTAGATTAGAACTTCACAAATGAGCTCATCTTCATGCTGAATGTGCTGTTCTGGAAACTGAAATCTGTGGGGCAGTAGTAATCTTTAGAACAGTATTGTAGACACCCTCACAACCCTTTGTACAAATGCATTAATGATGCTCTCAAGAAGCACTTGGAATTTGCATATGATGCTGGGGAACAAACCATTAACAGAAAGCTCCATAGTGGTTAATTCTACTTTGCCTTGTCATTGCTGGGTGTTCCTATCTGCTCTCTAATGGGGAAAGGCAGAACCACAGAGGTTATGCTGAGCTTGTATTTTAATCTAGTGTTTCTTACAGTCTAGAGTAACAGGTTCTACTAGGGATTCTTTCAAAGTCCATATTTTACCTTATGAGTAACAGCGTTACCAATATACTCCAAAAAACCTTGTTAGCAAGTGTGGCTCTTCACTCATGCGAGGACAGCTGGAAAAGCAACTCTGGAAACCCTCCAGTGTAACTGCCCAAAGGCCTTGTGGAAAATGCCAAACAGAACCAACCAGAAGAGGTCACGCTCCTGGTTTGGCTGCACCATGGGTAGGTGTCTAAGTTTCTTGGAGGAGTGGGAAGCCTGTTAGACCTGTTAAAGGAAAGGGAACAGTCACGAGCCTGTTCTCCCTGATCCTGTGTTGCACAGCTTTCTGCCAAGGTCTTGCTTTGCCAGCAGCTCCACATGTGAGGGAAGAGAAGGGCAAGAGCCCTGTAACCTGGCAGTGCTGGGCACTCAGGATCACATCAGCCTGCAGAAGTCTCCATACTGATGGTAAGCAAAATAACTTCATACAGGAGTGGCTAATTAGGATGGTAAAACAAAGGAACCATGCAAAGTTAACACTCTGCTAGTACCGTCCTTCCTCTAATTCTTGACCAATGAAAGATTGTAACTGGAGGTGAAAACAATACTTTTTCCATTGCAGTCTTCTGGAAGATACTATAAGAAGTAAAAATTATGAATTACAAACTACTACCAGGAATAGAAATATTAAGATTACATTTGACTGCTCTTGTAGAGAACTGTGGAAACTAATTGGAAGCTCGCCTGCCACTTTGAAAAGCTATGGTATTTACTGTTGCTTAAATGTGCAAACCAAAATGCAACTACTAGGCTAATAAAAATGAAGAAGGAATAAAGATTTTTAAAGTAAACAGGAGAAGGAGGATGCCTGAAGATGAAGCTTTCTCCACAGCAGGCTATAGCAAGAGGGTAGCAGGTAAGATTCTTTCCTCAGCTTACACAGAGCTGAATTAACCTTTGTTCTTTGCATGTAATAGCAAAGAATCTGGCCAGAGAAGGCATTAAGAATATTAGAAATATTTCCAAGACTATTATTCAATGATTCATTCTCCTTTATTTTTTGTGCTTCTAAGACAAGATTTTCCAGCAATACTTGCTACATGTTTTTCCCTATTTTTCAAGGACTTAGGAAACAGGGGCAGCCAGCCATTGGGTAAGCTGTCAACACCCCAGCCTTCCCAAGGCGGCTTTGCATGTAACACAAACTGTGTTTTATCCTTACAGAGCTTGAGTTGCAGTTCATAGCTTACAGTAACTAAGGGATACACTTTGGTACATGTGGACTGCAGTCAAAAACTTCCTCTAATATTTCCTTCCCCCTCCTCCTTCCCTGTTTCCATCTACTGGAAAAAAAAAAAAAACAACCCAAAAACTTGCAAACAACAGAAAAAAATATATATATATATATAGGCAACCCAGCCCAAACCCTTCATTCAGTTCAGGTATACAGGAAAGTGAGCCCCAAGTAGCAGAGCTTGCAGCTGGGGGGAGCAATCCAAAACCTTCCATTGCTACAACCATGTTCAGTCTCCACAGCAGCAGCAGATATACTCACCTAGGGCAGCTCTCTGGTGCACCTCATTACCATCGCCTTACCGCTCTAACACAATTTCAATTTTTAAATTTTTATCTAATTTAAACCATCTAATTGCTCTAACCATCTAAATTAATTTTTTATCTAATTTAAACCCTTGCTGACCTCTACAGGAACTTGCATCCATCCTTTACACTCCCTTGCAAATCTACAGGGATACTCTCAAGCTGCCATTGGCCCATCACACAAGCTACAGAAGGCTTTTGGTTAAAATCAGCACATCAAAAGCAAGATGAGGTTAGCAGGGAGGAATGAAAAAGAGATCCTTTCACTGGAAGCTTTGCTGCTCCCAGCAAGTCCATGTAGCAAGACGGAGATCAGTACTGGAAATAATCTTGACTATTACAAAGCAAAATGAAAGGCAATTTTCTCACCCCAGGAAGAAGTGTATCATATTCTGCCTGCTATGGCACCCCAGAGATGTCTCCAGGTTTGTCTGGTGAGGAACTCAGGGCAGATGGGAAATCCTGTACTTTCACAAACGTTATTAAGCTCCTTGGGATGGGTGGCTACCTGCCTGACGTCAGACAAGCTCCTAAATGAAAGTTTAGGCAGGAGAGGGTTAGTGGTGTCCAAGCATGTGTCAGACTTTTTACACCTACTGGCAGAGAGGAAAGTGCTTGTACTTAAAACCAGCAACACAGCTTAGAAGGGTCAGTGCAGAACTCTGGTGCAAATTTATCTTCTGACACAGCCAGAAAGACATGTAAGGAAATAATTAAAGGCAATATTTTTTATAGTTCTCTTTGGTTAAGGCAAGGGCTGGCAGCTTCCTGAGTCCTCTCATCTCAGAAGTTCACATTGCTACATTCAAAGCAACCTGTGCTACCAACAGCAACAATAATCTCTGAAAATACTCACAAGCCAAACTGCAAGGTAGAAATATCAAGAGAGATGGCTTGAGGCCACATAGAACACTTTCAACAACCGAACAAAATTGAATCAAACTGCCTCAGAAGAATGGCAGTTTCCAAGTTCTCCCTGAAGTCTCCCTTCAACAGGAGCACTGGGTCTTCTCCACACTTGGACTGGCAATCACTGGCCTGGAGTCAAGACTGAAGCTGTTTGGAGGGTTCTCCCCATGAAGCTGTAAGGTATTCCGGGCTATCAGCTCCTTAGCCATTAATGTGAACACCTCTTCTATGTTTTGAGCTTCTTTTGCTGATGTTTCCAGCACAGCTAAGAGCCCGTGCTTCTCTGCCAGGGTGCAGGCATCTTCAAACAGCACTTGGCGCTTGTCCAGCGAATCCGATTTGTTCCCTTAAAAGAAGGCAAAGAGAAAACTTCGATCACTTAGTCTTTAGTCAAAAATTTATTTTTAAATGCGATGCATGAATTCAATTTTGTTAAACAATAGATTTATGTTTGGAGTAAGAATTACTGGGTAGAACAACATGTGAATACATCAGAGCCACACATACAGACCGTGGTTTAAAACTGCAGCAAATCATATGATAGCAAATGAGATGAGATCCAAGCAAAAACTAAAAACCTGTGTTCATCTTATTACTTAGCGGATGTAAAGGATTATTTGGAAGAAACTGCTCATCCTGTTCCCTAGTGGTTTTAAATGTTAAGTATAATTTAAGTTGAATATTTTTTTACAAAAATCTTTTAGGGTGATGTAAAAAGAAAGACAAGAATTCAGATCAGTTACCTTAATGCCTAAAATATATATTAAGTTGCTTCTGCATGTATAAACTTTTACTTGCAGCACTTTAGTAAAAATCTGTCATGAAATACCTCAGATAAAATACCTTTGTATATTTAGGCAGTAGCAGCACATGTGGATTTATCAGTTCTAGTAGCTAGCTGAAGTCTACATTCATAGTTTCAAGACAACCCTTCATCAAATTAATATCTTGAATATATATAAACTGACTACCCTCCCATAAAGTCCCTTTTATTATTTCTAAAAGAAAAAAAAAAACCCAACAAAAAACCAAACAAAAACCTACTCCACAAAAGAAAAACAAAAACGACAAAACATCTCCCTCCAAAAAAAAAAAAAAAAACCAACCAAAAAAGACGAAACAAACAAAAAAAAAACCCCACCCAAAACTCCAACAACCCAAACCCCAAACTAACCAGCCAAAAAACGCCCCCGAGAGTTATTTGCCTTCTTAAAAGGAGCACACCCACTTTTCCCTCCTTCAGTTCCAGATAGGAAAGTTAGGTTTCTTAACCTTAACCTCCTGCTAGAAAGGTGTATAACATGACTAAATGTAATTAAATGTACAATGACTTATGCCAAGGTAAGTAAAGCAAACAGCACCAGCCTCAGAAGAAAGCACCAAGCTGGATCCTTAACAAAAGCTTTATTTTTGCTAATTTCAGAACTTATCTCTTAAAAACACCCCAACAACCACCACCATCCCCCACCACACACACACACAGAGATAAGACTCTTTCTTTAGATTCATGACAGAAGTTAGAAAAACCCGACCAAAGTGCAGTGATTTACACCTCCCCTGCTCCCAGTTCCAAGCACGGCATTAGACGCAGGTCAGAATTTCTCGTTTGTCTCTTCCCGAGGAAGGACGGGAGGAACCTTCCGAGCACAAGCACGGAGTGTGCTGGGAGCAGGGGCAGCAGCTCAGGGCCCTGCCTGGAGCTCAGCGCTGCCCCAGCCCCGGCTGCTGAGCTGCTCTCAGCACACGGGAACAGACCCAGCCCCGGCAGTGGAAATAAAGGCAATAAAGGCTCTGGCGTTTCACCACACCACTGCTCTCTTTCGCAGCTTCTTCCTCGGGGGAAGGAAGAGCAATAATAACCACGGCACCCAAGGGAAAGGAACCGCGGCTTCCTACCGGCTTCATTCCCGGCAATTCCCAGCCGCTGCTTTCCTCAAAGAGGCAGTTTCCTGAGCGCTAGTGGAATGCAAGCAGACTACTCCACGCTCTGCAAAAGCCATCTCCCCATCTATTGTCTTACCTGCTCGGAATCCCATTACAGAGCAATGCGCATGCATATCAAGAGAACAGAGAGGAAAGATGAGAAGCAGGAGTCTGTGCATCCCCCTTCATCTTGAATTATTGAGCTGCTACATTCCTGTGCATCAGCAGTATAGGGTCAGGCTTACTGCAATTCCTAACCTCGAGAAGGTGGTCCCTGCCTCCACCCTGGCAGCAAAGCTTGTTGTGTTATTCCAACAGGAAAGGAACAACTGAAAAAAGGTTTTGCTGTCTGCAATGGGTTTAGTCCTGAGAGGACCAGGCTATGACTTTCCTTTTTTTTTCAGCTTAGGCTGAATTGACACACTTTATGATCTATTTTAATTAGAACTGAATTCTTCCTTAATGCATAGTGCATAGATGCTTCAAGTAGTGGTAGGAAATGAGGGAGATTTTATATTCATATTAAAAAATCTACATAACACAATATTTAAAACTAAAATCCTACCAATTAACATCATGACCAAGTTTGCAGCACCATACTTTTCAATTTCATGAATCCAATGAGGAATGGATTCAAATGTGGACCTCCTAGTAAGGTCATAGGCAAGGATGGCCCCATGGGCACTCCTGTAATAAGACTGGGTTATTGTCCGGAAGCGCTCTTGACCGGCTGTGTCCCACACTTGGATCTGTAAGAGAAAGGACAGAAGTTGTAAAGACCGGTGAATACCACTTTCCTAGGTGCTTGCCCTCAGCCTTTTGTCTACAAGACAGCCAGACTTGTCCCAGCACACTCTACTACGCCGGTGCGGCTCTGCCTTCTCTAGACCAGAAAAGCCATTTATAAGCCTGTAGAGTCCGTCTACATAGACCAAAGAGAAAGCTCCAAGGGTAAACCCAGCTTTGCAAAGAGGCCAAGAAACCAATTTTCAACAACTGTAGTAAAAGATATAGAATATTACAGCCTTTTAATAGCGTAAGAAGAAGAACCCTAATACAGGACTGGGTAGAGCAAATCTATATATAAAAGCCAGGCATTCTAACTTTCATCTGCACACAGAGGAAAGTTCTAGCTGACAATTTCTTCTGGTGTTTGTCTTGGAAGTCTTCTTCCCTCAAATTAAGCACACATCAAAGTGGAGCCTTTGCAAACTTTGGGGGTTCCCCTCTTTGGTGTCCCAGCTCAAACCCACACATCTCTGGAGGGAGGAGACATCCCCTCCAAACTACAGCCGTCTTCCAAAGAGCTCCCCGCAGGCAAAGCACAAGCCGTCTCCTCAAGCAGGCGCGGAGAAGTCACGAGAGCACGTATGTACCCAAATTAGGGCGACTGCTTCCCCCGGGGCATCTTCCCGAGAGAAAGCTCCACAGGGAAGCACCCCTGGTTAGGAAGGCAGTCGGCTTTTGCCAGCTGCTTTCAGCAGGGCCCAGCAGGTGCTGCGCGTCCCGCCGCTCCCTGGCACCTGCAAGGAAGGATGGCACGGCCGAGGCGCCGCTCGCCCGGAGGCTCGGGCTCGCCCCCGCCACCGACCTTTACTTTCTTGCCGTCGATGTCCATCGAGCGCACGGTGAAGTCGACGCCGATGGTGTTCTGCTGCTTCTCGTTGTACTGCCCTGTCTTGAAGCGGTGCACCACGCACGTCTTCCCCACGTTGGAGTCGCCGATCAGGATGATCTTGAAGAGGTAGTCGAAGGCATCGTCCGCGCCGGAGCTGGGGAACGGCATCGCGGCTGCCGGGCGGGCCTGCGGCGAGGCGCTGAGGAGGAGGAGGAGCCGCGGGCCCGAGGAAGGAGCCCCGTCCCAGGCGCTCACCTGCCCTGCCGGCACAGGTGGCGCCGCTCTGCGCCGCCCTGCCGCGGGGCCGGCGGGAGCTGTAGTCCGCCCCTTCCCTTCCCTTCCCTTCTCTTCCCCGCCCCGGGCTCGGCCGGGCCGCGGGGCCGGCGCCGCCCGCTCCCGCCCCGCGCAGGGGGCGGGCAGGGCCCCGGCGGCGGCCGCGGCCGGACTACAGCTCCCGCCGCTCCGCGGGACCGCCCGGAAGAGCCGCCTCCTCCCGCCGACTTCCTCCGGCCGCGCTGGGCGCCGCGCACGGTACGCGGGGCCGGGCGGCTCCCCGGGGCGTGAGGCGGCGGCTGAGGCGCGGGTGCGGGGCCGGGGCGCGGCGGCGGCGGAGCCGGGCCCTGCGCTGCCCTGCCCTGCGCTGCGCTGCCCGCTCCGCTCCGCTCCCCGCCCCGCCGAGGACGTGGCCCCAGCGCCGGGAGGGAGCCGCGTCCTCCTTCTCGCCCCCTCCTCGGGCCGGGCGCGGAGCGGCGGGGCTGGGCTGGGCTGGGCTGGGCTGGGCTGGCGGCCGTGCCCGGGCCTCCCCAGCATCCCGGATCGTTCTCGGAGCATTCGGGTGCTCGGGGCTGCCCCTTGTCCTCCTTCCCGGGCAGCATCCGGCTGGGCGTCCGTGGTGACAGACGGGCTGCTTGTGCTGGCTGCGGAGGGCCCTGGGTGGGTTTGGGCTTGTAGCACTCTTCTTCTGTCTGTGGAAAAATGCCTTAGGAGTGTGGGGGTTTGTAGGCTTGGATTTTCATTTTTTGATTGTTTGGTTGGTTGGTTGGTTTGGTTTTTAAATTATTGTTATTTTGAAGAAAAGATTCCTTCGTTTGTTTTGCCCTTTGGAATGTTAAGGCTGCGCTTTCCTGCCGGCTTTGGAGGGCAGTAAGGTAGCATTAAGGGTGTTTATTTTGAACTTAAGGTGTCTTATTTTGACTTTAGGTGAAAGGATAAGGCAGAACGCTGAGGAGAGCTTAACAAGTAAGGGTGAAAGCCTATCAAAAGCTTACTCAAAATACCAGCTGGCTGAAGGTAAATAATGCTAAATAGTTAGACAAGGCAGACTAACACTCTAAAAGCACTCCTCTTCCTTTCTTAAAGGCATGTGCTTGACTGTCTTGAGTTCTGTGGGACATCCTGCTCCCGAGCTTTTGCTCCTCCTCCACCACAAAGTTACTGTGGTGTTTTCACAATAATTAGAAGACTAATTTTAAAGAAGAAACTGGTTGCAAACTTTTCTAGCCTAGGAAGAATGCCAGTTTTGCATATTGAAAGGGCAGGATGAAGAAGGAGGGAAAACAAAATATTTTGTGGTTATCTCTACACTGTAGAAATGTTCCAGAAGGTCTTCTAGAAAGCTAGTTGAGATTGGGAAGCTCCGAGGAACAGATTGTTTCAGTAGTAAATGCTCATTGAAAAAATAGGTGACTTTAAGGTTAAACCAGGTCTTAGTTTTAAAAGGACTCAGTATCTTGAACAAATAAGGCCTATATTTGCGTATGTTGACATGAAGCAAGTAGTAAATCTTGTGCTTTGGGCTGCAAGCTGATTACCCAAGGAAGGAACTTTTCCCCACAACGTTGCACAGCTGGCAGTGTTTTGCTTTCCTCAGGACAGCTCTGTTGTCTGCCTGGTGGGAGGGGAGGGAGACTCAAGGAAGCTGTTGTGTTTGACCAGCAGACCGTGTGGCTCACAGGCCTGTAAGGACCATGGAGCTGGGAAACTGGAGTGCCTTGGCTTCCCTTCTCTGCAGCTTGTGTGGCGGACAGCCCTGAGCTGTAGGGTTACTCCTGCCTCACAGGGAGTAGCACTGAGTGATACTTGTGTGTGGGTGCTGTCTCCATTCACTGATGCTGAGAAATGGTCTGGGGACCTCAGGTGAAGGTAGTATCAAGACTACTTGCAAAGTTGCCTCTTTCAGGGCTAGTCTTGCCTTCTCACAGCTCTGGTTTTTAGGTACTGTTTCTACCTTGTGTGATCCCAAGCAGTCTAGACACATGTCCGTACAAGGAGATGCTGGCACACCGAGGTGCAGTGTCAGGTCTTGTACAGACTCGTTTGTCCTGGATGAGAATGGAGGTGCTCAGGTGTGGTGTAGGATAAATGTGACCCCAGTGTCTCAAAGCGGTCATAGCTGGGTCTGTGTTACTCAGAGGATCTCTATGCCACACTCTGTTTTGGAGGTCAGAGGTGATGTCAGTTTCCACGATGGTTCACCTATGCAGGAGTAGCTGAATATTGCTGTTGGTCAGGCATGTGTCATCACTGAGAGAACAGGGAAGGGAGGCTGCAGCGAAAGGTGTCTTGATGAAACCTTTGAAAGGAGGAGTGGGAAGTCTGTGTGAAATAAAGGGTTTTCAGCAGTAGAAATTTGGGTGAGAGACTGGGCAATGGCTTCTGCTTTCTCCAAGTAAGATTATGAACCTGAACTTGAAAAATGTTCTGTCAGATGTACAAATAATTACAAACAGTGCTTGTGGATACAAAAGGATGCAAAGGCATTATGTTCTATCTTATTTCAGTGCTGATCCTTTGGGGGAACATGGGTGGTGCTTTATTTTACCTCTCCTCAGCATTCAGAATGTTTGTGGTGTTGGCATGTCTTCTGAAATGCGTGGAGAGCCCCTCGCTGCCCAGTGGGGCTGTTTCCCAAAATCTGTTAGTAGACACTGTCCCTCAATGGCACAGGTGGGGGATTGGAGTGGTGTGACATGGAGCAGCATGAGGAAATTGCGTGTCTATCGTGGCCTTCCCTCAGTACTGATAGTTTGTGGTTGTCTCGAGGTTGAGGCAGGTGTCACCCATGCCCTGCAGGTAGGGACAGGAAGGTGTGACTGGTTGTGTGCTGTACTAAGGAGTTAGGGGCAGATGGAGCTGTAATGTCAGGCTTGAAAATAAACAGACAAGGATTCCAGCTGCTGGATTCCAGCACTGTCCTCACAGTTACTTCCCTTTTTCCATCTGTGCAAGTCCACTCTTGGGTATATTCCTCCAACAACATCTTAATGAGGCAGTTGGATCCCAAACCTTTCTCCACCCATACCAAATGCTGCTCTTGTGGCTTCATCACCTGCCTGTGTCCAGCCAGGTGCAGCAGAAAGCTCTTATTTATGGCCACTCTGTAGTGCATCATGTATGTAAGAGGTGCACAGTGGTCTTTAATGGGACAGTGCTGGAAATTGGTAGATCCAGGGAGTACTCCTTTGGTCTTGGGCACTGAAGAGGCATCTGCTAGGAGAGAAACAAAAAAAGAAGTGCCATGAGGGTACCAGGAGCATGGGAATAACAAGACACCTTAAGCCATAGAAGTTACTGAGGAATGTACAACTGGTGAGATGGGTAGTGGTGTGAAACAAGTTGGAAAGGTATGGCATAGAGTTGTTCCGTCTCAATTTGAGCTGTTTTGGGAGCAGAGCTGTGCTTCATACGTGTGTTCTAATTCAAAGATGTTTCTCCCTTCCCACCTTCTTCTATTTCAGTGAGCAGAAAAATGACTTAATCACCATCCAGCCCTCGTGGCCAAGGCAGGAGCAGGGGTAGGGCTGCCAGGAGCATGGCTATGCCTGGAAGCTTACGGAGGCAGCCTGCCAACAGAGGCCTTGTGTCCCGCTGCACCCACCATCATATTGTTGTGTTCCTGCTGACTTTCTTCAGGTAGTTTGAGTGTACTTCTGCTCAGAGATTTGTATTTCCACCCTTTCCCCCTTGACTTCCAGAGGAGATTGGGCCAAACCCCGTGTCTGTATGTTTTCTGGCAGTTATTCCCTGCTCCATGCCTCCAGAAAGACATTCAGCAATGTCAAAGTCAGCATTTCGAGACAATGGACTCCTTTCTGCCAAAACAGCACGGCCCCAGAGCTCCAGCCATATGAGGTAAGGACACAAGGGAGAAGGAAATGCTAGGAAAGGTGGGCAGCAGCCAGTGGGCTGAGCTTGTGGGACTGAAGAGGCTCCTTTAGGTGTTCCTCTCTTCTCAGAATGGGAATGGAAACTTTAGGTGTTGGCACTCTAGTTTTACGGATCACCAGGCAATGCTGAAATCTTCTCTAGTGGTGCCCAAAGAGAAACTTCTCAAGAAGCTACAATGTTCCAATGGAAATGGGGGCCCCAGGAGAGTCTGCAATACCCAGTAGCATGGAGCAGGGGGAAGAGGGACTCTTCCTCTGAAGTGTTGGAGGCAATAAACCAAAGCAGTTAATGGGCTTACAGAGAGTTCTGTGAAATCCTGGCTGTTCTTTCTCTGTGGCAGTGGTGCTGCTGCCACCCTCTTAAAAGGATAGCCAGACTAGGAGAGAAGAGAGCTGTCTGACAGTGCTAGCTGTTTATCCTAAACTGATAGTGAAGAATGACATTTTGTCTTGCATCTAAAAGGCCTGATTTCCATGCTGAACATCCAGTACCCCTTGTCTGTAAAATCCTGGTTTCAGTTAAAGCAGTGGGTGTTTTGGCAGTGCTTACTTGCAGGAAAGGAAGCTTTAAACTGCTTAGTTCTCTCAAGTGGGAATGCAAGAACTACCTCCTGGTTCCTACGAGAGTTTTTAGGGCCATGCTTGTTTTTAGTAATGTTTTGTCCTGATGCTTTTGAGAAGTGGAAGGAATCTCACATTAAAAGCTTGGTCACAGTCCATGAGATCTATTAGAGGTGGGAGTTCCAAGTCAGCTGCTGGAGCGTTGCCTGCATTAGAAATCATTGGTTATTTGAATGTTTAACAGAAGGATGATAAATGCTGACTTCTTGTGATCAGTGAAAACAGTAAATTTGGCTTGTAATATGTTCAGGATTTCATAGTATGGCCAAAAGGAGTGAGCATCTCAGGGATGCTAAAATGAAATGCCAGGTGTTTATATTTAGTT
Organism: Hirundo rustica; assembly: GCF_015227805.2. NCBI lineage: Eukaryota > Metazoa > Chordata > Aves > Passeriformes > Hirundinidae > Hirundo > Hirundo rustica. Next base: position 64,219,027 of record NC_053453.1, on the reverse strand, counting down.
CTTTAACTAACATTCAAGCTACTAGTATATTTTGGAAAGCTTTTTTGATTTTTTTAATATATAAATGATTTGGTGTTTGCTGGATGTTGCAATGCATGTGCTTGATAAAGAAAAGTGGTCAAACTGGTCCTTTAGGTACCAATCTAGGTTACATCTGTTAAACTAAGTGGATGTATGATTAGTGTTGTCTGTACAGAATGTTCTCCTGGAGAGGTAGAATCAAGCTGAAACTGATGATATTTGAATTAGGCACATCTCTAGGTCAGGCTTGTGTTGGGTTTGTTTGTTTTCTAATGAAGGAATGGTGGGAAGGGAAGAAAACTTTGTTCTGATTAACTTAATTAATTCTTCAAGTTTTCCTCAAAGCTTGCTATTTTTTTCACCTGATGTCACTAATCTTTCTCTGGGGACAAGTGAGACTTTTTCCTTTTTTTTGATCATATTGAAACTAAAATGAAACTCAGGGTAAGCACAAAACCAGCAACATTTGTGACTGGAGTTTGTTGTAAATAGTTTCCAACCAGTCTATTTCTTCCCCTTGCTCCTTTTGTGGTCTTTCTTTTCTGTTTGTTTTCTGTCATTTCTTATTTTGGCTGCTGCCACAAATGCTTTAAGGGAATTATTCATTTAGTGAAGACAGCAAGAGGAGTACAGAAGAGATGCTGCACATAAAACAGAATATGCCTTTATTGTATTATTCATTAAAATGCTCATCAGTGTTTCAGAGTAAGAAGCTGTCTAACAGTTGCATGCTTGTTAGAAGTAGGGTTTGTTTTACCACTCATTTGTCTTGCTCCAGGTGGGAGGAGCATTTCTCACTTCTGGTTTGCTAGCTTGCATTTTAGAAGTGAAGCCAAGTGTCAGTGGACATTTTCTGCCAGAAGATAATGCCAACATTGTTCTTGATTTGATAACTAAAGTGTTGGAGAAATGGGGGCTTGCTTGGGCCAGATGCTGTTCTGCTTTGGAGCTGGGGTTTCCATTGAGAAAGAGTAGAATGAGCTATGCCTCTCCCTGTTTACCTGTCAAAATTTTCCCTCTGTAGCTCTGGAACAGCAGCCATTTATTCCCAAATGCAGAAGAAGCAACTCTCTTCCTGGGGACATTGGACTCCATCTTTTTGTTTTCCTATGCTGTGGTGAGTAAAACTAATCCCCAGCTGCTCAGCTTTGGTTGTCTCTTATTGGGAAGATCATACCCACAGCAAAAAGCTTAGTTCAGAGGCAAACCTTTTCTCTTTCAGTTTCTGTTAGTTCTGCCTATGCCTGTCACCTGTGTGAAGATGCTTGTTAACAAACACAAGGAAAATACTGTCACTTCAGAATTTCTTACACCCCTGTCACCGGGATGGACTAGTTCTGTCTCTCCAAGAGTTCTCAGCTGAGTTCTTTTAAACCAGAAATGTAATGAGCAGCTACAAGCAGGGTTTCTTTGGTGGCTGGAAAAGTGGTTAGAATCAAATTGTTTGTTGGTATAACAGCAGTGTTTGGATTAGTTTGGCCTTTCTACATTATTTTAATTCTCACAGTTGTAAGGTGTGAATCTCCTGGCTTCATTTAATGCTGTATTTTGTTCTCAGGGTCTCTTTGTCAGTGGCATAGTTGGGGACCGCCTGAATTTACGCTGGGTTTTGTCTTTTGGCATGTGTTCCTCTGCTCTGGTGGTAAGTTGGAACATAGTAGTGGAGTTTAAAAATCTGCCTGAGGGTTTCTGGGTAGGGTTTTGCTGTAGGGGAGAAGAGGCTCTGTGTCTGTGTGAATCTGCTCATGAGCTGTAGCTCTACCTCAGTGGTTTCAAAGCCTACAGGTCTAACTTAGTGCTCTAACTACTGCGCTGTCTAAAGCATTGAGCATAGGTGACTCTCCCCTGCCGGAAATGTCTAGCTCTGGACACTGTGTCAGAAGGAAATTCCTAAGTTTGAGACACTATCTAGAAATTTGATGAACAGCTTTTGTTCAAGATTGGTGTATCTGGGCTTTTGGGGACTGTTTTGTAGTATAACTTAATCTCTTAGATCATATATGTTGTTATTGAGGCTTTTGCTTCCAAACACAATCTTTGCTCTGTTCTTTAAAGGACATCCTAAGAATACCAGGCACTCATTTACTTATTTTATCTAATTGCTAGGAGGGTACGTGTCAAAAAAGAATGTCTGCTTAAAACAAAAGATGCTTTGTGTTCAAGTTCAAGCCACTTCAGTTAAGTGTAAATCAGTTTTATCTCGTGGTTTTCTGGTTATTAAAGTAGCTGTAAAATGTGTGGAGTGTGTTTTGTTTACCCAGTGGCTACGAACTGTGGCCTGTTGGGCTCTGCAGACACATGACTACAAGTGTGCATCAAGCACTCTGTGCCACAATGTGTGTTTATTTTGGGTTAGAGCACTTAGTAATTTGAGACCTGGCTGTAGTATTTGTGTTAAATTTGGTGAAGAGGCATGACCTATGAGGGTTCTGTGTTTGCGGAGCGCCTCACGGGTTAGGATGTCAGTACATCAGCAGATCAAAAGGCTACTGTATTTTTAGTGTTGTCATTGAAACTATTTGTGTCTTCCTTCTCCTCTCCTGTAATAACTGTGCTGTTTGGGGAGACAAAAGTCTTTTGGAGAGGAAGTGCCATGACACACATTTGTCTCTGGAGTCAGAGCTGTGCTGGCTCAGCAGAGGGTGCTGTGAGCCCTGTGCTGTGTCTCAAACAATGCCAGCCTGGCCTCTGCCCTGGCCCCTGCATGGCTCCCTGAAAGCTTGTTCCTTTTTTAGGACCCCACTCCTGCCTGTCTTTCGGCAGTAGCCTCAGGGTGTCTTCTCTGTTTTCCCCCTGCTCTGCTCTAGGTATTCTCCTTTGGCACACTCACAGAATGGTTGCATTTCTACAACAAGTGGTTCTACTGCTGTCTCTGGGTTGTGAATGGCTTGCTGCAGTCCACTGGCTGGCCCTGTGTGGTTGCTGTCATGGGAAATTGGTTTGGAAAAGCTGGGTAAGTTGAGTTTTCTTCAGTGACTTACTTATCTGACCTGCTGAGTAACAGATTGAGCTGAAATTCTCAAACCAGAAAGGTCAAGTGTTAGATCATAATTAAAATTAGGTAGGATGAAATATGCCTTACTTGTTATGTTCTCTGTCTTTCTCTCTCTCGTTCACTTTTTCCTCAAGCCACAGAACAGCCTGGTGTGAACACTACTTTGTGTGTTAAAAGCACAGGTTCAAACTTCAAAAACCCTAGAGTGTAGAGTGACTGAATTTTAATTTTCATATCACTGAAAAACTCATGTCTGTCTACTTAGCAATAAAGAGAGCAAATGGTAACTGAGTCATCCTAAATTCTACTCTCACTTTGGGGTATTGCAGATGAGCTCTAATCATAGTCTGTAACCTTGTTGCCAGCTCACTCTGCTTTAACACAGATGTTTCAGGGTTCCTGGCTGATCTATTTGACATCTCCAAGTTATTATGTGTTTTGTTCTAAAGGAATTTTGAGTCTCTTTGAAGTGGTCAGGGAAAATGGTGTAACTTTATTCATAAGTTAAAGTTTACTTGAATGTTTTGTTTTTGTCTTGTTCTTAATGTCATCTGTCCTAGCGTTGCCTGCTTCAAATCTTTTCCCCCTTCTTCAGGAGAGGTTTTGTATTTGGACTCTGGAGTGCCTGTGCATCTGTGGGAAATATCCTTGGGGCATTCCTGGCCTCCTGTGTTCTCCAATATGGCTATGAGGTAGGAATCGCTGCCTGGCTTCTAGCTACACCTGCATGTCTGCAGGGGCTATGAGACACTGCTTTCTTACCCTGTCTTTGAGAGATAACAGCCTCATGTGTCCAGTTTTGTCTTTCTGAATTCTGCGGAGGTAAGCAGTTGGCAGAATAGAAAGGCTCATCCTTTCCTGACTCTTTCAGGCTGGGAGAAATGAGCCCCAGACTCCTCTGTAAATGGGATTGATGTTATTGAGGAGCTCTAATGTCACATTATACCTTCTTCTGATGTGTGTGGCTTCGAGTGCTCTTCAGAGTCATCCATCACAGGTTCTGAGTTGACTGGAGTCCCTGGAGCTGGAAGGGCATGGAGGCTGTGACTGGGAAGAGGCCGGGCTCTCGTGTGGCAGTGGACAGCTGAGCATAGGGAATGGGAGTGACCAGCACATCTCACAGCATGAGGCCTCTGAGGACAGGCTGGCAGAGCTGCGCTGGTCCCTCTGGACATGGGCAGGCTTAGAGTATCAAGAGCAGCCTTCCAAAGCCTGGGAGAAGATTGCTGAGAAATCAGAGCCAGAGTTTTTCCAGGAGTGCACTGTGAGAGAGCAATAAGGCAGTGGGTATAAAGTGAAGCAGGGGTGGTTCAATTTGGATGTTTGGAAAACCGTTTTCCTATGACGTATGTTAAGCAATGGAACAAGGGGACAGAGCCTGGAGGATCTGTCTTTGGAGGATTTCAAGAATCTGATTGACCAAAGCTCTGAGCAGCCTTGTCTGAATTTGGTGCTTGACTCTGCTTTGAGCAGTCCTTTCAATAGAGCTGGATCTCTGGTTATGTTGGCTCAGCTCCTTCCTCACTGCTGTCACCTCATTACAGATAGGACCAAGTCTGCTCAGGAGGTGCAGACATCACTTGTTTCCAAGTGTCATGGATGCACTCTGGGTTGTTGTAGCTGTGTTTGCTCTCTCATGAGGCTGGAATGTAAAGAAACCCTCATTAGAGAGGGAGGTGTATGCGACTGAAAGTGCTTTAAAAAAGAATGCTGTATTTGTCTCTCCTCAGTATGCTTTTTTGGTGACTGCCTCGGTCCAGTTTGCTGGAGGAGTCATCGTGTTCTTCGGGCTCCTGACGTCGCCGAAGGAAGTGGGTGAGTGGAAGAGCTGTGCAGATCTGCAGCTTTCCATGTAGTACTACTCATTCTGACAGCATTTATCCTCAGGGCTCTTATCAAATGGTTCTGCACCTTAGTGCATTTAATGGAGCAAGTGCTTTACTTGCCAGGATCACACTAAATGCTACCGTGCGTCACGTGAATAGGGTCTGGGTATTTTTTGAAGCAAAATAAAACAGCCTGGCTCTAACATCTCCACTAGGATATACTTAATTATCAGTTTTTCTTCACCTGAAACATCAGTATTTGTTAAAGGAACAGCAGGCAAACTGATAACTGGCTGTTGTAGGAGAAAACTATGGCAAGTCTTAAGTGTGCAGTGGGAAGGGAAAGTAGTTTTGGTCTGCAGGTCTCCCACAGCCAGATAAATAACTCTTGGGTTGGACGTGTTTCTTCTCTGAGAAGGTGGCAGGCAAGTCAGAGTGCAACAGGAAAACAAAAGAACTTTGGGGCTTTGACAGGGCCGTGGAGGAGGTTTCCCAGGTGCCTGCAAAGGCTGTAAAGTTGGAAGCTCTAAAGCTGCCATAAAGTGTGGTCATAAGAGTGCTCTGCATCCCAGGAAGCACAATGCAGTTCCCAGCAGAGGCGTTAACGGGCAGCAGGTGTCTGAGTCCCTGCTGCTACTCCCAGCCTCCACGCTCGAGGGAGGTGGCACCCAGGAGCCAGGGCTGAGGATCCCAACCCCTCAATAAGGGGGGAAATGCACTAATTTGTTGTGTCTTCCAACTAATGGCCAGACACTCAGAACAAAGCCGACGCCAGGATCACACAATACTTTCAAGAGCCCTAGAAGACAAAGGGTAGAAACTGGAGGCACTGCAGGACACCATCTAGAAGAGTTTCTAAGCCAAAGGAGGATGGAGGTATGGGAGAGCAAGGGAATTGCTAGAAGGTAGAATTGCTTAAAAGAAGGGAGCATAGCTTTAGAGTGGGGAGAGGGAGAACAGGCTGTTGGTCTGTTTTTCCTGTTGCTTATTCCTTGTAAAACTTAGGTCTCCCTGAGCTTGGAGCAGATGAAGACGAAGTCAGTGTGGAAGAAGATGCCAACAGACCCCTAATGGGCAATGATGATGCAGATGATGATGACCGGAATTACTCCATTCAAGCAACTGACAATGACAACCAGCCCAAGGCCATTGGCTTTTTCCAGGCTTGTTGCCTTCCTGGTGTAGTGCTGGTGAGGACACAGATTCTTAAGAGCTGACTTATCTGTTGAACATAAAGCTGGCTTTTTGTGTTGTCAGGATTTGTTCACATCATTGTTAATGTGCTGACCATATGTTGTAGTGGTTGACATCTGTCATCTCATGCTGTTAAAATGTTGGGGTTGGGCCTGTTATCCTTGTGTGTGTGGATGATGCTGCCTGGGTGTGTGGTGCGTGTTGCTCTTCCCATCCTGCTTCATGGAGTGCATTTAATGAGCCAGTTGAAGGGCAGCAGAGATCCTGCCCTTCCTGCTGTGAATTTGCAAGGGAGGCATGAGCAAAGGTGGCTGTAGGATGCTTCCTTGATAAGGTAGATGCCTGCCCTGAGGAGTGGGGTTCTCGCTCCTAACTGAGCATCACACAGAGCTCTGTGGCACTGATACTGAGATTTGGAGTTTTTTAGTCATCTTTAAGCAGAAAGCTCGCCTGAAAACCCTGAATCAGCATGATGTAACATCTGGCAAAGTGTGCAGGGTGTTTTATGAGCAACAAGAAACAAGGCCTGGTGATGCAGTTTCCACATACCCTTGTCCTGTCCCTTGAAAACTTTTGCTTCTGTATCTCAGCAGTATTGCCCAATTCATGTTCAGCTGAAAAGTTAACTTGTCATTAAAAAACAATGCTAACCTTCTGCATCAGTGGGCTGTGTGCCCCCTGAATACTAGAACCTGTACAAGAAAGGGGGCAGAGTGGCTGCTCAGCAGAACGGTGGGAGCTGCCTGGATTTGTCGTGGAGCAGAACAACTGCATGGGCGGTGGTGTCAGGTACCCTCAATGAGCAAAGCAGGTGGCTCTTGTGATTAAGGCAACGGAAAACCTAGAAAGGAGGGGTTCATTGCCAGTGTGTTGAGTGCAGGACAACAAAGTCCTGTTGTTAAGGCCTTAGTTGAGGGATGGCAAAAGAAAGCAAACCCATATTGAGTTCTTTCATACTCTGGCTAAATGCCTCACACAAACTGTTAGCGATGCTGTCTGCCTCAGTTGATGTGTGACTTTTTTCACTGGCCTGAGCAAAAGGACATGGCAGAAACTGAGGTTGCTTTCTTTGAACTGTGGATTTTGGGGACACGTTCCACGCCCTAATCCAGCAACCCAAACACCTCTGAGTTTTATCAGATGTCAGCCTAGTGCCCAGCCAGACAGGGATACCATGTCAGGTTGGTGAGAGACCAAATACTGAGAGAATCTCCAAAGCCTTGTCGAGATTTTACAAAGAATTTATTTGACATATTTTTTTCTATAGCTCCTCTCATTGCCTGCAGAGTGATACAGTGGAAGAGTTTTAGTACAGATAGCTTTCCCCTGAGCCTCTGAGAATTCAATGTTTAATCATTGAGACAATCTGGTAGACAATTTCTTAGTGGGTTGTAATAAATATTACTTTGTACTGTGCACTTTTCACACCCAGAGTCTGGAGAACCCTACCAAACATCCCCATCTCTTCCATGTATGGCAGAAATTAGTTTGTGTCCTGTAAGAGTGAAAAAGCATTAATAATACAGCTAAGACATCTGTACCTATTAAAATAGTATAAATACAGAAGAGATGATTTTGTGGAGTTTAATGTATAAAAAGACCTGCTTCTTGAAATTTAAGGTTTAGTGTCCATATGCTGATATGCACAGAGCCTCAAAGGCTGTACTTTAACATCTTCATCCTTGTTTGCCTCTTCCAATGGATTCCTTGAACTGCTGTCTTTACCAAAATAGAGTGGCCTGTCCCTCTGCATGCTGGGCCAGCAGTCCCTGAGAGCTAATCTTTGGCACACACATGAAGGCTTTGGAGATCTGCTAGCTAAGGACAAATTGAGCCCAGCAGCCAAAAGAAGGTTGTCTCAGCTGTTGGGTTTGAAAACCTGTGCTCAGCTTTGGCCAGACCTTTCATCCTGTCTCCTGGAATACCTGCCTGGGGATTATGAGTAAAGTTTTCTCTTCTGGTGCTGTAAGCAGATGAGCCTTCTGAGCAGCACGAGATAGCACAGAGGAACCACTTCACATAACCTTTCTCAGCATGATGCACAGATGACTAAATCTCAAGCTTGTTTTGTGTCACATGGCTGGCTCCCTTCTCTTCAGAAGGTGAATTAAATTTTCTTCATTTTTTTGAAGCCTGGTGTCATTTCCTCTCAAGATTACACTGAAAGTGTTTTAACCCATTGCATTGAGTGATAAAAAAACGACCTTGACAGTGATTTTTGTATTCCTGGGTTCCCTTTGTTGTTCAGCATTAAACTTTCATGATGCTGCCTTCTTACATGAAATTCAGAAGTGCTTTGCCCTGAAAGCTTTAGCTGTACCCAGAGCTTTATGGTAATAAGCACAAATGCTGTTTGTGTTTCTCAAGTGCTAACTGCTTGCTGGCCCTCTCTTTGTTCCAGTACTCCTTGGCCTATGCCTGCTTGAAGCTGGTGAATTACTCATTCTTCTTCTGGCTGCCCTTCTACCTCAGCAACAACTTTGGATGGAAAGAAGCAGAGGCTGACCAGCTCTCGATCTGGTATGATGTGGGAGGAATCATAGGTGAGTGAGCAGGGAAGTAACAGCTTCTTGCAGCTGCCTCCATAGTGTTTGAGAATGGAAGACAGTGAATGCAGCCAGAGCAGTTGAGCTCTGTGGGATCTAGCTGTTCACTGAATGTGGCTGCTTGGATTACCTTTTTTTCCTTACTCCCTAAAGAGTTAATACATAATTGAAGGGCACTGTCTTACTCTTGAAAATTAACCCCAGCTGGCATTTTTCTTCACTGGGACTCCTTGAAAAGTGCTGTGTACAAAATGGGGCCCCTGCTTGCTACTTCCTTTGTGAAAGGTACCCTTGGGGAAGGTTTAGATCTGGACTTTCATGGGTTCTATCCTGTCCCATCTGCCCTGTGTTTCCAAGGACAGACTCATTGCAGATCTCAGCGGAGCAGGCACCAACTCTGTTATGTTCAGAAATTCACCATCATTGCTCTTATTTTTCTGCTGGATGCGAAACCTGACCCACTTCCTCCAGAATAAAGAATATGTTACATACATGTTTAGACTTCCACTCTCCTATGCTCAGGTTCTAGCTTTATTCCCTTGTCCCATTAGCTTTCCTATAACAGACATCCTTGTTTGGGTCCATTCAGGGTCTGTTTTTGTCTCCGTGGCCTTTTCTGCATCAGGCTTTCTCAGCATTCTGGCTTTTACCAGCAGAGCAGTTCCTGCAGAGGTACCAGTGGTACAGAAGATGATTTTTATTGAGCCTTTGGCATTTGTTTTATTCAGTTGCACCTGCCCTAAGTAGGTGAGACAGCAGGGAATGTGAGGCCCCTGTGTGATACTGTCTTCCCTGTGAGAAAGAGCTGCCTTGTCTTGCACTTTCAGTTAAAGGAACCAGCCACAGTGTTCAGCTTGCTTCATCCAGGGCTGTGATGGTCCTGTAGGAGATGAGAAAGGAAAGTAGGAGCATTGGCTAGGGGCATGCCAGAAAAAAAGAAGTCATAAATTCCCAGTAAAGCAGTATGAGTACTTTTCTTTGCTTTGTCTGAGACTCTTAAATTTACTGTTGTCTCTGTCTGGGGCAGTGAGGGTCAGAGGCTTAGCTCTCAGGATTTCAGAGGGAGTGTGTATTGATGAGGAGGCCACTGCACTCAGTGAAACGAGCTTTGTTCAAGGTATCAGCATCCTGAGCCTGACAGTGATTTTATTTTTTAAACAGGTGGGACTATCCAGGGCTTGATTTCTGATGTGCTGCAGAAGAGAGCCCCTGTGCTAGCAGTGAGCCTGCTCTTTGCTGTGGGCTCTCTCTTTGGATACAGCCGTGAGTACATGTGTGCTGAGCAGGGATAAGAGGTTCATTCAGTTCCTCCTAGAGAGAACCAGAGCACAGCCTGTTCTCATTACAGTTTCTGGTCTTGAAACTGCTGCTAGATCAGAATGGTGCCTTTTGGTCTATTTTGCTAAAGTGCGGCACTGCACAGAAAGAAATCTGTTCTCTGGTTAATGGGGTGGAAATGAAATCTCTTAAGTGGCTGGATTTCTCTATAGTGGTGAGTTATTTACTGATCCTTCTCCAGTGTTAGTGAGATTTTTGACATTGTCATCGTGTCTGCACCATAACTGGCAGAGCAAGAAATCCCAGGTGTTCCCGTATACTGTGAGGAGAGAGAATCTGTGGACAGATCTGTGCTGGAGTATATATACTTAGAGGCAGGAAAAGCTCTTAGACTTCACTACTTACACTTCTGAAAATGGTGAAATTGGAGAGTTTCTGCCTCTTTTATGATAGATACAGTTCTTGGTGTCCAGCTTTTGGAAGGAATCTCGGGAACACAGGGTGTGAGGAGATGGGAAGATGTAATTTCTATGAAACATCTATGAAGCATTTCTAGGGGTGACAGGTTTGTGTCTTCAGACAATGTCCTGTGGTACAGGGTGATTTAACTCACTTCTCAGTGTGATCCTCCAAAATGGGGAGGTGGTCCAGACAGACTTTTATAGAGCACCTTGAGATCTGTGGGTAGAAATCTCTGCTGTATCTGGACATGAAAACTGTGGCTTTTGGAAGCATGCAGGCTTACTCAAATGGTCTCGAAGTAAGGTCAGTAAGTTAATATCATTGAATAGCAAGGATTGGGTTTGGTAGAGTATTTGTAGGCTCCTGTGATAACTGCTTTAAAAAGTGAATTAGAAGTAAACATGAAATTATTGCTGATGAGGTTTGAAGTTTGTGACTAGGTAGCAGAACAGCCAGAGCCCCAGGTGCCTTGTGCTTAACTCAAAATGTGCTATTGTCCAGGCAGATACAGACGTCTCAGTTGATCCAAAGTTCCTGCAGTGTGATAATTCAACTTCCATCAGCCAAAACAGGAAACCTTATTATGCCCATAGTGTGTTGCACATGAGAGTAATAATGGCCTGAGAATACATGAAGAGTGTGCACCATGCCTTGTGCAGTAACTCACCCTGAGTGGAAGGGAGTGAGAATTCAGATGATGCCTGGAAGTGAGATACCAGGGAAAATTGTCTGAAAGGCACTGAGGCAGCTAGTTTTCCATTACATTCCATGTACACGTGCTGCTGGAAATGCAAGGAGAACCTGTAGATGTTCAGAAATGGCTTTGTAAGGAGGAATTAGGATATGGGGGTTTGCATGTTCTGCTTTATTGTGCAGCATTGTTTGAGAAGTTGTTGGGTTACTACCTCCATGTCCAATCTCTCTAAAAAATGTTTTGGAAAATGGAGAAAGAGTGAAAGGGCTGATTCAAGTGCTGAGTACTTTATGATGAGAGAGTTTGAGCTGAGTCTGACTTCCCCAGAGAGATAGGTGAAGGATTCTCTTACCATTCAAATTTTATTTACACTCTTCTGGTCTTTCTCTTGCAGGTTCCCCAAACAGCAAACCTATCAATGCTGTGATCATGGCAATTACAGGTAACTTCTCAAAATCCACTCTTATGCTGGTAGGCATCTAAATCCATTGCAGAACAATCAGTAACACCAGCCTGGTGTTGGTAAGGTGTTTGTGTGTGATGCCATCTATGCTGGTTTTGCAGAAAGGGTGGAAACTGGCCCCCAGTTTCTGTTAGCTTTGGAAAACGGCTGTAGGAAAACTGCCTTACAGAGGGAGGTATAGAATACAGACTGTATAGAACAAGGGCCTGGAGCTGAGGGGATCTGCCCTGGCTCAGTATGATGGAGATGGATTTATGCAGTGGTCTGGTGTCTGAAGAAATGGGTATATGGCAGAGTCATGAACTGCAGCTCAAACTTGAGGGTGTTTGTCAGAATCCAAAATACCCTGTGTGCTGTGAGAGGTCACAAGCTTTTTGTGCTCCCACACATACTGTGCTGTGTTATGGAATTAAGCCTGCATGAATAGAGCCTTTCTTTCCCAACACTCTTATTTCAGAACTCTCTGTCCTGTTATTGTGGGTCCTTTTTTTTTTTTTTTTTTTTTTTTGCCTGCCATCTCCTCCATGAACCCTTGGAGACTGAGGCCGTAGCATGGGCATATGCTGCTCCAAACTAATTAAAATGTTCTTGTTGGCTATTTCTGTGTGACTACTCCAGATATTCAGGGTGTTCCATGCCTGTGTGTTTCAAATAACCCTCTACCTGCAGTTAATCTCTGAGCACTGTCTCTAGACTTAATTCTTGTCCTGAGCTTTCATAGTGGAAAATCTATGTTTTGAAGATGTTTTGTTGAGAATCTGATTATTTGTTTTGCACCAAGGCTGTTTCCTTGTCACTTGCAGGATTTTTCATCGGAGGCCCTTCTAACATGATAAGTTCTGCAATTTCTGCTGACCTGGGGCGTCAGGATCTGGTGAAAGGCAGCAGCGAGGCTCTGGCGACGGTCACAGGAATTGTGGATGGAACAGGCAGTATTGGTGCTGCCGTGGGCCAGGTGAGGCTGCCAAAGGGAGAGAGAGGTGTGGGGAGGGAAGAAAAGTGTCTGTTGTGGTTACAGATAGGTTGGTGCTTTCCTCAATCCCAAGTTGTGTGGGGAGAGAAAGAGAGGGTTGGGGGCTTTTTAAAAATAATTACTTAAGAACCAACCAAAGGAACCTCTCTGTTTTAACAAAGTTTCCAGTAGAAACAATGTAATTAAGAACTAAACTAAGTATTCATAGTGCTAATGTTAAGGCACTAAAGTAATTCAAGGGAATTTTACAGACTTTCATATCCTGAACTCCAAAAAGCTTTGCATAGAGTGAAAAAAATATTTTGAAGTTTGAGATTTTTTGTTTTGAGGTAATAGGAAAACCTCTTACAGAAAAGTGTACCTCTATAACTGAGTAAAATTGGAATACCTATTATGAAGGTTACAGTGTTTATGAGGTGGTTTAAAATTTGCTCTTGTTTGTGCTTTCTCTTTTTATCTGTGGATGTCTTTAACACCTTGTAAATCCAGCCCCACTTGCTTCAACAGTCCTTACAATATGCTGCCAGAGGTCTGAGGAGTAGAGTGTTACAGAGGAGGAAGCTGACAGTGTGCCCACTGGGGATGTTTTCTTCTCAAATACAAGCGTTAGCTACGTGAAAGAACACAGTGGTGCTTTGGGGAGGATTCAGTAGAGAGATCGGAGCCAGTTCTCTTCCAGGCATCCTCCAGAGGTGGCAAAATATCAAGGATGCAGGCGAGGCATGCGAGTTCCTATTCTAGAAAGAGATTTGGGTTTGTGCTTGCCGTTGATTGCCTGATAAATTACAATCATTCACTGTTTTGTGGGATAGATGCTGCTTATCTCCCCTGAACATGGAAAATTACAAGTGCTTTGAGGATATCAGTGCACTGTTACACTCAGTGTTCTTCTGGCATTGTCTCAGTGTTTTTGTCTTCCCACACACATACCATCCAAACTCACGTCATCATAAAAAGTGGGGCTTTGGTTCTGAGAGATTCCACCTGCCTCCCCTTCCAACACTGCATTTATTCCAGCAGAGACAACCCCGACGTCATTCCGGGGGTGTGTGGATAACAGCAAACGCACAATGAGCGTGTTAGAAATTCAGATCCTGTTTTGATATACCCAGCAGTGAAGAAGGGAGGCCCTTGTGCAGCATCTGAGTATAAATCTGCTCATAAGGGATACATTTTCTTGTGGCCTGGGCTGTCCAGTTGGGCCAGGGTGCAGCTCAGAACAGAGTGTAGTCTCAAGTGTCTTGCCTAGATGAAGGGTTAAGTAGTTAGTGGTTGCACAGCTCTTGAAAATGTGTCCTGTGTAATTTATAAGCCATTCTAGAGCTTTTAGTTCTTCTGAGAGTACTTACATCCACTTATGTGCCAGTGTTCTGTGCAAAAACCTCGTATTCAGCAGAGTCAATTTGTCACCCTTTGAAACTCTAGTTCACTTCTGTCTTTGTACTGTTCTGACTTACTGTAAAGCTTCAGGATGGTGTCTCTGCTTTGCTGAAACTGTGGGTTTCATACAGAAAAAGGCTGCTGTCCTGAGTCATCTCTTCTGACAGGAAAAGATTAGTTGGAAGATTTTGTGATCAGCTCTGTGTGGAGCGCCAACAGCCCACAAAGTCTAGAAAATGATAGTGCCATGCCTGAAAGTCATGCTTATCTTCCCAGTTTGAATGATTTTTTTTTTTTCATTTCTGCTTAGTATCTAGTGTCTTTGATCCAGGAGAACCTGAAATGGATGTGGGTTTTCTATTTCTTCATTCTAATGGTAAGAAATCACCTTTTTTAAAAATTCTTTGTCAATGCTCAATTTGCCATGGGATGTTTTTGTGGGAACCTGAGAATTTTGAGTTCTGATACCATTCTCAAAGTGGCCTGTGGTGTGGCTTTGCCTCAGGTTATCCAAGTCAAATGGGTTAATTTTGGATCCTTTAAAGTCACGTTACCCAACAGAAACTGAGGTTGTAGCAGAGACACAAAAATACTTGCCCAAAAATACCTGTATGCATTTCCTAAAGCTCATACCACCTGACTTCCAAGGCAGGACTTCTCCCTCCTTCATCTCTGTGATATGTAGTTTCTAATATTTTCAGAGAGCTGAAGTTAAGCTGCTTGTTTGTTAGGTCTTGAGGATTAGTGGAAAGAGTGATGAGGGTATTGAAACTAATGCAAATGCCTTGGCCCTGTTTTGCTGCTGGGGCAGAGAGCTGTTGAGGCCCTGATGTCCTCACCACAGTGGTGAACGCTGCACAATTTACTTGGTCTTCCCTGCTGGAAGTGCCAGGAGTTGTCTTGGCATCTGTGCTGACAAGGCAGAAAGCCACTTTGGTAGCCAGCGGAGATGGTGAGGAGGAAGGTCACTGAGGAGCTGGAGAGCTCATCTTTATGAAAAGGTGATCATGACAGCTGAAGTTGTACGAGCTTTCCTGCAAGCTCAGTCCTTCCTCTGCTGTGCCACTCTGTCATTGCTTCTCTTGGCCTGTGTCTTCTTGGGATGGCCTTGGATGCACGTTGGAGCCGGGGATGGCTGCAGCTCTGGTTGCTCTGTGCTAATTGTCCTGGCTTTGCTTCTTTCCACAGACGAGTTCAACAATCCTGTTCATTTCACCGCTGACAGTGAGGGAGATCAGGTTGCTGCTGCACGAGCGGCGCCTGCGGATGCTGGCAGAGTGACTTCTGCTCCCCTGCAAGGACTGCTGCATGGAACTGACAGCTGGGACACTCATCAAAACCCTGGGAGACTTGTTTGTTACATCCTCCAGGTCTGGACTGATTCAAAACGACTCCACAAGACTTGATTGATTCTGCTTAGGTGAACTGAGTTGTAAAGCCCTAAATACTCATCCTGAGACCACCTGTGTCACGGAGCTGCTGACCCAAGCCAGACAATCCATGAGACTGATGGATGGTCCCAGCCTCCCAGACTCTTACATCAGTCACACCAGGGTCTCCTGTTGGGTGTCTCATTCCTATACCTTTTCTTATTTATTTCTGGTTGTGCTGACCAAAGTCAGCTGTTTGAAACTGACAGTTTTTGGGAGGCCGTCTTGCAATGTGTCTTGATGCTCTTTTGTGGTGGTGAAATCATACAGTGCAGTTCATGGATAGTCCTAAATTTCAGACCACCTTAGCTTTTAGAAAGGGCAAAAGTAATTATTTGGGATTTACACTGTCCAGTTATTTAAAAACTGCTGTTGCTAAATCTCTGCACAGATGGACCTCTGCTATCCCCTATTAACTGTTGCATATTCCAGTAGAGTCACATGAAGAAGTTACCTCTGTATTTGTTTTTAACATTTTTTAATAATGTTACTAATCTCTGAGAAATGAGATTTCATTGTTTTTTAACTATTGAAGCAGACAAATAGTGTGCAATACTTTACTGTAATCTCTGAAATAAGCCTTAATAGGTCCTTTGTGTCTAAAGGATCCTTGAATGGCTTCAGGGATCAGTAATGGGACACAAAGACTTTCACTACTTTGTTTATTGAACCTGACCAATACTGACCAAACTGGGTGTGAGGTGACCTTCTGAAGGAAGCTGGTGTCGCTGACTTCATACTCCTTGGGCAATTGCTCATCTCTAGCAAAGAAGGAACAGAATGGAATTAAAGGAATTTAAGGGACCTGGCTGCTCTCAGAACAGGGACTGCAGCCTACTCGTGGAGTAGCATTAATGAGCAGCTGCTGCTGTGTCTCCTCATGCTCCTGTGTTTATGGCTGCATAGGGGACCTCAGGCTCCAGGGCTTGGAAGCTTGAGTTGTACCTTGAAGGGAAAGGTAGATGCAAGTCTGCCTGCAAGCACTAAAGACAAGTGGGTGTGCTTGGTGTGGTGGTGTTTGAGTGCTTTGCAGTACTGTGGTAAGTGGGGTGACCCACTGAAACCTCTAACATTTGTTGGTGATCTTAATGGGATCACTGAGTAAATTCTCAAAAAATTTTTTTGTGTTTATGCCTTGAGATGTTTCATTGTAACAGGTCTGTGTTAACCTGCAGGACTTGTGAACAGGCAGTTCTGTCTAACTAGTCAGCAGTGCCTGGATGGAGGTGGGGAGCAGCAAAAGTGTTGGAGCTGAGAATTTGAAACTTCTTAAATGGGAACAGTTGCCTTTTCAAAATGTACATTGATTTTATTTTATTTTTTAATTGATGAATGTCAGTTTTTAGTCATGTGTTGATTGTAACGAGTGGAACATCATTAGTGCCTTACGGTTTTACAGTTTTGAACGGTTGCTTGGTGATTGCTGCTTCTGTAGTTATGTCTCCATGCATAACTTTGCTTAATGTGAACTCAGTTGCCCCATTTTATACTTTTTTTGAATCTTTTTCTCTGGGTGGAGGTGGCTGTTGCATATTTTTGTTAACCCTCGAAATATTTCAGTGCTTGGGAAAATGGTGCCATTAAGATGACATGGAACCTGAGTCCCGCTCTTGACTGCTCTCATTCCCATTCCAATTTTTGCCTGTATAATTAGAGCAGGAGACTGAGAATCTATCATCCTGTTCTCAGAATTGTGCCCTGGGGTTAGCGTTCACATCCCAAGCTATTCATTAGCCCCTGTACATATAGAATGAAAACTCCCTGAAATTTAGTTCTAAAATTGATGGTGGCACCGTTTGCCCCAGCCACAGCGTCTGAGAATCTCTGGTTTCAAATTCCAACCTGGATGAACTTCTTGGCTGCCTCTCTGGTTAGCAGATAAGCTTCTGATGAAAGGTGGGGTGGGAAAGGGACGTTGCTGGGGTTGGGGGGAGGAGAGGCTGGCCCCTGTAACAAATGGCTTCCTGTAAACAGTTCTGTCCCCTCTTGAGAAGTGTCAGAAGTGATGGAGTGCCCGGCCGCTGCGTCCGAGTGCACGGCGCTTTGTTAGTGAGGTGTGCCTAAGGCCTCGGGATTGCTGCCGTCCTTGTTGTCCTGGGTTTTCAGTTCTGTGTATTTCTCCAGGGTGCTCTGGGGAAGAAAGGTGTTCAATCTGGTCATGTCTGAACTGACCTCACGTGAATAAACATACTTTGACTTGATCTGGGCTTGTTCTTCCGTGTGTTTATTCCACTCTCCCCGGTGCAGTTCTGCTGAGCATCTTCCTCTTCCTCCTCCTCACAGGTCTGGCTCTAGCAGCTGCTTTTTACTCAGCTGCTGTGAGGACCTGAGCCCTGACTAGTGCTGAAACCAAACCCTCAGCCCAGCCTAAAAGGGGACCATGTTCCCAGGGCTGTGGTTTGGCATACTTCCTGATCAGGCTCGCAGGAGGTTTTGTGAGAGGTCCCTAACAGAGATGCCCATAATGGTGTAATTAATGGTCTTAAATGAAGGAACCAGACCATATACTTGGTTTTATTAACTTATTTCTTTGTTGATCTGCATGTAGAAGTCAGGTGTTCTTCCCCTGGAATTAAATGTGCCATGTGGCTGCGGGCCCTGCTGTGCCTTCTCTCCAGTGGCTCGTTCCATTAAACATGAATCCACGTCTTTGCTTAGCTGTGTTTAAACGGACACAGTGGGGAATGTGGTAATTGTGTTTGTGTTTTATACTTTATAATAAATTCCAAGTCGAGCACAATACCAGATCACTGGAGAATCTCCTGTGCCTGCATGTTCTGGTCTCTCAACATTAAGTATTTTGATGGTGCTATCATTCTATTCCTCAAGGAAACTAACAGTTCATGTTTTTACCCCTTTTCTGTCACTTTTTTTTCCACCTACTCATGAGAAACTTCCCAGCCTACTCTGGAGGTACTCTGAGAAGTAGAGCTTTGCTTGAGTATCTGAAGATGCTGACAGTAGCGAACCGCATCACCACCACTGTAACTGATCTCCAGAGCAGAATGTGTGGGCAAGCAAAAGGGGAGGAATCGTTTAACTTCAGAAGGGCAAAGGGAATGCATAAGGAACTGATCTCTGTTTCAGAGTGAACACCAGGATGTGACCAAACTGATAAAGAAAAGGTGTGCTTCTGCCCCACGATGCTTTTCTGTATCGAGGAAGGTCCTTGCAATAGATGCCCTACAAGCAATGTTGCTGTGTCCTGGTTTTCTTGGAAGTCTGGAACCCCAAAGGTAGGGATGTCTGCCTAGTAGGTACCACCGTGCTCTCCAAAGCAGGGAGAATTGAGCTTCTGCTCTAAGTGCTGGGCTGCCTTACAGAGCATGTGAGTAGCTTGTCCTCCCCAAACCCAGGAGAGCAGCTTTCCCTGCTGCAGGAGAGTTGGAGATGCAGCAGTGTGCTTTAGGGGTTGTTTTCTCTGAGAGATAGAAGGAGAAAGTATTTTGAGATAGTCCCACAGATCTCTCCAGTAGCAGCAGTGGCTGCTTAGGGGTGTTTTGGACACACAGCTCTTTGGTTACCCTCCTGTCATTCAACCCTCTCTCCAGCTGTGGCCAAAGTGCTCTGCCAAACCTGTTTGAAATTTCTCCCCCCCTTCTTCTTTTCTAGGTTCTTTTCTAACTGGGATTGCCTACAGGGATGTTTTGGGTTCTGTATTGCAAAAGTTTTCTAAGGCACAGCATGCCCACCTTCCTGCATCTTTGTCAAGCCTTATCTAATCCTTTTAGTAAACAGCTTCCCACTCGCAGGAGCCTGTAAATACAAGCTCTTAGGACACTGTGTGAGGCTGGACTGGGGCTCCCTGGGCTATATATATGCTCATGAAAGCATCTCCCATCCCTGGAAGTGTTTATGCCCAGGTTGGACAGGCTCTGAGCAACCTGGTCTAGTACAAAGTGTCCATGCTTATAGAAGGGGGGGCATTAGAACTAGGTGAACATTAAAGTCCTTTCTAACTCAAACCATTTTGTGATTCTATTAAAGCCTCACTAAATGAGAGTTGCTTAGAAGAGTTTTTAGTACAAAGACAAATTTAGGCAATTACTGAGGTTATTTCTTTTGGTTCTTCTGCACTGGTGATGCTATTTCCGTGCATTTGGATCCCTGGATTTTCTCTTGGAATACCTCCTTTGACCAGGGCTGTGAGAGCATGCAGGTGCAATAGGCAAGTTGGAATCTACTCCTGGAGCAGAGGACAAGTTTGTTACTCTCTTGTAAAGTTTAAGAGTATTGCCAGGAGAAGGAAGTCTGCTGCTGAGAATAGAAAAGTCCAGGTTAGCTATTTGGGGACAATCTATTTTGTTTGGGAATAGATTTTGAAGTGGGAGTGGGCAGTTGGTGGACTTATAGGTGAGTTGGTGAAGTCTCTGTCATTTTGGTCTTCTTGCCCCATTGTGAAGCAAAGGAAATCCACACAACACCACCTCTTGTCCTTGAGGGCCACATAAGTAGCAACAGAATTCAGAGTATACCAGTGGAATGACATTTCTAAGGAGGAGGTTACTAAGGTGTGCTAATGAAATCTTCTTTCTTTATAATGCAGTTAGCAAAGCATTGGGGATTTAGGATGGGTTGATTTCTCTGGGCTCTTGGATTCCAACACTAGCTCAGAGAACTACACCAGGACACCTGCATCCTCACTCTTTTTCCTGTTTGCCAGGTGGGACTGTTTCTAGAAACATTTCTCACTCATCTGCTCAGAGGTGCATGGCAGAGAAAAAGATGTTGGGCTGACAAAACTGGTGCTTGCCTGCAACACGTGCCAAAGATGACAAAGCAATCAGGTTTCAGCCTGCTGCACCATCTAGCCGGAGGATGGGAGTGTTTGAGAGGTGGCAGTTTCATTGGGATTGGCTCAACTCCCCATTTACTCCTTCTTCAGCCTCCTTGCCCCCTGCTCTAACTCCTGCATCCTTCTGGGAATGGTAAGGTTTCTGTTCTTCCAGGCAGTAGCAGGTTCATCCCAGGACTGATAATCAAGTCCTGGCAACAAGTAGGGCAGATGGCAACAAGCAGCTGTGGTTGTTCCTGTGGAATGCAAAGGAGCTGTTCTGTGGGGATGGACACAAAGGTGGGAGCCCTGCCTGTGAGAGCACCCTGTGTCAGCATCAGGGACTTGGGAATCAGCCCACATCCCCAAAACGTCCAGGCAGTGCCTGTGCAGGGCTGGACAGCCTCTGCTGGAGAGAGCTTTGTCACTGTGTGCATCTCTTAAGCTCCCGGGCCCATTTTAAGACTCTGGTTTGGTCCTGTGTGCTCAGGTGGCATCAGGGCTGGTTTCTCTGAGGGAAGGAGAAAGGGGAACAGGGAGCCATGGCTCCAGCAAGCTGGGTGCCAGCCTGGTTATGAGGGACTCTGGCCTTTGCTCCCAGATGGCAAAATCCCAACCGCCTTATGCACCTCGTTCCACAGTACTTAGTCACCTGCTTTGGTCGCTGTTTTGCACTCAGTTGGATGAGGATCTCTGCCTGTCTTCTCCAGCTTTATTGAGGACAATTTTCTCAACTGCCTTCACTTCTTCCAGAGAAAGGGAGTGGGGAGTTTTTTGGAGGGTTTATCGTAACGCAAGGGCTGGGTTTGCTGACTCTCTTCTTTGCCCTTCCTAATTCCACTATTTCACCTCAGTTTACCTGATTGACCCTGGATGTACAGGGCCATTTTTCCTGTTCCCAGTCTTTTCTTTGCTCCAGCCTTTGTGGTAGCTTGTCTCCAGGACCAGAGAAGAGACAGTATTTTCTGTGCTAACAAAGTGAGCACTGTTCTAATGCTGTTGTAAGTGGGTGGATGTGATTGCAGACAGATGTATTCCTTCTGCTAGGGTGTGGATTAAGGCTCAAGGTGACTTTGCTCCTTCATAAATTCACTGACTTTCCCCAGGGAACTGAAGGGGCAGGACTGGGAGGGGAGAACTATGATAAATGAAAGTGTGGGAAGGAAAATGCACTTACACAGGCTACGCTACCTAAGAACAAACGTGCGCTCTGTGAGGAGCTCTCACCGTTGCTTAAGGTACCACCCAGTGGGTTAAAAAGCCCAGGAGAATGTTTAGCTGAGAAGTTGAGCATGGCTCCCTGCAGGCTGCTCTCCCAGTGTAATTGCCCGGGTAAGTGGATTAGGGAGCAGCAGCGTGGCTTGTTCGGGGTTAGGCGGGCTCTGAGGGAGCAGCAGAGCCCCGTCCCTCACGAGAGGACGCGATGCCGCAGCGCTTGCAGCGGGCAGCAGCGTTGCTCCTTTCCAGTCAGACCTGTTTGAGAGCTGCGGCTGAGGGTTGGCTGTCATTGCGGGGGCTTGCTGGGAAGGGTCCCATGGAAACAGTTCCTTTCAGAGCCATCGCTTGTCCTTATCTGCCACAAGGTGGGTATGGTGACAGCAAATCACGTCTTGGGACACTTCTTTGCCTTTGTTGCCATGGGAATCGGTGTCTTCCACAGCTTTGTCTCCTTGGGAAAAAAAGAGTATTGTTACCTCCCGTGGCTCGCCCACCAAACTGTGCTGAGGATGAGAGGGGGGGCTGCGGTCAGCCACAGCGTGCCAGGAGAAAACCTCAGTGCCGGGGGCAGGCCGCGAGGTGACTTTGTTCAAGCTCCGGCCCGGCCGTGCCGGTCCCGCCGCGGCCGCCACACCCGCAGAGCACAGCGTGAGGCCCGGGGGCCCTGCCCCTCCAGCCCCGGGTGTCAGATCCTATCACACTTCGCCAGACAAACAGGGCTGGGACCTGCCCTTGCATCTGCTCCGCGGTTAGGCGGAAGAATCTGGGTCGTGTGTGGCGTGCCAAAACATGACATTGGTTCAAAAGCCTGGCATGGCCCAGAGATTCAAACACGGGAACTCAGGCGCGGTCGCCTGCCTTCGTGGGAGCTGTAGGGTATGGACAGAGGTGTACCAGGTTTGTAGGAAAGCTACTGTGTTTTGTTTCCCTTCCTGGGTGACTGAGTAGCCCCAGCAGGGACGTGGGAGCCGTGCAGCTGGTGCTTCTTTCACAACCAGGAGGTGAAAGCACTGTGGAGCCACTGAGGGCACCCAAGGATTTGCCGCAAAACAGGACCCCAGCTGGGTTCCTAACCCAGGATTTGCATCTCTCCATGCTACAGTTCATGATCAAGCCCTTTTGAGAGTGGTGGGGAGCTCCCTGTGTTTGTACCATACATCTCATCCCTTCTTCCCAGCCCACACTTGTGTCACTTCTTCAGAATTGCAACTGATCTTTATTTTAGTTACACTTCTAGCGTGGATTCCAATACTCATTTAAAAGGTGTCTATCTACCCAAAACTCCTCCTACGTAACGCAGTGGTGGTGTTATTTCCCCAGTACTGAGGAACTGAGTCAGAGGAAGGCTAAATGACACATCTGAGGTTACCCAAAGGGGCTGAGCACTGCTGGGAACTACATCTGGAAGTTCCTCTCACTGTGGCCAGAGCCCTCACCCTTTTCTTATGTGGCACTGGATGTGAGGCATCACCCTGCTCTGCCCCCAGCCTTTCATCTCAGCCTGGGCCCTTGGATTCCGAAACGAGCTATAAATACAATCAACCCTTTTCAAGGGGAAGGAGTGATTTATCTCAAGCTCTAAACTTTTGGCAGTGGAATTAAATGTAGAATTTGAACTAGTCTGTGCAAAAAAACCCCACAGTCACAATCCGGTGCTTTTGCTTAGACATTGATGTTCGTGCTGTTTCATGCTATGCAAAGATACTTTTTAATGTTCAGCCATTCAAACTAGAAGTGGTTAAATGTAGAAATATAGATAAGAACAGTGGAAGTTCTAGAGCAGCAAGAAAATACCATAGAAGTTTAGCCTGGGATGGGAAGGAGACTTAAAATTTTTGCCGGTGTGTGCAAGAGCTATGTTTTTAAATATATATATATTAAAATACACCTGTATAATAAGGTGACTTAAGGGAGTCATTCAAAAATGCAGGAAGTTTCACTTTCTAGTCTAAGAGATGCATGTTTCTGTATTTATACTTTTGCATATGCATGAATATATAAACATGTATAAATGCTCACACTGTTGTAGCTCAGTTTTTCTGTATTTTTCTCTCTTCAAATGGTGTTGCTTATTCTCTGAGGATATTCATTCCAAAATTCACTTTAACAGAAATGGGCTTCACTTACAACTTGAAGCTGTTTTTGGTGCCTTTGACCTCTGCTTGTGAAAGGGCTTTCTTGGAAGTAGTCAAGAATATTGAAATAAAATGGTGGTATAAAACCAATGAATAATAGAGGGTGGGCAACTACTGAGTCACAATGAAATACTGCCAAGGGAGCTTGCTGAGCTCCAGCTCGGCTTGGTCTGGCTACCTCTGTCTCATTGCTGAGTTCTTCAAAATGTGCCACTACAGACAGCTGATGCAGCCGGCTAACCACAGGGAAATAGTACAGCTTCAAAGCTCTGGGAATAATAAAAGTCATGTCTGCCACTCTCTGCTTACTCACCCTTGAAACGAGCTGGTATGAAAGCAGCAGAGAGCAGTTTAGGCTCACAAACAGAATGACTCGTAGGCTGTGATGTGTTAGAAATTAGTCATGTTTCAGTCTGCGTTTCTGATTTTGCTCAGCAGTTATCTGCAGTGCCTTGGTCCCTGCCTGCTGTCCTGGACATTGGGCAAGACAGGAGATGTAGGGAGTGATGGGGACAAAGGGAGGCCTCTGGAAAGGAAAACTAAGCCCTCTGATCTGCCCCACCAAGGGTGGGGAGCGCACAGACCAGCGCTGGCAAACGGCCCTCCATGCCAGCATGGCCAGGGATTTGTACAGCAAGGGGTAAGAATTCCTGGTGCTGCCAGCAGACAGCAATGATGGAGGTTGGGAAGTGCATGGATATGGCCTTTGAAGACACAAGGGGATGTTTTATTGGCACGGGGCTTCTTGCCCAGTGCCTTTCCCAGAGTGGACACCTCCACAAGGTCTTTTACCTTTGCCAGAAGAAAGGAAAGGAAGGCTGCTCCATTGTTCTCCGGCTCCCAACCAGCTTCCCCTCCCTGAAACTGTGGGGCCAGTGGGGGGCTGCTTTGGTGGTGGTTTTCTTTCATGAGTCTGAAGTGGGTTAGCTTGGTTTTCAAACACCTTCCTCCAGCCTTTCCTTATTGTACAGCCATATACTTCTACTGGCAGGCAGTAAACCAGCAGTTAAATCCAAATCCCTTTCCGGAGAGCGGCGTGAGCCCCCTGTCCCCCCTCCCCACTGCTTGGAGCTCAGCCCTGCTGTGCTGCTTTTGAAGACAGGCCTACAGAAGTGCATCCACCACGGCCTCAGGGCTTGCTGGAGTTGGGTTCTTGCTAGCTGCTGTGCCCAGAGCCCTGTTTACCCCAGAGCACTGCAGATACCACGGGACAAAGCCAAGCCCTTTCCTCCCCTTGTTCTGTCCTAGGAGCAAGTGGAGGTTACTGGCATTTCCACTTGCTGTCCATGTGAGTGGAGACCCCATGTGGACCCATCACATATGGGATACCAGCACTGAGGTGAAGTGCAGTGAGAAACAGATGAGGAAAATTAACCCAGGGTGGTACCTCATTGTCCTCACCCTGCAAAACGTGGTGTCCAGTGCTCAGGGAGGTAACAACAACGTTGTGGTACTGCTGGTGCCACGTGGGGAATGTAAAGGGCCTGAGCAGCGGGTGGTCTGATTTGAGGGAAGTGCAGTGCTGAATTTTCCCGTGCACTATGGGTGTCCTGGGTTGTAAACCTGTGGAGACAGCTGGGTGCTGCTGGAGCCCAGTTCTTATCTGATACTTTTTCTTTCTGCCCCGTACCAGGTGGCAGGGGACACAAGCAGAGCGATGGCACAGCGGCAGAGGGGGTGCCCACCCACCTGGCGTGTTCCCCTGGCACACCCACCAGCAGATGTGGTGCTGCACCATCCCACCTGCAGCTCGCAGCTGTCACGGCAAGCAAGCCTGGCTTCCAAATAAGAGCTGAGCAAGGCTGACGAATCTGAGCAGAAGGGCAGTGGCTGTGTTTAATCCATAAGAGGCCACCTTGCAGGTGAGGACAGCTCCCTGCTGGGGGATCCTGCAAAGGGACCCCCAGCTGGAGGGGACCCAGCTCTGCTGGCACAGCCCAGAGCCCCGTGCCGGCCTGGGACTGCTTTAATGTTTAACAGGCTCGGGTGCACCTGTGCAGAACAGGCGGTGCTGCAGGAGGCTGGTGGCGGTCAGAAGGGGGTTTTACAGCCCGCGCTGCAGGCGCTTTCTGAAATGTTCGTGTCGTGTCACATCATCTTGCTTCTACTTTTCTGAAATGGTAAAGCCCGGCTCAAGTAAAAAACTTCCGCTGGAGCTAATGAGAGTCGCACATGTCAATTCTTTTCAGCAGCCGGGAATTAATACAGAATATTTTATCCTTTAAAATGCTGGGCAAACATTAACTAATCCTCTCAACACCCTTCTGGGATAGGTAAATATTACTCTCTCCCAGGTGCAGAAACTAAAGAGGAAAAGTTATGTGATTTGCTTAAAGCCAGAGAAGCAAACAGGTGGGGGTAGAGATGGGGGGAGGTTTTAATAGCTTGTGCCTGTCTCATTATAGGTGCTGCCCCTCAGACAGTGTTCTTTTATAAGCTCAGCTCTAGTGAGGGGGAAATATGCTGGTGTCCCCTTAATACTACAAGAAGTGAACCAGCTGATGCATGAGCATCCAGGGTCTGTGAGGAGCACGGGCAAAAGGAGGGGCTTTTGTGGACAGGGATTCCAGGGAGCACGTGGCTCCGCAAAAGCCTTCTCACTGTGAAATCAGTTAAATTTCGGCCCATCCCCTTCAAGGCAGGACTTAAAACTTGTTTCTTCCAGGCTGAGTTTGCCATGGATGGGGACTGCCCCTCAAGGGCTTAGTCCCAAGCTGCCTGTCTTTAAAGTGGGTGATAAATGTTGTCCGTGGAGCTGGGCTTGTTATCTTTGGGATTTACATCCCAGATACGGTGGCGGGACAGCTCCGTGTTCGCAGACCTGGAGGGAAAGCTGAGCGCTCATCCCAAGGAGGGGCTGCCTGGGCTCAGCCTTCCCGCAGTGCCTGCTGCTGCCCTCGAGGCAGGGTTAGGGTGTCTGCGGGGCAGCAGTGCCTGGTGCTCCACAGGACACATCCCTCCTTTTCTTCGCAGCTGGGATTTTTAATGGCCCTGTAGCGAGGGGCTTCTCTCCTTGTGCTTAATTGCACCACACTAACCTCTCCCTACTCCCATTCCCAGAGTGGGTTGGCTCATCTCCTCCTTTCTTCTTTCCTCATCTCTGACCTGGCCAGGGCTTTAGTTTACAGGTGACGGACAAAATTCAATGGAAATGTTTGTGTGCAAAGCCGCTCACGCCTGCAAATGCAAAGGTCACTGCTGTGCCTCCAAACAGTGCTAGGGTTTAATGAGTGTTTGCCCATCAGACTGCGACCACAGCCACTTCAGGGCAGTCGCCATCCATGGGAAAGCCCTTGTTTGTTATCCCTGATCCTGTTCCAGATGCAGTCTGAGGCAAGGCCATGTAGCTGGGGATCTGTGTCTGTCTGATGGGTTGCCAGAGAAAGGCTCCTGTCTCTGCTGCCTTGTGCCTGGGCTATTTTAATTAGAGACACGTGGTTCATTATTTAAAAGAATATGCTTTGCTGGTTGTTTGTTAGGATCTTGTATCTGAGAGTGCTGCAGCTTGTGAGCCTTAAATTAAGCTGTAGGAAGGACACTGAGCACCTGGGGAAGGGGCTGCTGCAGAACTGGAGCTTATTGTTCTCTTCTTGAATTGTGGGGAAGCTCTTTCCCCTTGCTGGCTCTTTTACTTGGGAGCCAACTACTACACACGACGGTTTGTTTCTCTCTCCATCTGTTCCAACTTCAGTTTATTCATGGCTCTGTAGGTATTGTACATTCAGCTGCTTTTTCTTTCTTTCTTTCTTTTTTTTTTTTTTTTTTTTGGATAGGAGAGCCTCCCCTTTTCATGGTTCACTTACTCATTTTGAAGGTCTCTGGCTTCCTTGTCAAGATTTCTTTTTTGTTGTATTAATTGGTCTTAAATGTATAGTCAGGTGCTGCACGCATGCTTCCCGTGTACACCTTAACCATCTGCCGGGTTTCATCTCCATGGCATCCAGGCCAAATTCCAGCTCTGGCAATGACAACCTGCCTCCCTGCATTTTTCCTGTGCTTTTAATTGGCTTTAGCTCATTTATTTTTTGGTTTTGTTTTTTTTTTTTCCTTCCCCTGTCCTAATGTGCCTCTCCACTCCGTGGCAAGGGGATGTGGTCTGGGGTGGTGAGGGTCTCCAGGCTGCCAGCACCCACCTGGAGCCAAGATATCCAGCACCATGGAGGAGCAGCCTTGACACAACATGATGACTGGAGAGTGAAATGGGGAAAACATTGCACTGAAAGCAAGATGCACATTTCCAGCACTGAAACCAGCTGCATGATTTTCAGAGGCACAGAGTGAATTTTGCATTTCCCCAAAGTTCTTTCACGGAGAGAATAGGTAGCTTTCTGGAACTGGTGCTGTTTCTTCCTGCTGGCACTTCTGTCCAAACAGATCAGCTGTAGTCCCTGCAGGAGGGCAGAACAACAACTGATAATGTTTACCCTGGCCTTAACACTCCGATACTTTCAGGATAAAGGCCGATGTGTCCGAGTGATCCCAGAACGTATTGAAGCTCCAGGAGCCTGGCTGGTGCGGTCACCTGGCTTATCTGGCACTTTAATAGCACAGCAGTTGTTAGCTTTACAACCGGGTTTTGGGAGGACCAGACTGGTGTCTGTGTTTGGGAATTGCTCTGTGCAGCAACACGGTTTTCTGGGAGAGAGCAGGTTCTTGCTATCCTTTCCCCCCGCTTTTTAAAAAATACTCGAGTCTCATTATTATTGAAAAGATTCTCTAATGCTCAAAACTTGCTTAAAAGCATTTATCTGTGTATTTCTTCCTAGCCTGGAAGCTTTCTCTTCTCTCTGCTAATCCTGTTACTTCCAGTGGCAGCCCCAGCCATGGGGGTGAGGCACTGGCAGGGCCCTGACTCGCCTGTGCTCTCCGACTGGGTGTCCTTACTGTCACAGCCTGGCTCCAGTTGTCACCCTGAGTGCTGCATGGATGACTGTGGGCACCCAGACAGTGGGGTGGGATGGATGGATGGATGCACAGCCCAGAGCTGCCAGCACTCACCGAGAGGGTAGGTCCCTGCTGAGGATGGCAGAAATACTTGCCTCTTATCCATCATTTTATAGCAGGTAAAATCTTACTGGTCAAAGGGCACAACAGTGATAGAGACTGGATTGCAGGCAGGGCAATGATGAGCACCATTGTTTGCTTCAGTAGGCAAAACATCCAGGGGACTTCAAATTCCTAGTGGAGGTTTCTAATGCTTTGGAAATACCAAAGGAAGCACTGGCATTTGGGGAGTATTCAAGGGAGTATTGTCACAAGAAGTTACATCATCTTCTGGTCTTACGTGAGCCAGTGGAAGGGCTTGTCCTTACAGAAGTCCTGTTGCCTGCCACCGACCATCACTTGAAAGAGCATTAAGCTGCCTGTGTTCCCTTTCACTTAGAATCACAGAATTGTTTAGGTTGAAAAAGACCTTTAAGATCCATCAGGTGCAACCATAAACCTAGCACTGCCAAGTGGATAAAGTACGTGTACCAAAGTCTGCCCTAGCACAGCAGCATTGAGCAGGAAGAAAGACCAGTTCTTATCAATGAGCAAAGCAGTACAGCTAGCAATAAACCCAGGCTCACTGAAGAACCCTGCAAGCCCCAATCCAACAACGTCCTTGTAATATCACGTATTATTTGTCTTGTGGAGTCTTTGGGAAGATGATGGCCTGCTCAGCGGTGTTAGACATGCACATATGTGATGTAGGAAAGCGTCAGTCCTGAAGCAGAGTCCAAGTCATTGAGGCAGGTGGCAGGGGCAGGAGAAAGGAAGGGCTATGGGTCCCATTTCCCTGAGAGGGCATAGGCTGACTACAGTTCAGATTTTAACAATACTTGGAAGGATGGAGATGTGGGGAGGAGGATTCCCTGAATGCTACTTGCTGGAATGTTTCATAGCATGACCTTGGGTGCATCTCTGAGTGAATAAAAGTCTTTAGGGATTTGGTCTTTTACTTGTGAGGCCCGGGACTTCAGAACCAACTTTCCAGCTCTGAAATGGACTTTTAACCATGGCAGCATCCTTAATTTGCTACAAGGTAAGGCTTCTAGTTTATCAGCAATACACTGGGTCAGATTTGACTGTTTCAGATGTGTGGGTTGATTTACCATTGTAGTGGATTAGCACTTTGCTTGTGTGTGTCCCGACACCCTGTAGCCCTAATGTCTGTAGTGATGGAACAGTTTGTGAATCCTAGTGGATCTATCACTGCTCCTGCGAGAGAGAGAACTGGGTTTTCAATTTTCACAAGGAGGTGGTGTGGCATAGAAGAAATTAGGCTTTTAAACTCAGTGTCAGAGAAGAAGGAGTTGGCATTGTAGTGAGCATTGCCTCAGGTGGGCAGCATCCTGCCTTCCCCACGGGGAGGCTTACAGCAGGGTGCAGAGGTCCCCCCTCATTAATGACTGTCAGTGCTCCCTTCTCCTATCTCTTTCCTTGTTCCCACAGATCAGATCAGCCCTCTGTGCCACAGCCTGTCATCTGATTTATGGGAGCCATAAACTGCAGAGCAGAAAGAAATAAAAATACTAAACACTTAGTTTTTTAAAAGGCCAACAGCGCATTGAAGTCTTGGTGATAATTTGCTCATAAAGAAATATTATGCTTCAGATCATAATCCCAGGCTGCAGATGGAGGCTGAGGTCTGGCCTGAGTCTCTCACACTTAGGCTCTAAAAGGAAGGCAATGGGATGAAAAAAACCACATAACATGTGGGGATTAGCTCTGCTGTCTTGCTGTCCATCACCCCCGGTGCCTGGGAGGTCTTGTGGAGAAGTGCTGATGTTCTCCAGAAAAAAAAATCTATCCTGTGTTGGAAGGACAGTGGGCTCATGGAGGGATGAGAGGCAAGAAGGCAGGGGAGACTAATAATCCATGAGCAGCAGACAAACAGCTGAGCTTTATAGGCTGTGGTGAACTGAGGGCTGTTCCCCTTGGAGTGAGCAGAGGGGCTCATCTACATTATCTGTAGTATTGTATCAGCATGGCCAGCCAAATGCTTGTTGGTGCTGCTTTGGCAGCAGTTGCCTTTAGAAATTGTCGTTAAACACTGATTTTTGGTCAGTGCAGATGGATGTCTTGGCTCCAGGAGGAGAAAACCAGCCCTGTGCCAGTAAGAGCAGAGGAGGAGTAGGTACATGAGCAGGTGAGACCTTCACTGGGGTCGGCGTTTGACTGCTAGAGAGGTCTCCCAGCTGCCCCAGGCAGGGGCCTGTTCTGGGTGGATAAAATTCCTTTCTGGTTTGGCTTCCTGCTACAAACACAGTCTGTGTCTGTTTACCTACTGGGCTTGCACTGGGGACAGGCACCTGGCAGTTAAAAGCAATGCATTTCTTCAAAGGAGATCAAGGGCTGCACAGCCATTTCAGTGCAGACGGATTTTCTCCTATCTGATCTTCTCCACCTTACCCTGTCAAAACCACCTATTAGTACACTGCCGTCTCGAAAGAATCTTGCTGTGATGCTGGTAGGGTTGCAGGAGAGCAGGGAGGTTGTCAACCATGGTTATTTATTTTTCTTTGTTTCCTTCTGTCCTTTCCTTATGTTCTGCTGGCAAGAAGGCTGCTGGCAGCACTGTCTTGTGTCCTGGACAACACAGAGCTTAGTAGCCTCTCTCAACTCTTCTTCCTATGAGATACTCTCCTTTGAAAGGAAACCTTTCTTTCTCAGATACACATCCTAAACTTGGTGATATAGGCCCCCTTATAAAGATATGGGAACTGGGAAAAAATAGTAACTTATGGGTTTTTCCTTAGGTTTTGTTGTTGTTGTTGTTTTGTTTGTTTGTTTGTTTTTGGTTTTGTGTTTTTGTTTTTGTTTGGTTTTGGTTTTTTTTTTTAATCTAATAATAAAAATGAACAGATATTCTAGGAATTCTATGAACTCTTTTCTAGGATTCATAATATTCATGAAGCCTGTTATTCCAGCTCTGTTCCAGATGCAGCCTTAGCAGTGCTGAATTATGCTCTCCCCAAGGCCTGCTGGCCACGCTGCCCCTGATGCTGCCTGCTGTGCAGTTTGGGTTTGCAGTGAGAGCACACAGCTAACTCATGAACTGCTTGGCAAGCCTGTAACTCCCAGCTCCTTTTTCACTGGGCAATTACTTTGCCAGTCTGTCCACAGCCCATGCAGATGCCTGTTGTTATTCCTCCCTGGGGCAGAGATTTGCACTCCTCTTCCTGTGCATCATGAGGCTGCTGTTGACCCAAAAGCCGAATTTTTCAGGGTTGTTTTGTAGCCTCAGTTTGCTGAGGGTATGATCATTCTCCTGGGCTACATTTAAAAGGTTTTTATAACTCCTTGAGAAGTACTGAGTTCAGCCTTGCTGCATCTCAAAGGCTTGCTGGCAGTCTCAGCAGACACATGTTAATGGTAACCAAAGGGGCAGGGTACTGCTTTTCAACAAGTACTTTCTTAATTAAAATAAGAAGGCTTTAACAAAAACAGATCCAAAGCATAAGTAGCCTGGTTGAAAAGGGAATCTGAAATATTTAACTTCCCCCACAAAGATGCCACTCAGGCAGTTCTAGGGTGGTCCTGGGCTAAGCAATGCCTGTGCTCCTGTGCAGGAGCTCCTGTGCTCCTCGTGCAAACAGGAGGGTTTCAAACACTCTTCATCAAGGGCATGAGTCTAGTTTAACTCTCCCTGGGGGAAAAAAAGAGTCACTTTTACCTTATAAATTAATCCTGTTAAGAGTGTTCCCTCCTCTGCAGCCCTTTATAGTATTGAGTACTGTAAGAGAAACTTCTCAAGGAGAGAGGGCGCACAAGCCATTTCTCCTCTAGTTAGAAAAGGCAGTTCATTTTCTTGGGGAAATCAAAACTTTCAAAACTTCTGGCCGCCCCCATCTTTCCCATAATGTTTCCTGAAATGTTTAACAGCATCCTCTTTGCCTGTTTCCCAGAGATGGAGTTCCTTTTTGTGGTCAAGGTTTCTCTTCCTTCTTCCTTAGTTACTGAGAAGCAAGAACCTTGTTAATACATCTTTGCAGGGCAAACAGATGATCCTGATGGCCAAAATGAATCATTTCTTCTGGTAAGTGGCTGCAGAAGTGGAACTTTGTTTCCTTCTCCAATTGTATTTGCTTCTGCAAACATGAGGGAGAAGGGATTACTTCTCCCACCAGACAAAAAGTCCATTTGTAAGTGCGGTGTGTGTTTAGTGATGCCTTGTAATAGCACACAGAAAGGAATCATCTCTGAACTTCCTTCCCACCAGATCCTGCCTTTGATTAGAGATGACAGGTGATGTGTCTGTGGAGGTTTGGCACTAGGCACTGGTACCATGAGAACAGCAATGAATATCTCGCTTCTAATAGGGCTGAAATAGTGGCCCTTTATGGGTCACAATAGGCTAGCAGAGTGTTCTCAACTGATGCCAGAAGTGGTTGATAAATCACTGATTGCTCTGAAAAAAATGCCTAAAAATGAAGAATGCTTCCAGGAACCTTACTCGAGTGTTTTTAACTCTGACCTTCACAGAGCACAGGTATTTACAAAGAATAATCCATAGCTACTGGACATAAACCCCCTTTAAACAACAGAACTATATGCTTTCTGGACATCTGCAGATTGGGATAAGCACACCTGTGCATCATCCTGCAATTCTGTGCAGCCCTGTCTGTTGACAGTCAGGCCCCATGGTGTTACCCACACTGGTTTGGGCAGTAGCTACACAGCAAATAAAACCTGTTTGGTTCTTTTACTTGTGAGCCTCCAGGGAAGCCAAGGGCAGCAGAGCATCTTCGGTTGCTCTGCTGGTGGGGAGAGACTTAAAATTGCTGTGTAACCTCTTCTCACTGGGTAACTTGATCACTGCAACAGATGTACACCAGGGTAAGTAGCAGCGATCTCAGGCCAGGTAGGATTCAAAGCATGCCACCTGCTCAGAAACTCCGGATTTGATTTTGTTTCTGGTGTCATCCTGCCCAGTGATGCTTTGAAAGACTGCACTAAGCTCCATCCATCGCTCCTCTGCCAGCAATGATCACCAATGAGCTCTTACCTTCCTTTCCACTGTGTCCTTCTCGCAGGTCCCCTGTGTGTACCCTCACTGCATTCAGTGGGGTCACCATGCTCCACCTCTACCAGGGTCACTTTTCCCTCCAAAGGAAAGGTCTCTCAAGAGCAGCAGATAGAAAACCAGCCCTGGGAACTCTACATTTTTTTGGAGGTGAGCTGGCTTGTGTGGGCTTAATGGCCTGACGTGAGGCTGGTTGTGGGAACCACAGCAGCCCCCTGCACACAACTCCCAGTGCTGGGAGATAGAGCCCCATTCTCTCAAATGACTCTGCGCTGCCACACCGACTCCACTGCCCATCTCTGCTTGTCCAGTGGTAAAGTGATTAAATTTGCAAGTGACATCATATATTGAACACTTTAAGTCGGAGTGCTGGAGGTGCAATTAGATTAAGGTTCAATTCCAGCTGCAGGGGAGACACTTAAAACATGCAGTGTAATCTGCCTTCTTCCCAGAAAATTTCCTCCTAAACCTGGGAACCCTTTCAGGCATCACTTGGGTGCAAAACTGTTTTGTCACAAGAGGAGGAAGGACCTTGATGCAGAGGGGTGCAGTAGTTGAGCAGAGGTAGCTCCTCAGGCACAAGGTGAAGGAAGCCTGTCTCATGACCCAAAGTGGTGCAGTGGATGTCTCTGAGCAGATGGACAGTGGATGTTTTCTCTGCATGTCTCTTCTATTCCTAGGAAACCTGCACAATACGCTTTTCAAGTCTGCTGTTCCAGAAGAGCAACTGAACACGTGCTGAACTTTGATCCTGTGAGTGTTAATAAGTTACAAACTGACCTGAATACTTTGCAGGAGCTGAAGGCAGCCTGGGGGAAGTTCTCTGCTTTTCAGTAAGAGGCACCTTGTTACACCTCATCCCAATCCTATCAGCTTCATTATCTCAGGCAGCCCCTCCAAGCTTGTATTTCAAAATGGCTCTTGTATTAATTCGGCTCTGGGCTGATGCAGCCAGTTCTCCAGCTGCTGAAATGCCACTGCAGGAACACCAGCTCGGTGCTGGCTTGGAGAAAGAGAGTTGCTGTGTCCCTTTTTACTTGGGGAAAGAGCGAGGGGTCATGGAGGAAGCATGGAGAGGCCAGGAGCTCTGCCACCAATCTGCTGCCCAGCAGATCTTTCCCCTTTCTTTCCCAGGTATTTTCCCTTTACCCCAGTCTTTCCCCTTTCTCTGACTTTTTGAAGATGAAGGCCTTTTGCTTCTATCTGGCTTTTTGCTTTATCTGCTCTCACAGTCTTCTCTTATTTGGTGGCTTTGGCAACAACTGTCTTCTGCAAATCAGATGTTGCTGAGAATCTCTTGTCCATCGAACCCAGTGCTTAAAAATTCCTGCTTAAAAATCACAAATATACTTTACAAGATCTGCTGAGGCTTCACTGTGAAGCAGGAAAACTCAAAGGAAGTTATGCTTTTTAAATTCAAGGTTTCCACCTTTTTTAAAAAATAGATTTTTAGAGTTTTCTTTAGGAAAAATGTATTCCTGAACAAAGCTTGTCTGGAGACCTCCATGTTGGTGGTCATAGAAGTTTTTTGGTTTTGTTGTTTTTTTTGTTGTTATTGTTTTTTTGTTGTTGTTTTTGTTTTGTTTGCTTTGGTTTTTTTTTTTTGTTTTGTTTTGGTTTCTTTTTTTGTTTTTTTCTTTCTTTCTTTTTTTTTTTTCCCAAGAATTTATTTAGAACTTCTTTAAAATATGCAAAATATAATGGAAAAAAAATAGGAAGAGAAACTGCACTTTGAACCAAAAATGTCAGAAACTGTTTTCCCAGAACAAAACTGAAAAATAGGCTTTTTAATTGTGTGTTGCCTCAAGCTCCACTAGCAGCATCCCTACAGTAAGTGTCTTGGTTCTTGTTCCTGGACACTGTTGTTCTCCATGCCAGAGCTCTCAGCACTGCTGTCCCAACAGCGGAGCAAGAGTGTGCTCCTTTGTGGTCCAAGGCGCTGTCCCTCAGGAACAAGCTTTTTCCCTGAGGTTTGGACCTTTTCTCTCTTTCTTTGTTTATGTTCCATTGGCCACATTGTTCCAATGACACCCAGATCACTGCAGGTATTTCTGTGCTTGGCTAAGATTGGTCGTGTGAGTAGTGCCAGTGGAGAGGAACTGAGGGTGGCCAGGACAGGGACAGCACAAGCCAGAGCGCTGACTCCAGGCGAGCCATACCTCTCTGGGGCTCTCTTACTGGAGCTGATCCATGTGCTACAGCTGCTGTGGGACCAGGGTGCGCTTCATCCTTTGGACAGTGGCATGGGTGCTGTGGGGACACTCTGCTCCCTGTACTGGAGGGACCTGGCTTTCCCCTTCTCTCTGTCCTGGTCATTCCAATGCCAGTGTTCAGTGGCAGTGGTAGGAGAGCTACCAGTGTGCTGCAGCTGGGGACTGTCCACTCGGGAGCGCTTGGCATTTACAGCTCTGCCCTGAGACAAGGCAATCTGGATCCTGGCACCAGCCCTGCAGGACTTGGGGGGTTGCAATGCTGCATCCCCAGACATGGCTCGCACAGGGGATGCCACAGCTACCGCTTGACAAAGCAGTGGAAGTTTGGCAGAGGTGTCTGTGCTGTTCCAAAGGCTGGGAGGGATACAGGCGGCGTGATGGGCGCTCAGTGCATCCCAAAGTCCATGCGCCCAGATCTGCTCCCTCACTGTCTCCTGCAACAGCCCTTGATCAGCGATGGGGACTTAGGGCAGCCCTCACACTCCCTTCTGCAGGACATGACGACCATTCTCCATCTCCCAAAGGCATCACAGGTCAGTCTCTGGAGAGAGGAAAAGGTGTTCAGGAAGGGGCCGCCGAGTTCCCCGTGTGCGTGGAGAACCACCCGTGCCATCTGCCTGCACGCTCGGCAGCCCTGCTCCCTACCTGCCGTGCGGGGCAGGAGCAGCGTGTGCCGGACGGGCACGTACGGCAGGGCCGGGCCAGGAAGCTTTCCGCCTTCGAGGGCTCCCTTCAACAAAGCCCTGTCTGTCCTGCTCCCACCATTCCTGCCCGTGCGGTTGGGGACCGAGGTCTGGAGGAGCACAAAGGAGCCCAGACAATGGGGCGAGCGGGAGAATTCCTCACACCCATGGCGGCAGGGAAACGGCCTTTGTCTCCAGCCGCTGCCTCCCTCCGCGGCGGGGGCAGGCGCTGCCGTCCGCCCCGCGCCGCTCCTTTGTTCCCTCGCTGCCTGCCAGGGGTGAGACAGGCAGGTGAGCGCCGCGCCAGGCAGGGGGCTGGCGGCGTGCGGCGGCGGGCGCATATTAATGGATTTCTGCAGCCTGTCGCTGGATGTTCGGCTTGATTCATGAGGCTTCTCCGTCGGATGCGGCCGGCGGGGAGAGCGAGCAGGGAGACGGCTATTGTCTGCCAGGCCTGGGGCTCTGCCCGGTGCCGCTCCGGCGGCTGCCACAGCCCCAAAAGCACTTCGCACCTTTGCCCCGCCGTCCTTGCTGCCCGGCGTGTCCGTCTGTCCGGGCTGGTGCGACTGTCTGGTACCCGCACCCCACGCGTGTCCCTGCGGCGGGGAGCTGAGCTGGGAGAGGGCAGGTGGACGGCAGGCAGCTCCCCAAACACCTCGGAGTGAAAGGTGGGCTGTGTCCAGGCAGGGCTGCGTCCAAGGACAAGGAGGGCTTGTGCACCTAAAACCACTTCCAATCCGGGGCCTTAGTGACCCCAGAAAAATGCTTTTGGTGGGCTGCTTTTTTTTTTTTTTTTTTTTTTTTTTTTTTTTTTTTTTTTTTTTTTTTGGCTTCTGTAGATGTCACGTTGCATTTTATGACTGGGTATAATTTTCAAACAAAGCAAATAGGCAGCTGGTGGACAGGTATTAACCAGGCAGCAGTCAGCCTGTCTCGAAAAGGATGATTCAGGTACGGCATTTGATAATGCTCATGTGGGAAGGGTGTGGATGATAATCGCAGAGAAGAAAACAAACTGAACAGAGTGCCCATCATGCTGACAAAAGACCTGAATTGTGCATGCTGGGGTGCAAATGGTATTGTTTGCATATTCAGCTGACTCGCTCTTCTCTTTTCCCCATCCCTGAACATAGGTGGTGCCTGAGCTCCTTGGGGAGCTGTTTGAGTTGGGGGGACAAATGTGCATGGGGGAGGGGAGTAAAGGAGCATGTGGAGGAAGAATGAGAGCAGAGAGGGTGCTGATTTCAGGGGCTACAATAGAAAGGGCCTAGCTGGTGGGGAAAATGCTCTGGGGATAGGGTTTATCGGACTGAATATAGAAAGCTACAGATAAGCTTGTCTGACAGGCTTCCTTTTATATCCCTGACATACAGTTTATCCCACTCTGAACTAGACGTTGGCTCTCCAGAGCAAAATAAAGGTCCAAGCTTTGATTTCTTTTCTTTTTCCTTTCTTTCTTTTTCTCAGCTGTCAAGGAATAGAGCTCAACTGAGGGGGAAAGGAGCATTTATTCCCAGAGGGTAAAGAGAGGAAGGCTGAAATGAAGGATCTTCTCCTATGATAGCACTCCCTGAGCAGCAAACACCACCTCTGAATTTCCGGTAAATCTATTGGGAGTACAAAGCAAACCAATCAAGAAATCTCAAGGTGTATTTACTGTCCTATTAACCTGGTGCCCCATTCCGTCTCTGGCACAAACTGGTGGCACACAAAGGTGCATCCCAGTGCTGTGTGCTGGGGAGGGAGCATGGCTGCGAGCCCAGCTGGGGCAAGGTGACCAAATGGCTCCTGACTCCTGCTCTCCAGCACGGAAAGGGGGTGTTGGAGGTGAGCCTGTTCTGGGAACACTGGTGCTTGGGGGCTGTGCCAGTCCTTTGTGCTGTCTGCTCTCAACG
The DNA here is from genome assembly GCF_015227805.2 of Hirundo rustica. Taxonomy (NCBI): domain Eukaryota; kingdom Metazoa; phylum Chordata; class Aves; order Passeriformes; family Hirundinidae; genus Hirundo; species Hirundo rustica. The sequence continues at coordinate 64,180,838 of NC_053453.1, read as the reverse complement.
AGGCAGAAATTTAATTGTAACAAGGAACTCACACACACTTATCTGCAGCTGCAGCCAAAGCAGTTTCTGTTAGAGATCACTTAGACTTCACTGTGGTCAAATACTGGCTGCAAGTGAGATGGATTTCCTGAATGCTGTCTTTTACTTGGTGAGACATCTAGAACTTTTAGAAAGAGTTTTTTTAAATAAGCTTGTTTTTAAGGTTTTTGCAGTTGTATTCCCCCCCCCCCCCCCTTTTAAAGAGAATTGGGCAATCACAGAATTTTGATGAAAGTTGCCTCTTATTCTCTTGCTTCATAGCCCATGGCCATCCTGAAGAATAAAGGAAATGCTGATAGATTGGGTATATTCCCCATCTAACGTTCCTCTATGCTTTCCTCAGAGCATGTCTTGCTCCTAGTTGCTCTGTTAAGTTGTCTCTGCTTATAACACTCCGTACATAAAACACAACTGGGCGCTTTTTGCTCTGATTAAAATCATGCTGTGCAATAGGAAATACAAATTAGCTCTGGCCTTTGGGCTCCTGACAAGTTTCCAGCACTGCTTTCAACACCACAGAGATTGTGTAACTCCATCTGTGTGTGCTCTGTGTGGTGACGTCTCCCCCTCCGTCATGAGCTGGGCTGGCTGCCACTCATCCAGGTTCAGCTGTTAATACTTCAAGCAGCTTTTAGAACTGAAGGAGGAAGAGGTGTTGCCAGCAGCTGGGTGAAATGCAGAAACCAATTTTTCCTGCCAGAGGACTATGTGGGAAAAATTAAAGGGAGGAGGACTGCCTAGGTAATTCTCCCAATCTTGATGTTTGTGCAAATACCTCCCTTTTGAATGAAAGACTGGGGAATCCAGGACAGGAGAAGCAATGCTTCAGTACAAGATTAACCCCTGAAGGAAGAGGACAGTAGCCCCTCACTCAAACTATGGCTTAAGTTGGTGTTGTCATTAAGCACATGGCACTTTCCTGCCTCCTCCAGAGATTCAAGCCAGGCACATTGTGTTACATCATTTCAGCGTGGCTCACAGAAGGGCTGAGGCTCCAGCTATCGTGTCACGTTTTCAGCAGAAACCTTTTAAGTCTCGGCGACTTCCTCTGAGGATGCTGAAGCAAACAGTGCCCAGACCTGTGAGTGAACAAGTTGCAAATGACATCGTCGGTTTGAAACGGTGCGTGGGCACGACGTGGGCGAATGTTCCCTGTACTGGGTGTTTTCTAAAGGTCTCTGAAGCATGAGGCATGACTGAATGACTTCTGTTTTCTTTAAATGATGAGTGGGAGAATTTTGAATCGTTGGTCTGCTTTTATTTTTGTTAAATGTGTGTGGGCTGACAACATGACTCAGTATTTTCTCTGCAGATGCAAAGATCATACTGCCAATTCTGGGTATATTTCAGACAGTTTCCTATGGAGAGCTGGAACACTTTTTCAGTCCAGAGCTTTGCTTTTCAGCAGCCTTAAGCCTGTTGATGTGAAAATAAGCGATTTTAAAAATCAGCGTTTTGCCAAAATGCACATAAATACACTGAAGAAATGACCAAACATGGGGAAAGTCCCTCTACCCCCATGTTTTTCCCAACAGTTTATCTGATTGTTTCATGGCTACCAATGTCTGATTTTTCTTTCTGATTGTCCCTAGTCTGAGCTGCTGCTGGGCCATCTCTTTGTCTGCTGGATATAATCTCTGGGTTTATTTGGCCATCCATGTCCTGCTGGGTGACAGCCACCATCCTGTGACTGATGACTGTGAGTTCTCCCCTCCTCCCAAGAGACAAGTAGGCATAGTTGTGGGTACCTGTATGTGGTTCAGCCAGAAGTACCAGAAAACTCCCCTTTCTCCCTTCTGGCAACCTCCCTGCCCTGCTCTCCCCTCCTTATCATCCCTTCATGCCATGTACAGTATATGGCAGGTACTCTGGGAGATACACAAAGCCAGGCATGGGCTCTGAATGCTGTTATTGTCAATGATGAGTGCCCTCTTCTCCCATATTCTCTTCTCTACTAATGGGCAGGGTGCTGGTGGTTATGTCTTTGATAAGAAGAGGTTTCTTGCTAAGACCCACACCTGTACTCATAAGTCAGCATTCTAGAGCTACCAGTAAACCACTTTTCCCTACTGACAGCAGCCCTCAGTGCTGTGGACCTTGCTGAAGGTCTGTGAAGGGCTAGAGAATAACACACTAGTGGATGAAGGATGTTGCACAGCAAAGGTTGTCTATGAAGATGATGTGCCTGTAGATTCATTCTGCAGAGTGGGCAGAGTGAAATGAATTCTGTACACTCTGCTTATTTGATTGCTAACTTCAACCACAGAAGAATTCCCACAGTCAGTCCCTAGCAATGGCCTAATGTGACCTGTACAGCACCATGACCCAAACCCCACTATGATCTTGACTCCATACTGGCCCATACAGCAGCGAGCTGTACCTGACCCAAATATGTACAAGCATGTACTACTGTACTAGGCAACTGTATAATTTTCCTATCATTCTAGTTCCTCAGTTCTATGATCTTCTTCCTGTTCCTGGCATTTTCTATACCTTCCACTGTCCACCATGGCGATATTTCACCCCAAACTTAAGCCTGAACATGTCCATCATCCCTACAGACCTCACTGGAAGCCACTTGACGTGGCTGACTCAAGTGCCTTTGCAGGTTTATCTCATAATGACAAGATGCAGATAGCAGGCCTTATAATTTTTCCACAGTCCTCACATTATTCAGGAAGAATCCTTCACTTTAAGTCCTTTTTACCCCACAACCTGATTCCAGCCTTAAGGATAAACTATCAGCCAGCATTCCTCCAATCACAAGCAGAAGCGTTGTGCCTTACTAACAGCACTCAGGCTTGCCCTGAAGAGCAAGCAAAGAAGTGGTGCTCTTTAGCTCTTGGTGCGCTAATCTCTAACCCTGACTTTAGTGTCTGAAGATCCAGCACTCGTTGCTTACAGTCCGGTACCCCTGAGTGCCAGAGCCACTCACCCCTGCCAGTCCCAGCCCAATGACTGTGATTCTAACATTTTTGCTGGAATCCAGGCACGGAGATGGAGGCAGCCATTGGGACTTGCTTGGTGTACAAGCTGTAAAAGTTGTGTTTTTCAGAGGTTGGGCTTGATGAATGGAGCATGTTTTGGTGGATTTTAGGGTGGAAAGATTATCTTTGGGCATGGCTTGAAGGACTAACTGGCTTGCTCAGCTGCTGAGGGGATGGTAGGTTGGGTACAAGATGAGGCATGGGGGTGTGTGAGTGTGTACATCAGTGAGCGAGCAGGGAGTCATGGTCTGTGGCAGTGATCACTCTCCTTTCCTAAAAAAAGCTTCATTGTTCCCATCTACTTAATTCTCACTGCCCTTCCACTGGCTCTTCATCACTGTCTCCAGACTTTTTGCTCCAGCCTTTGGATTTCCAGAGCTACCAGCTGCTCTAGAGCTGGTTCTTCAGCCCTCCCCAGCCCTCCGTCATTGCTGCCTTGTCTGTTTTTGGCAGTCAGAGCTCAGACAGAGGCCAAGAATGTGAATCCTTTCTTGCCTATTAGAAGGCAGTCTGCACACTAAATTTCACATCGGTGTGTCTTGCTGGTTGGGAGTCAAGTATGGAGAGTGCTACGGCCTCAGGTGTCTTCAGATATCATTGTGTATCTGTGAATAGTGAGCTTGCTTCTGAAGCTTTTTTGGGATTGGCCTTTCAACTTGCTTCACTTAATTATTTATGTTGAAGGTAGGTATAGCATTTTTTGTTTCTGAACTGTGTTTAGTAAGATTGTCATAGAAAAGCTCTCCACATTTCTGGAAAGGATACTTATTAAAAGGGGTTTAGTAATTGCTATGTGTGGATGTGTGGCCTTTGGATTATCTGAACTTTTGCTGTTAACACTCAAGTGTAGTCTACTGTTGTTTGAAAGAAAGCTTGGCAAGAGAAGACCGGATAGTAGGTCAGACGGAGGGAGTTGGAGCTGGTTTATGCCACTTTTTTTGCAACAGATGAAGTTGGTATTCCCAACCTGGTTAAGGTGCAGCAGACTGAATCACTAACACACCTTGTTCTGAAATAAATCACAGTGGCAAAAAGACATCGCTTGTGGCAGTAGGCAAAGTGCTTTTTAAATAGTGAGCATTACTTTGCATGCTTAAGATCACAATTACTCTGTTAAAAAAAAAATTTAAAAAACCCAACAAAAAACAAAACTTTTTTCTCCATAATCAAGGCAAGTGAAGGGCAGGTCCCCACAGGGTGCCGAGACCAGCCTGCTTCCTCATTCTTTGCGCTTTCACTGATGGGTTGCTTTCTTCTGTGTCAACAGAAAACTTCCTCACCCAACCTGGTAGCGCTGGACTCGCCCCGAGCCTGGCCAGGTCTCCCCACACAGCGCATGTCGGGCAGCCTCACCCCACCTCTCCCAGGAATACCCACCCTCTCCCCGGGTGCCTCACCAAGGTGTTCAGCGAGTTTGTCATTTGCAGACACTTCCTGATACACAACACACGTGCATTTTTATGGCCATCTTGGATAAAGACATCACTCCAGCTGGTAACTGCAGCTTCCAGATAAGACTGACCCCGAGAAAATGTAAACACCCAATTAAGGAGCAAGGAGTTGTCCATTTTCAGACTCCAGTGTGGCTACATCTACCAATATTTTGTTGCACAAACACAGAATAGCAACTCTAACTGGAACAGTTCTCTTAGTGGTTGCTACATTATCTGTAATTGATTCTGCAAGAGTTTGCAGGCCCTAGCATTAGAAAGCAACTTCCTGCATGTGTCTTTGAATCAGATTAATAAAGGGAAAGAGTACTTTTAATGACAGAGCCTCTTGGTATATATTATTTCCTGAAACTCTGAAACTGTCATTTGTTTCCTTACTAGTGTTTCTTGCCCCTAATTAATTTTACATCAGCTTTTTAGAAGACTAATGTGTCTATGGCAACTTTTTGAGTTGCTGAAATCCTGAGGTGTGTTGGAAAACTAAAGAGTATTGAAACATCCACAAACAATGGCCTGCAGGTCAGAACCTTGTGCACTTTCTAAATAGGTCAGGCTTTGGTTCGAGAATCTGGTATTTCTTTACGATATCCTTTACATTTTATTTCTCTGTCCCGTTCTCCATTTAGTCACAGAGCCTGTGTGTTGGATTTATTTGTTTTACATTTCTTTGCTGTCCATTTTGCTGCCAAATCATCATCTCATGTTGCTTGTCTTCTATAAATGTTAACATTAGCAAGCTTCACAATAACAGTCTGGAAAGGAAACATTTACTTCTGAGGTTCCCTCTGCCAAACAAACCTACAGCATTTGCTTTTTTGTGGCTACTGGTGGTAAAGGCCACGGGTTGTAAAATTATAATGCTGTAGGCAGTGTCTATTACAGTTATGATCACTGTAACATGCACTTCAACATATTTATTGTTTAGCTTTTAAATTGGTACAGCGTGGAGGACATGGCTCTCCATTCCCTCATACAATATAATCTCCATAGGTCCCTGAAAGGCTGCAGGAAAAAAACAACTCTGTTTTAAGATCTACTTTTTTGTTCTCGATGACACATAATGAAAGCATCAGTGTCACTTTTGTGTCCTCAAAGAAAGGGTGATGTTATGGAACGGAACAGTGATGCACACGTAGGCAGAGAGCTTGACAAGAAATAAACCATCGCAACCCCCAGCTGGAAGCTGGCCTCTCCAGGCTTTCTAAAATCAGATGAACCCGTGCCCCGAGGTCCCTCTGGGAGAAAGCACAACTGCACGTCCCCTACCCTTCCGTCTATGGAATTCGCTTTGTGAACACATTTTTCAGAAACCGCAACAAACGAATGCTACGTCACTGATTGTCTGTGCCCCGTGGCTGGGTCTTCAGGTGCGGAACAACGTAAGATTTCGGCAGGAACACAAGGAGGAGACCTGCACGGGCTGCCGTGCCGAGGCGAGCAGCGCCCGCCTGCCCCCGCCAGCTGCCGGGCTGAGGCGCGCGGGTCAAGACCCTTGCTCCGAGAGAACTCCATCAGCTCCTCAGAGGGGTGTCCGGACGGGACGGGACGGGACGGCCCAGGGCAGGGCAGGACTCAGGCCAGGCCGCCCCCGGTGCCGCCGCCGCGCTCGTTACATAACTGAGGGGGGGGCCCGACGCGCGCCGCGTCCCGCGCCCGCCTCCTCCCGTGTCCTCGCGGCACCCCCGCCCCGCCCCCGCCGCGCGGAGTCACGCGGGGAGGGGGCGGGGCCCAGCGCGTGCCTCCCCGCGGCCCGCCTCCCGTGAGGGGCGGCACGTGCGCGCCCCGCCCCGCCCCGCGCGCTCACCGGGGGAACGCCGCTCTTTCCCCTCCCGGCCCGCCCGCGCACGCTCAGACCCCGCCGCTTCGGGCGGCGCGGGGCGGGGCGCGGCCCGTTCCGCGGGGCGCAGGCGCGGCGGGGACGGTCGCCGGGCGGGGCGGGCGGGGCGGTGCTTCCCCCCCACCCCCCTCCCATCGCCGTCCCCATCCTCCTCCTCCTCCCGCCTCCACGGGGGCCGGGTGACGCACGTGCGCGCGCCCCCGCGCGCTGTTGTCCGCTCGCTCCCGTGCCGCCCGCCCCGTGCGCGTGCCAGCCGGCGGCGGGGGGCGCGCGCGGCGTGCGGGGCCGGCACGCGCGCTGTTGTTATTGGCGGCGCCGCCGCGGCCGCGGCGGAGGGAGCCGGGGGGGGGAACGGGACGGGACGGGGAGGAGCGGAGCGGGGCGGGCGGCTCAGTCAGGGAGTTCTTTAAAGATGGCCGGAGCGACGGCCGCCGCCGCGACCCCCGTGTACTGCGTGTGCCGCGAACCCTACGACGTGAGCCGCTTCATGATCGAGTGCGACATCTGCAAGGACTGGTTCCACGGCAGGTAAGGCGCCGGGAGCCGCGCCGGGGCCGGGCGGCGCGGCGGGGCAGCCGCCGGGCGGCACCGGGCACAGGCGGTGGCAGTCGCCTTCCCCCCCGGGGGGGGGACAATGGCTGCGCGGCGGCGGCACGGGGAGAGCGGCGGGCGCTCGCCCGGTCCGGCTCCCCGCCTCCACCGCGGGGACGGTGCCGGCGCCGGCGGCCGTCCCCGGGCACATGGGTCCGCGGCTGTGAGGGGGCGGACGGGCCGGGCCGAGCCGGGGCGGGGGGGTGGCTGGTTACGAAAGAGCAACAGATGCGGGGCCGGCGGGGCCGGGGCCACCCCGAAGTTGTGCCGACTGTGCAGAGGCGTCGCGTGTACCTCCGCGCCCCCGGGGTGTCTCTCCCGGGACAGGGCGGTCTCCCGGCGGAGAAGTGCGAGCGCCGGGGCTGTCTCCGGCCGGGTGCGATCGCCGGGTTGCCCGTGCGTTTTGTTCGGGGGCCGGCGGAGGAGGAGAAAGAGGGTCGCCCCGCACCTCTCGCCTCTTTTGACGTTTCCAGCCTGGTCCCGAGCGGCCGCCGCCGCCGCGCGTGTGTTTTGCGAGCCGAGCGTGTGAATAATAAAAGGCCCGTCGCCAGCCGCTGCGAGCCGGAGGAAACGGCGGCGGTGGGGATTCACGGGCAGTTAAACAAAGGAGCAAGTTGGGGGCCCGCGTCGGTGGCGGCGGCGGCTCGGCCGGGCCGGGGCTGCGGGGCCGTTCGGTGCCGCCCCCGCCGTGCGGGGAGCGCCGGGGAGCGCGCGGCGCCCGTGATTGACAGCCCGGCGTTTAAATACCCCGAGCGGCGACAACAACAGCGCCGGCCGCCCGCGCCGCGCCCCCTGCCGGCCAGGGCCCGCACCGCCGCCCCCCGGCCCTGCCCGCCGGGCCCGGCGCTCGCGGCGCAGCAGCGGGGGCCGTGTGCGGGGTCGTAGTTGTTTGGGTTTGGTTTTCCTTTATTTGTTTTCCTGTTTCTTCCCCTCAATCGGCAAAAGACAAGAGGCCGACAAAAATGTAGGTTGCGTATCTAGGTGTTACTTAACAGTAATTGTTACGCGCTGGTGTTTTCTTGCCACGTTTTAGGAGGAAAGGAAGGCTCGCAGCGTTTTGTATGTTTACTCGTGTGTACGTCGAGGTGATTTGTTCTTTGTACGTGGGCTTCTCCCGGCTCGAATTGCAGTATAACTGAAAGTGTGAAAAGGGCTTGGTAAGCCATAAAAACTGGCAAAGCAGGATTGTTGTATCTTAAAAACAACCTCTCATTAATGTTTTTGACTAGACTGCTACTACTCTCGCCAGTACTGTTGTTTAGAGCGAGACGCACACCAGCTCTTTTGGGTTACGGCAACTTAATACAAGTTTGTCAGAACTCGGTCAACTGCCTGCAGCAGAGGTGCAGGCATCACCTGGAGTGTTTGCACAGTTACAGCCTCTTTCTCTTCCAATCTTTTTCTGCGTTTGTGTGGTTGCTCTTTCAGAGTGTCCTGGCAATTGCTCAGGTTCTGTCCAGGCTTAACTTAAATGCCAGCCTTGTGCGTCAGTGTTGCTGGAGTATGGGTGGACTAAATTTCTGAATTTGTTGAGGAGGAAAGCGTTGCCTGATCCCAAGGTGGGACAGACCACTTGGTAGCTATCTTGGATCTGCAAAAAAATCCACACAGGTTCCTGTAGTTGAGCTCTGTCATGTAATGGGTAGAAAAAGCCTGCTAGCATCAAACTGCCTTGATAGTCTGAAACCCTAAGAGTGGAAAATAAGCAAACAGACCAGTAAAAGTTGGCAACAGCCGTGCTGCTGTGGGATTTAGTTGCATACTCACCCAGTCTCATGACTAAGGGGCAGGTTTTTGGGAGATGTGTTGCCCCCTGCCAGCTGTGGTCTGCTCTGGGAGTGCCTTTCCCCTTGCTTTATGAGTGTCTGAAGACTGTTACATAGCTTGTGAAAGAAAACACACCCTCTCAAATCTTGAAAATTTTGGTGAACTTCTTAGTTTCTTTTGTTTTGTTTTGTTTTCTCCTTTCCCCTGGCCTGTGGAATGGGACTGATGTTCGTTCTATCTTAAGAAACATATAAACCCAGGCTGTGGTGTGCTAGCATGATACCTAGCACATATTATAGGATTACAGACTCTTTGCTGCCTTCCTGTGTATAGTCAAGAGAGTGCCTGAACAGTACAGTGGAGGCTGTACAAAGTCTGTTCTGACAGATTGTTACTTAGTCCCTTGAAATTTTTATGTGATTTTTTTTTTTCTGTGTGTTGTTCTTGCACTCTGTGTCTTCAAATGATTTGTACTTTGGTTTGCTGTTATCAATATATTAGTATTGTGAAATACACATTTTATTACTTTTGGCAAATATCTCTGTTAAAGTGAATGTTTTGTTGTGCCTGGCAAGGCTGTGGACCTGCATTGTGGGTTTCAGTTACTCTCTGAGTGGGCCTAACATCCAGCCACAGTCTGGTGTAATTACCCCTTGTGAACAAAAGAGCGTAACACGGGTGCCTGTGCGCTGTTTGAGCTTCGTCGCCTTCCTGAATGGCTTGCAAGAGTGAAGAGACTGCAGAGCTTTAGATGTGACAAACTGTCAAAGCTTTCAGATGGGTAAATCCATTTATATTTTAGACAATTTTTGTGTTTTCCCATCTTTTTACCTGCTTTAAATTGAAAATGTCACATTAAGTTGATTCCTGCTTTCTGACTTGTGTAGAATATACTCCAGCTAGAATGTTGCATAAAAAGTCCTTTATGCTGCTCTGTGTGTTCAACTTTTTCTTGGATCTGTTCCATAGCTCTTGAAACCTCTTCAATTTCTTGGTTTCATCTTCAAATGATATGTATCATTCTCTGGTACTTCTTGTGCTGTCTCTGCTTTCCTTCATTTTTTGATGCTTTGCCTCAGTCATTAGGTTAACAACATGCTGTCATCTTTTCTTGTTTGTGTTTTTTTGCTGTGATAGATTCTGTGCATAAGTTGCATATCTTTTCTTAAGCTGATCTTGCAGTCAGCTCTGTTCTTGAAATACATTTGTGAAGCTTGGAGAAATCCTACTGAAATTTTTGTCCTTTTTTCTGTCCACGATACATGTACTCGACTAGATTCATATGCATTGAGTAGACGTGACTTATTCCTGTAGACTAGATCCCAGGTCAGAACAAACTGAAGTTTAAGCATGTAATTCAGTTTTTGTCTGCACAGTGTAATGTTGTCTGTGATATTTCAGGACTAAAGTACTGCAGAATTGGCCTTTTGAGGAGGCTGGCTTTGTAAAGCTGCGCTGGTACTGTACTGGTTGTAAAGGCATGTGGAGAAGTCAGGTAAACTGAGAATTAAAAATGCAGGTGCCCCTATGAAGTCTTCTGTGTTGCATTTTCACAGGTATGTTTTGTTTTTCAACAAACATACAGTGAACTTCCAACATGTCTCAGTGATGAATAGGTTAAGAAATTATCAAATGTGTGCATGTCATTTACATATCTCTGCCTTTTGAAATGCCTGCAACCTTTAAAATGTGGTTTTTTACATGAACAAAAGATATTTTTTAATTAAACAAAGGAAATATTTTACTCTTCAAAGTTAGGGCAGTGGGGCATAAGAAAAGGAAAGCATCCTCTTTTGTTGTTGTTCAAAATTAACAGTTTACCTGAAAATTTCATAATGGTGTCAACTTTGTTGTCTTTTCCCTCAAGAAGAAAATGTTTTATGTTCACAGAAATAAATTTTTAATTTGAGCAGCTTAGAGAGCAGTCAGGGAAATACATCACTAATCTGTATGTAGTGTACATACGTACACGCTTCTGTTGCAAAGCAAAGTCAAATTGATTAAATTTATATGGAATTGTTTTTAAATTGATAACTCTAGTGCTCAGGATTAATTCTGTATTTTGTATAGTCTTGAAAGAATTAACTTTGACCTTTTCCACAACAGTTCATTGGTGGCATTTTGCCATTAGGTGTCTGACGTTTTTTACAGCTTTGTCATTACTGGAAAACATTTAATAACATCATTTGAAAAGAAAGGTGATTCGTGTACTGTTTGAAGATTATCCTTTAAACCGCAGATGCCTTGAGGCCTTTTTTCCTCACATGCAGGAATAATTCAGTGCCAAAGTCACATCTGAGCGGAGTTCACGTAGAATATATTTTTTCTGATATCATATAGATTTGAACATGTCTTTGTTTGGTCTCTGAAGAAGCACAAAACTTCCCATCCACTCCTTAATATGATCTTGATGTAAAATCAAGGTTTCCCTCTTACAGCTGTTAGGTTACGTGGTACAGGTCTGTCTGAACGCATTGATTTGTACTCTGAAGGCAGGCGTTTTCCTTAAGAAGAGAAGGAAATGCATGTGCTATAGTGACTACTTTTCCTGAATTGGTTCTTTGTTTTGGAGCTTTATACATGAGGTTTTGCGTGATGGGCTTTGCCAACTCTTTGCTACTGAAAGAGGCTGTCCCACTCCTGGCTGCATGCGACCATAATTCCTCTTTTGCTGGTTCAGTGCTTGCCTGATTGGTAAATCAACTCTGCTCAGAAAACTGACAGAACCCATTCTCTTGCTGGGTTAGCTTTTTGTTGGGCTACTGAGCTGAGTGGGCTCATCAAAGGCTAGGATGAGTCCCAGAGTGCTGCAAAACACTTTGAAGGAGCGTGTTGTTGGAGATGATACTGGTGGAAAAAGACAGAAGAAGTTGCTCATTTTTCTTCCCCACCATCCACTTTGGGATTGATAGCTCACCCAATTTTGTAGAGCCTTGCTTTTGTGTCTCAGTCACCATGTGTCATTCTGCCCAGACTGAGTTGCTCATCTAGTGGGGTCCAAGGGAATCCAAGCATTTCCAGTGCAGCTGCAGGAGCGCAACCCCAGAGCATCTGTTTGCAGGAGCAGGTGAAACTCTTGTGTCTGTCTTGGAGTTGGAGGACAAGGCATGGTGATGCTCATGTCAGGGAATGTGGAGATTGCAAAGAGACTGTTACATATGTTTTCTGGTCTGTAAAGACCTTCTCTTTACAGAAAATTAAGGCCTTGTAGTTAGAAGCATCAGGGACCCGAACTGAATCAACAAATCCTTGTCTGGTCAACAGAGCTTTGGTCTGGCACCAGAGAACTTTCAGGCTGGCTTTCTGGCTCTTGTGCTGTATAAGCCTTAAATCCTTCATGTGGCAATTTGGTGGATCTTCGGGAAGTGTTTTAAACCTCAAGGGAAAGCTAATGTGTTTAATCTTACTTTTCCTTGGCTTAGCCATGTTTCCTCAGAAGTAAGATGGGAGTCTCAGCTTCAGTCCAATGAGCTGTGTACCCTCTGCCAAAGAATTAAGTAACTTGAAGTGACTTCAAGCTTTTCTAACAATACAAAAGCTGAAACAGTTTTGGTTAAACTGAAAAGAAACTAGTTACGCTGGGGATGCTAGACAAGCACTTGTGTAACTGGGTATCTGTTTCCAATCCTTTTATATTCTTCATTTGGACAAACCCTTTTTTTTTTTTTTTTTCCTCTTGGTTCCCATCTGTGAAGTGGGAAGACTTATTTAATATATATTAAAGTTTGATGTGTTCTACCATAATAAGCACTGAAGAGTTGCAAGTATTCAAATTGCTTCAGTTTTTGAAACTGTAATAACGTGTAGAATTGTGTAAAAGTTTTTCTCTTTATAGTTTTCTTGAAGAACTGGCTTTTTTGGAAGTAGGTATATTTTGAAAGTTAACACTCCTTTCCTTGAGATCTGTAATTTTGTAAATTTTTTTCATTTGTTTTGGAATAAAACATAGCAGATGTTTTAGCTTATGCCTTCTGATAAAGTAACTAGGACAAGAAATAACATATTGTCCAGTAAAGATCTGTAAGAGAACTGAATGGTACACAATTCAGCTTTTTAAATTAGAATCCTGCAAGATTCTAGTGGGTTTCTAAGCAGTTATTAAATGGTAATAGTTCCAATTTCTAAAGCACAAATTATTAGCTTTTCAATGTTAGTTAAAAGATAGCAGTTCAGATTTCGTAATTTAAACATTACCTCTAATTTTCTGTAATATTATAGTTGACCTATATTTTTGGTGTAATTGTTATTGTTTTGACCATTCTTGACTGTGCAAATGAAGGCACTGTAAATATTTGTGTAAGTTAACTTTGAATTTTTTATTAGCTAGTTAATTTATGATTATTTTATATTCCAAAATGTCATTTGCTCATGCTCAAGAAACACTTCAGTATCATACTTTCCCTTTGTTATGTTTAATACATAAAGGATTTGAGGAATTTAGATGTTTTCAGAAAAACTAGAGAACTATCAAAAAACTAGAGAGGTGAGAGGAGTCTGTCTGGGGGACTGCTGCTTGGAACACCTAATTTCTGTGTATGCCTCCTAGGTGCTACAGTGCAGAACATGAAATATATTCTTTTCATTTTAAACTTACCTTGATCTGTTGATAATGATGAGTTCTCTTAGAGCAACACATTGGCAGTAAAATGGCTTAAGCCTTACAGAGGAGTATCACTCTGTTAACTGCCAGTGGGCAAGACACATTAATTTTGTTTTTATTCTTCGTTTGTGGTTTCTAGCTTTTCTTTTTGTGGATAGTTTTCATATTCATTAGCAGATTTTTTTTTTATGATCAGTGCAGTTTCTGTGCACTTTCTGCATCTTTGAAAGTGTCAGAACTTTTGAAAGATCGTGCAGTGATACGGTGTCTCCATTCTGCTCACATGATAGTTTGCACAAGTTGAGCTATTACTCTTCATGTAACTATTGGTACTTTCCCTACATCACTGTAAAATAAAATACCATTGTCTCAAAACAACACTTGAGTAATCAGTAAAGATTTCCGAAGGTACAGTGCGCATACTTAAAGCCATAAACATGCTCAAAATTTACCTTTGTCTCATTGCTCAATTATGAAAATTCAATTAACAGCATTGCTATTGCTTTATTATCAACATATGAGAGGTATTTTAGTGAAATATATAGGTTTTAAAAAAGCTAAGCTATTTTTCATTTTGTCAGTCCTTTCTAATATATTATAACATTAGCTCATGAATACACAGAACTAACAACTATGGAGTATGAATTGTCTTGAGATGTCTGCTGTGTGGTGGTAATATGAATTTATGTGGCTGGTAACCCTCCTCAGGTCAATTCTGCTTTTGAATGGAATTAATATTTAATACTGTTTTCTCCATTACTTTAGCATTAACTAAAGTAGACTTCAAAACTGGTGTTTCGTTTTGAAAATACTGAGTTCATTGTTGCTCAGGCAGGCATAAATGCTGATGTTCGCCACAAAAGCAAGAAAGCTTTTTTTTTTAAAGCCTCCTACATTATTCTGTCTTAAAAGCCAGTTGAAGTAAGTATGATTGTTCTAGATTTTTAATACATTGTGGTCTGAAGTCTATTTATTTTCATGTGAAACTGTCAGCTGACATTGCAGCTAGGCTGGGAAATTAATTACATAAATTTAATTGTGTTTGTTCCATTTACATTAATACTTTATTCACTTAAAGGCTCTTAAAGCACTTTTCATGAAAATGAGTGCAAGGAAAGGTGACTTTCTGAGAAATGGAATCTTTGATATTGAAGATATGTGATTGCTCTGATCTGTCATTCTTGCCACTTACCAGGCAGTATTTTCTAAAGAGAGTGACATTTTTCTTTTGGAATATTGACGTTTGCCAATAAACAAAGTCAAAATCAGATAAATGAAGAGCAGCTAAAGAAATTACTGTGTCTTATTACCCAATAGTACGTGTAAAACCTCTGGTCGTCTTGCTCAACGTACAGATTTTTAGTTTTGTTTCAATGACAGAAACATTTGGATCTCTTCACTGAAGGATTACATCATGCTGTTGACTTGCAAAACTTGGTGTTAAGAACAAGCAGAACAAGAGCAATGAGGTGTTGCAAGTCAGCGCAGGGCTGTCAGGGGTACTGCCGGGCACATCTCTGAGGTGCAGAGTGCTGGACGGAGCGGTCTAGAACAGCACCAAAAGCAAGGTAGCTGTGCTAACGGGACACTGTGCCCAGGAAAATATTAACAGTCTGCCCCCTCAGCATAGTGTTATCCCCTATTTCATGAAGGTGTGCTGTGTTGACATATCACAGCCACAAGCCCACTCTGTCCTGGGCATTTCTCTGTGCTTCTATTGCTTAAGTAACAGAGGACCAAAATCATGTCAAGAAAAATGGTGTACACATGTAATCTCTTAAATCTCAAGCTGTGTCTGACCACCAGTATTTGTCTGCCCAGAGGACGCATCAGTGTGAGCCAAAGGGGAGCAGCAGCTTGCTGCCTCCGATGCTGTGCTCTCCTGTGTGAAGAGCTAGGACAACATCTCAGGGCATCCCTTTGCATCTCCTTACAGTGCGGTAAAGTATGCTGCCCTGATGGAACGAGTATCACTGAAGTAGTTTAGAATGCTGTTCTTACTCTCACTGTGAACGAATGGGATGGCTGTAGTATTGAGTGATTGGGCTGATGTCCTTGCTGAAAAGTGCTTATTTAGCACTTCAGAAGTGAGTGAAAGCAGATGCCTTGGCTGTACCTTACGCTTCCAGCATGGTCAGCTGGCTTGTGCTTGAAGCATCATGAAACTGAAGGGTTTAGGTGTGAACAAGGGTTAGGAGTATTGTTTGAGTACGTCAGAAATTGCAGCAGCAGAGGTGCAGCTTTGGTCTTAAGACCTTCTGCAAATGTTACCTTCTGACTTTTATATTTTACCAGTAAGGGCAGATTCCAATTTCCCTTTGGTTTTTGGAATCGATGGTTCAACTAGCATCACCAGTGAGAATATATTGTGCATTCTAATACCTGGTCCTTTTTTGACTGTGGAAATGAAGTTATTGTCTAATGAAAAAAACACAAACCCTCCACTTCAGAGGAGGATAAACCTTTTTACTCCTGATTAGTTCTGATACTGAACAGATCTTTCACTATAAGAGAGAACAAAATCTTGTATATTGGTGAAAGGAAAATATCACTGGTACCAGTGTTCAGCCCCTCAATGTCAGGTGCTGTTACTTGCTTCCTATGAAGATGCCGTGCACACAAGTGGTCTTTTCCTGAAGGTAATTCCTTACATTAAGATCTAACCTTTCTCTACAACCCTGTTTGCTTATTGCATGTTAATGCTCTTGTGCCTGTTTTCTTCCCCCCAGCATATCAATGTCAGTGCTTGTGTCTAGTTGGCTGGATCTTTGTTTTTCATAGGGTTGCACTTTTTCTAATTCTCTTTTTTCTTTGATGTCTGAAACAGTGATGCAGTGTGGGGACTGGGACAAGGAAAAGTGGTAAAACATGGTAAAATAAAGCTTTAGCCTTTCATTATGATCACCCAAATGATTTTGAGCGGACATCTTGTTTGTATGGACTAAACTTACATGAAACAAGCACGGGTACATTTACACTGTGTGATTGAGTGACCTGCAATGCATTCTTTACTGCTTTTGATACACTTGTGCGAGAAGGGAAGTGAATGCATCCCTGCAGTGTGTGATGGCAGTTCTTGATGCAAGCTACATGGAAAATTCCCAGGGAGTTGCTAGTTGCTAGAGCAGCTTGAAGCAGTAAAGCCTCTTATTTGCAGTTTTCCACTCCATTCCAGGGCAACAGTACTAAACTCTAACATGATTTTCATGACACATTATTAAATGCTTTGAATAGTCTGTTTTTCTGAGGTCTTTTTTCTCTTGTACCTCTGTAAGGGCATTTGGAGATAGAGGTAGCATAGAAATGTTTTATATAAATGTGTTGGTTAACCTAGTAAAGTAAAATTGTGTTTCTTATGCCAACCTGAGGAAGCTGAACAAACGTCTTTCTAGTGTGAGCATATGCATTGCACTGAACCCCTGAGAAATTCATCAGCTTTCTATGAAGCTTGTGCACCATGATACTTTGGAACAAGTCTTCTGTTAGGAGATGTGCTCTCTCCCCTTAATATGCTTGCCATGTGTTTAGAAGAAAAACTGTAAATCTCTAAATGATCACTGTTGGAAACATACTGACTATATGCCAAGAGGATGGGAGTAAAGTAGATACTTCCTTTTCAAAACTGTACCAGACACAAAATAATTGAATGGAACTTATGGTTTTCAGGTGTCTGAAAAACTGGAACTGAGATCAGAAGATTTTTCTGTTCACAAAGAGGGTAAGCAGCCTTGCATAGAAGAGTCTTGTAGGTGAAAAGCTGGATGGAGAGAGATCAGGAAAATAAGGACAATGCAGAAGAAAACTTAACAAAACAAAGAAGAGAATATTAACTTTTACTGCAGGAGTGTGTGAAGTTTTAAATTTGACCATTCAACATAAAGTTGTGACTGAAAAAAAAATCCGTGTTAAAATGTCTGCAACAGTGACCAGTCATTCTGAAGCAGCCTGAGGAAGATTTAAGTTCTAAAGCAGCCAGCTGGCTTGGTGATACTTATTGATACAAATGCATGATTGAGTGTTTGATTGCTGGAAACTACATTATGGTGTGCAGAACCTAAGGAGTAGTAACATTAGTTTAAATTTGAAATGTAACTTTCTGTATCTTTCTCCGAATGGAATCTAACCTGAATCAGCTGCACCAAGTCCACTTTTAATTACTGC
Source organism: Hirundo rustica (assembly GCF_015227805.2). NCBI lineage: Eukaryota > Metazoa > Chordata > Aves > Passeriformes > Hirundinidae > Hirundo > Hirundo rustica. Next base: position 64,163,405 of record NC_053453.1, on the reverse strand, counting down.
TTTTTCTGAAGATGAATACATAGTTTGAGGTTGTCTTATGTAACTTTGTCTTGAATTGCTAAAGGAGAAAAGATGTCTTTTTGAAGAAAACTGACTCTGGGTGTATTTAAATTGATGTACTACAAATCACATTGTAAGGCTGGAGAAATTTCACTCTTCAACCAGCTTGATTTTTTTTTTTTTTTTAGTAATTTTAGTTTCAGTTGGTTTCATAGCCAGTGCTATGTAATATAAACAAACTGATAAATAAACTTTACTTCTGTAATAGAATTGTAAGAAAATAGCTTAATAGTTCACATTCAGTGATATCTCAAAAAGCCTTTTATAAAACGCTCTTTAGAGATCATTGACCTCTAAATCTTTATCTAGTAAACACTTCTGGTAAAAGATTCTTCTGTCAAATATTTACTAGTTTTTGCTAGTTATCAAAGAAGAACCTCGTTGGCACTTTCACATTATGTAAGCGGAGGTTGTAAAGAAAAGCAAAGCATCATTTTTGCTTTCAAGCCAAAAAGTAGAACCTATTAAGTGTTATTTGTACTCCAAAAAGCCTGGCAGGTATGAGGCAGGTCTTAGGCAAAGTTGAAGTCATTGCCAGTTCCTGAAATATTTAGAGAAATGGACAGTTCTGCCTTTTTTAAAAGGAAAAAAGGTGCATTCCTAGTTCAGGGGGTAGACTGTTATATTTCTGTAGGAAGCGCTATTAAATGTGAAGACAAAAGAAAAGTATTAGTATGTCTTAAGACTTGGAAAAGGTTGTGCTGTAATTCATGTTCACTTTCTCAGTTTATTCACTACTGTCAGGAGCAGGGACCAGAACTTAAGATAATCTTGTCAGTATCTGAGGGTTTTAACCAGACCCTTGTGCTTGTGTCATGTCACATTCTGTTCAGGGCCCATAATTCTTGAATACTTTTCTGTAGAGTAAGAGGTCCTAAATGGGGGAGATAAAGGGTGTCTTTGCATAAAAAGTGAGCTGGAGGTGAACATTCCCCTAAAATGTGTGAGCTTAAGCTCTCATAACCTGAATAAGCACTGGTGCCATCTCAATTGGAAAACCAGAATAACTTCTCCCTTTATAACTTTTTAGTGCCCAGCACTTTGACAGTATGGCTTAAACACCAGGGAGTGTGGCACATGCTGGGTGGGAGCACAGGGTGAGCACAATAGGGGGTGCTTCTGGAATTTTTGGGTGAAGTGGTGAGGTGCTATCTCAGTGTAGGTGCTTCTGAGGTTAGCTTTCCTCTGAATTTAAGTAGGCTTTAGGGACCAACATCTTTAACTGGATATTGCCCTAATAGCCATATATTTCTTCTGTGTTCTCGCAATTTTCTTTTTCCTCCTGTTTAGAGGGATTTCATGCTTTAATCTGTGGTCATTGGCATTTGTCCTGTCTTTGGGCATTACTGAGCAATGTCTGTTAGCTTTCCCCTTCCATCCAGGCAATTTTCACACACTGATATTTACACACATTGGTAAAGTTGTAAATTTTCTCCAAAAGAATTAGTTTTGTGTTTTTCACAATAAGTGAAACATAATGTCTCCTGTAATTTTTACAGGAATAGTAAATCAGTATTCATCTCCAGAGGACCTTTTTCAATAGGCTCTCTGCTTCATGCTTCATAATTTTCCTGTGCATTTCTTTGAACATTCTTGTTGGAGTCATGGGACTTTTGTCCACTCTGAATAAGGTATTTTAAGAGATACCTATATGCACACTATACATACACTGATATATGGATAAAAATCTTCTTTTTTCTCATGTAAAAGCACTGGAACTAAGTAGCACAGACTGTGAAGACAAGGTTAACTCTAAAAGCATGTGTGTGTAAAATTTTGATTAAAATGTGGATTTGTGCTTTTGCAAATACTTTCGATTACTCTAAATAGCATGTGATAGAGCAAAAATGGTTTTGGTAACCTGGATCTGAACTCATAAGAAGTTTAGATTAAAATCAATATGTCAAATTGTATCCAGAATAAAAATAAAGGATGCAGATAAAATTCAGTGCTGATGTAACTCAACCCTCAAACTCTTTTTAGCTTTGTTCTTCACTATTTGAAGTTTCCACATGGTCTGGAAATTACTGTGCTTCATTAATTCCATCTGAAGAGGATTGAACAGTTAGATTTCTGTAGCTAGAATAATGAGTAAAAGTAACTTCTTGATATGTTATGTACTGCATGGGTGTAGTTTTGACCAGCATGCCCTTCTGGACCTCTATAAGCTGCTGAGAATCCAATAAAGGTCTCTAAATTATAGGTATTATCTAGTTGATTGAAGGAGCTTTTTCTACTTACTGCTTTGCCAGCCAGCCAATGTAACATCTGATATTTAGACTCATTATCTGTGTATCTGAAACAGTTTGCTTGTATCATAGCTTAAATAGAAGTTAATGTAATCAGATACTCCATCTGCTTTTGAAAGGAGCATGGTGAGCTAGAGATGAGCCAGTTTGCTCTCAGATTTCTCCAGAAATGAAGCATCTGTCTCTACTTGCTATTGACTGCAGATCTATTTGCCTTATACAAGCGAGGTATTTCAAAGCTATAGGAGCCATTGTGTATTTTTTTATATTGTGATTAGAAGATGCAGAAATTATTCAGCTTAAGAAAAAGCTTGCTAAAAAGTTCCTAGCAACGTCTGAAAAATATTGCAGGCTGGAGGAAGAATATCTCAGTTGAGAAGAAGATCAACTGAAAAATGTCCTTGATTTTTATTTTTCATTTTTTATTTTTCTTAAAGGAGAAGTATTTAATGAGTTGATTTTTGAAGGCAAATGAAGCTTTATTTCAGGTAGAGCTGTAGAGTCCCTGAATGCTATATGACTGTTAAGTTACTTAGTAGATGTCTCCTTTAAAACCAAAACCGATTAAGATATTTTTTTTACCCAGTTAGGTGGTGAAGTGGTTTTGGTGTAAGGAGCCAATTTTAAATGTGTGTAGAGCAGGCTGAAGCCAAGTTTACTGTTGCTGCAGTTTATAAAATAGGCAAACAGACGCACAGAATAAAGGATTTGCAGCCACAGAGTTTTAAGGCCGCTGTGCTAATACTGATTGCTGGTGCTAGGATGTGAGAGACAGAAAAACGTACCTGTTAGCAAAAAGTCCTATTTTCAAATAGTTTAAAAACAATCATTAGTGTCCTAAGCAATCCCCTCAGGCCAGGAAGTCGTTGTGGGTTTGTTGTTGTTTGCCTCCAAATCTTTATTTTTTATCACTTGAGATACTTGAGAACAAGACAGATCTGATGGTGTCTACTGACAGCGCTGCTCAGGATATTGTAAGCTCTGCAGACTGTGTATTGCATAAAATAACAGCATAAAGTGCTGATAGTACTTGTCAGGCTTCACAATCTTTTTAAACAGCTCATCTTTATTAGGCAACATAGTCTTTCTAAACAACTCATCTTTATTAGACAACCAGAATAACCAGCTTGTACTCTCTCTGTAGGAGTCTGCAGTCTGTGCACTTTGTAGATGAGGAGCATTCAACACTTCTAGCTGTTGAGAAGAAGATGGATCTGCTGAAGACATACCAAAAATTCCCAAATGGATTAAAAGATGCTTAGAATTCAGATTGCCTAAAAGAGGTGGTTGAACTAATATTAGAGACACTTGTTACATAAAGATGATATAATAAGTGGGGGTTTTGTGGGACTTTGATGTAGGTAATTATGGAATTTAGAAACTGCTGAGCACATGCAAGTCAGAGTATGCAAGAACCATTAGTGAGATTTTGTTTTGATCAGTCTCTAAAAAACACAGGTATTTTCCCACTTCAGAGTGGTCCTCATGTGTCTCTCAAACTAGAAGCTGGGAATTTAGCTGAAGGTTTGTCCTTTTGATCCTCTCCTGCTTTATGGAAAACCACGTTTGATGTGGTTTAGAAATGTAGCTTCCAAACTGTTTGGATTATTTGTTTTATAGTTCCTGTTGTACTTCAGTGTATTACTGGAAAGAGTGTTTTGTAGGCAAATAATAAAATATATTGGTAGAGGCATAATGTCATATAACTGCTGGGTATTTGCCTCAGCTACTCCCGTGCTGGAGCTACAGATAACTGATTTGATGCTTCATCAGAGAAAGACTGGGATGCCTAAAAGAAGCCAGACTAAGGCCATCTCAGTGCTGTGCTAAGAAAACCTTGGTTTACACATGACACCTAGTGCCAATTCACATCTCTCTTGGACTCGATGATGCCTCTCTTGATGTTGTGCAGGGTTATGGTTATATGTATGGTTAAAGTGGAGGAGGTTTTTCAGGTGTTGGCAGGGATGTTCCCTTCGATCTGATTGGCAAGCTATTGGCAATTTATCTGTTAGGCCACACTAGTTCTGAGTCTTAGTGAATAATGAAGTCCCAACAGTAAGCCTGGCCAGGTCTAGTGACTTGCACTGCTGAGAGGAGCAGTCCTACTGCCGTATCCCTCTCTCTGGCTTACACAGTCCTCTTCCCTCATGGATTGCCTATGACCGTTGCCCAAACGTGCTGTAATCTGACTTGATAAACAGGCAAAAGACTGGCTAGGTTAGTTTCTGTCAGATCAGTGGATAAAAACAGGTTACCTTGTAACCAGGCAAGTATCAGGGCCATTGCAGGGAAGGGGAGTGGGAGTGCTTGCTTGGGAAGGAATGGGTAACCTGCTTCTGCCAGTGGCTGCAAGCCATTGAATCAACGCAAGCTATGTCATGTAATTGCTTCCTAAGATTTGTTTGTCATTTTGGATTGAACCTCAATTTCTCTTCATAGGGTGTGTTTTTATAATTTTGTTTATTTCTGTCTTTTCTCCTTCCCTCCAATGCCCTCTCTCTTTGAAACAAGTAACTAATATGTCTGTTCTGTATATAAAAGGCACTTGCTGTAGCTGGGAGGAAACTGCCCTGGAAATGGAACTGAAATTCCTCTTGATTAAGTCAAAAGACTTGGTTGGGATGCGAGTAGATCTTAAAAACCATATAATATGCAGTACTTCACTGAGATGGCTAGTGAGAGTGGACAGGGGTCTGTGTGCCAGTTGGAGCTGAGGAAGATTAGGATAAAAAGCTAAGAATCTAAAAGCTGAGGAAGGCAAATGAGTGTAGACTGTATATCACAGAATTGTTAAGGTCAGAAAAGACCTCGTAAGATCACTTGTGTCTAACCACTAAACTACCACTGTCATGTTCACCACTAAGCCATGTCTCCAAGTGCCTCACCCACATTTTTTGAACACTAAGAGGTGGCGATTCTATTTTTTTAATATATATATATATATATATATATATATATACACACACACACACATATATACACATACATACACACACATGCATATATAATTAGGGACATGTAATAAGCAGCTTTAATTGGCTGTGTTAAAGTTGTCATAGTTGCTTTGTTCCTCAGTGAGTGAACATTTAATTAATTTGTATACTGATTTTCCTTTTCCACCCTTTTGTTATCTCTGTAGAACTTTGGATATTTTTTCCTTGTTTCTACTGGGGAAATAATGGTACCAATTTGGGGTAGTAGGTTGTTCTTCAGTAGAATACAACCACACAGAGGTGCTCAGTTTGGATGCCTGTTTCAAGATGGGTATGGAGGCTGCTTTAAATGGTTGAAGATTTTGTAGTGTGATTGGGGTTTTTTGTAGTTGTCGGTTGGTTTTTTGTTTTATAGAATTGAGACAAGAATGTTAGTTCTGCCTTTAAACCCTCTGATTTGAGGGTATTATTTGAAGTACTTAATTTTTGCTCATTGTAAGTTTAGGATTTTTTTTTAATAAGCACAATTAGAATAACGCTGTCTAGGAATTTAAATAAAGAAAATTACCTAAATAAAATGTAGTTATGTCAGGGTGGTTTACTAGGTTCTGTTTTAGAGGGGAAGAGGTTAACTGTTGACTTGGAGACTTGAGGAGGAGATAAAAATACATAATTGAAGAATTTCCTTAATCACCAGAAAACCACTGTCACTAGCATATACAGAAGCAGTTATTTTCTCTTTTTGTTTCTCCCTTTCAATGCCCTCTTTCTCTAAACCTGATAACTAATACGTGTTTTCTTCTGTGTGTTTAGGGCCCATAGTACCTAATACTGCTGCTACAGACTGTGCATTATAACCAGAAGTGAAATTCATGCTGGCTGTGGCCAGATATATTGAGACTCCAGTGTTCCTAGAATTAATTGAAATCCAATGTTAATCCTTTTTCCTGCATCAGTTGTGGGGAGGACAGGATAGTTCTCATTTATTTCAACAGGCTTTAAGCTGTTGCAGCTTCACTAAGACAGAGTGCCTGAAGTCAGATTGGACTATTGTTCCTTCTTCTCTTTGGTGTGTCAGTCTGGCCAAGCTGGGAAAATGAATGGAGAAAGAGGAGTCTGAACTGCTATAGAGAATCTTTCTGAATTCCTGAGCAGTGTGCTTTGCTTCATATGTGTAGGGTTATACAGATTACTGGTTTTAAAGTGCTGAACGGAATTTCTTCATGTCAGATCAACGTATATATATATTTTTTCAATCCTATGAATTTTGTGTCTTGATTCACTTCCTGGTATCTTTGTTTTTCTCAATAGTTTCACACTGAAATAAGGCCTTCAGCTATCGCAGCTGCTTTTAAAATTCCTTTTTTTTTTTTTTTTTTTTTTTTTTTTCCCTCTGCTCTCACTGACAAGTTTTGAGGTCTTCTGTAGCTTTCTTAAGTGTTATTGTTTTAAAATGTCTTGAGGCAGCTTATTTTGCCAAATCTATACTAGAAGATTCAGATTCCTTCAGACCTTCATTTCTGTAAAACAGTATTTTTAAAATGACCCAAACAGAATTAATTGTAAGACTGTTTTAAAGCAGCTTGATGCGGTCAGTCCGGTTGGGAAGAATAAGAGAAATCTCATTTGGCATAGGAAGGATGAAGAATTTGCTATATGCTTAAGAGATAATAGTACATCAAAAGTATACTTCAGTAATGTTAACTTGGCTCTATCAGGAAATGGTCAATAGGAAAAGTAACTTCTCATAAAGCTGCTACACATAATACATGATGGTGGCTGCCATCATGGTTTAACCTGGACTATGTGTCTCTTCCTAGAAGTCATACATTATAGTGAAATGTTGTTTGACCTCAGTGTGTATTTTTGCATATAAAGCTGTTGGGGTTTTCTGAGCATGTAATTATTTGACTTCAGTTTGAACAGTAATTTGATTGCATTCTGCTTAAATTCCTAATAGTTACATGAAATGCTTGTGTAGAAAATCAGCTTTCCACACAATCTTTTCACCAATAATTAGAAATAAGAACATGTTGATTGTGCCTAATATTCAGTTGTGAAAGTATTTTCTAAAAGTAATGACTCTATTTTACCTTCATTCTAGCAATTTCAATGACTTGAGCTTACTGTACTTAAAAAACAGATCTTGGGAAAAAAATTGTTGAGTTTCAAAATCATACCAGTTTGTTTTCAGACTGTACTGGAATTGTGGAATGGAAGAGTCAGTTTACAAATAATGTACATCCCTGTTTACATCACTGTTCTTTCCCTGAGATTTGAGGTGACATGGTGATTACGTTGGCGATGTGGCTACTTTCGCAATGCAGGTAGAAGGCTTGTTGTATTTGTAACTGAATCTATTTCATTATGTAACTTGATAGCTTTGTTCCATTGACCATAATTTTCCTCTTAGGTTTCTACATTTCAAAATCCATTCTTTAGAATTAAGCTTTCATTGACAAGATGTCATATACTGATTTTATTTATTTTAACCTCTGTGCTTTGAGGGAGTGAAAAGCACTGTTACTTGCGAAGGAAATTATGTATACGGATTTTCTTTCTCAATGGAAGAAGTTTACAAGAGTTGCCGTTAAAAACATTTTCTGAAAGGACAACACTAGCATTACTATCAAACTTGTAAGTTTTATTTCAGAAAGTGCAGGAAATCTGAGCCTTTGGAAGGTCCTTTGGAATTCAAAATAGATCATATACCTGTCTGCATGTTTGTGTTACTGCAATACCTCATTTCAGAGAAACATTACATAATTTAAAAGCAGTAGGGTTGAATTACATTAGGGAAGTCTAAACCTATGTAATGAACATTAACATTTTTAATGTGCTATTTGATGGTTAATCATAAGTAGACCAAGGCCTCTTAGGACTTTGGAAGTATCAGAACAGATGTGTCTGAGCAATCAAAGGTCAGAGTTTTATGTATATTATTGCATGCAGCATTGTTGTTCTTGGGTTTCTTATCTATGTTGAAGGATGATGCAATATTTAATAAGTTAGTATATTTTTACGTGTTTTGAGAGTTGTCCTTACATGTCACTTTTCTGTCCTTAAGAATTTCATAGAATGTCTATGAGTGAGTGTGTACAAAAACTGTGTAAGCTATTGGGTCAACATGCATATATTCTATATATGTCTTAAAAACATTATGGGGTTTTTTTGGTTGGTTGCTTGGATATTTTTTGTTTTGCCTTTTTTTAATGGAGAAAATTGGTACCTTTGAGAGAGGGGAAAAATTACTATAGATAGAAAAACAGAATAACTGCAGTTATGCATGTTCTTTGGGTTGTGTTTATATCAGTTGCTTCCTTTTAAAAGGTATTTTGTTTTGCAAAGATAATATGGCAAAAGCAAAACCTCAAATATTTTTATAATACATATATATTATGTATTATAAAAATTTATAATACAATTTTGTTTGTAATTTAAGGCAGTAATTCAGTATCTAGTGTATAGAAGTTTCTCACTTTTCAAAAATGGTTTCATTTCTGAAGTAAATCCTTGTAAGTTTATTGTGATTCCAAAACTGTTACCATGCTTATGATGGTGTGATGAAGAGACACTGAAAGGAAACACCAGCTTTCTCATGTTACTTTGTGGTTTCTTTTGGTCTGTTTTCTTTTCTTTGGTGTAACTGCATGCATTTTGAGGAGAGGGGCTGGAGGGAAAATCCGTCTAGTTTAAAGTCCAGGTTTTAAAAGCTCACAACACTTATTTTAAGTTTTAAACTCTTCTTCAAATAAATTTCATTTATTAATCTGTGCTTTGGGATGGTATGGAGTCTGTCAATAGTATTGTCATGCTGACTTTGTCTTTCTATTCCTAATTAAGCATTTTAATATTGTCCCGTAACAAGTGGCAGATGTGGCTGTTTGGTTGTGGCAGTGGCATCTTTAGTACTTCCATTGTTTTAACCTGTGAATATTGCCTACTTGGCATCCTTTTCCCACTTGGAAAGCATAGGCTTAAATGAAACAACTAACCAGAATTCCTTAAAATCTGCCACACAGATTTCCTACTCTATACTTTTATTTGCATTCTGGGGATGGAGTAGGAGAAGCTATTCTTCGCCTAACTTGCAAGCACACTAACTAATTTTGGCAATAATTACAATAGCTTTTTTGGGGGTTGTTATGCTCAAACAGATTAGGACTGAAAGCAATTGCAGACCTTGTTACAGGTAAAATGAAAAGTTTGCTATAATGTGTGCCTACTACTTAGTTATTTGCTCAGTATGGTTAAAAGAAATAGCTCTCATCCTTGGTGATTTGAAATTCAATATTAAGGCTTGATAGTAAAATGTATATTATCACAATAAGGAGATGGCTGTTTAGCAATCATTTTTAGAAAGACAAAGTAGAGATGAAGTAACAGAATATTTTCTTTAATTTGTCTTCTTGAAAATAACATTGTTATATATTTGTTAAGTGTAACAAGTGTAATTTGCATACAAGTGTAGCCTGGACCGTTTCATTTTTTATCTGCGGAATCTTACTCTTAAGGTTTCTAAAACGTATCTGAAAAAGTGAGTCGAGTGGCAGTTTTTTTTCTTTTGGATCAGCTTATTGAACTGACTTGTCATGTGGCTGCCTGATGGTTTAGATCTGGTGAGAGAAACAATGGAAGCCCATGGTCAGGCAGTTGGAGGAAGGAGGGTGGGACCTTTTTTCAGCAGCAACAGCTATGTTCAGTTTAATGCTATGAGAAACTGTACCCTGCGGTAGTGACTTCAGTTTTGGGACAATAAAGGCCCTGTTACTAATGAATCTTTGCTACCTCCAGCATTGCCTCCTTCATGTCCTCATCACTGCTAAGACACAGCAGAGAGTCACTATCTATGTATCTTGGCTGTTCTGTGGGTGACTGGAAATTGAAAAAGGATTTTGGCAATCCGCTCTGTCAGATAATAGGAAACATGCCTATACCCCAAGTAATTGTCTATAGCCCTGTATTCTTGGTTACGGGGAACATGCTTTAATACTCCTAGTATTTTTCCACTCTTCTAGGATTTTTTTTTTTTTTTTTTTTTTTTCTTCCTACTGGATGTCAAGACCTGTGCTTTTTTCCTCCATTTATGGATAAAGCCTGCAGTGCTCACTGAGGTATATCAGGGGATGGTTTTGAGTGCTGATGCAAGCGTGGACATGAAGAGGATGCGCTGAGTTCTTCCTCAGAAACAGGATGGTAGAGAAATAAGAAGGTTGTCCACAGTGTTTATTCAGAGATGATATAAGGGGATCTTGCAAAATGTAATTTTTAGTTATTTTATAGCTTGGAAAAGATGCGAAGTTTTGTGCTTAACTAATCATACTAGCAAGAGCCCCTAACCTTCATTTTTGCGGCACAGTGACCACAAAAAAAGTCAGACCATTCAGGTCAGACGCTAGAAAAGCAAGAGATCTTGGGGCCTGAACTTCATGTGTCCCAACAATAAATAAAAAACTTTTAAAAAAATGGCTTAGTTTTGAGCTGTAAATCAACATGTAATTGTAAAATATCTGTCCAACCGTATCTCTGCCTGTGATGGCCTGTCCTGTTTCCTCGTCTGCTAGGTGAAACTGAATAGGTGCAAAGTATTGGCTTGGTGTGAAGAGGAGTGGAAGCTGTTATGGGAGACTTCCTAAAAAGTCCAAGTGCATCTAGAAAAATGAGCCTGTTCGATTGTTTTGCGCATGCTGCTGAAAGAGGTGGAAAAGGACCTTATGGAATTGAAGTAGTAGGGAAAGGAACAGAAGAGGGAATCTAAGAGGATCCTGTCCCATGTACAAACAAGCTTCTTGACAAATTAGCTCTTTACCCTGTTGATGGTGATTCTTCTGTTTTCTGCCATCCTTTTATTAGGTCATTGAGGATTGCTTACATCTCTCAGTTTTCAAGATTTTATTCTCAGTATGCCTTGCATACAGGAAATTTTGGAATTTTCCTAGTAGGAATATCTTCCTGGTTTAGTCTACGAATTAAACTGGGTAAATGGGCATCCACACTTGGCTCATCTCTTGACTTTTGTAGTGCTTTTTTGTGTAAGCATTCCTTTTTATTTTGGGAATTTTGAATAATGGTAGGGTACATATCATATACTACTTGTTTTATAAATTAGTTTTTAAAGTAGTCATATACTTTTAAGAACACTGAAAAGAAGGCCTTTGATCAAGAGTGCTTTGGATTTTTTTCTTAAACCAGGATTCTTTCAGTTGTATCAGCAAAGGCAGTTAACCAGTCCCTAAAATGTTGTGGTTGTGCCTGATAATATCGGAAGCAGGGAAGAGAAATCCCGGCTGGATTGAGAGCAAGCAGGCATTAGATGCAGAAGGTGCAGCGGGTCTGTGGTAACTGACATGGGTCCAATATTTATTCACACTCTGCTGCTCTAGGAGAGATGTGCCAGGTACCTCGGGTGGTTTACAATGTACAGCCATGCAGTCTCCAGGGATACTTCCTGTATCTGTCTTGGTCTTCTGCAAACTCCTTGTACAAGACATTCCAACATAACTGTGAAATAGTTGTTCAGTCTGTCATTCTGAATTATCGGTACTCATCTCTTAAAATCTAAATTAATAACAATACTGAAGAAGAGAACAGCCTCTGCAGGACTTTGTCCTGTGCTGTGAAAGTAGCCTTATTTGCCCTTTACTGAAAAGCGGAGGTCTACTGGTACTTGTCAGAAGGTGAAGTCCCTCTTCTGATTGTTTTTGATTTACACTTGCTATTTTACGTAGCTACAAATGTAATGATCGAATGGCAAGCTGAGACTAGATGAAGAACATGCGCATGCACCTTCGAGTGAGAGTTAAGCTGGGGGAATGGGTTCCTCGAACTTGTAGTAGCAAGGGATTTCTTTAGATGCCAGGGATGGGCATGTTCTTGTGTGTGAAAAAACCTACCACTTCCCAAATCTTCTACTACCAGTTGTTGACCTTGGTGGTACCTTGGGGAGTTTGGAGTGTCTGACCACTCCGAGACTGATGTCATGGAATCTATTTTTAACTAACTTTTTTCTACCTTGCTACTCCTTCTAGAGCATTGCAAGTGAAATTGGGCCTGGTTAGCCTTTCCACCTTCATGAACTTCATGAATTAAAGGTGTATTTTTGCGTAGTCTTGTACCACAGGGGGTTTTTTGTGTTTTGTTTTGTTTTGTTTTGTTTTGCTTTTTTAATTAGCATTATTGTATTTTATTGTCTCATACTGTAAGCTTCCACTGTTCCTGGGGATTAGTCTGTGACCTCCCTGTAGGAGATGGGCAATTCAGAAACTACGTAATATATACTCAAGACATTTCAACCCAAATGGATTGGGTTGATTGCAAGGTGAAGGGTAATAATATTTCATACAGGAAAACATCAGTGGATTGGGAGTGTTGCAGTGTTTGAGTATGTTAATGTTTTCCGGGCTCTGCTACCTCTTGGTGACCTTGTTTTGATGCTTGAGGTCTGAAGTTGCATTTACCACAGTAATTGATTGCTTGCTAGTCGCCAGAGTGATTAATGTCAGATTCATCTGCGTATGTTGGGGAAAGGGACTCAGGGAAATGACTTGTAATGGTGCTGTGTGTGATTGATGTGCTCTGTGGCATCCTTGGCAATGCTTGTTCTTGCAGGTGATGGCACCTTGTTTGCCCTTTGCTTCAGTCAGGCATCTGCTGCTGGATTCGCTTCCATGATCTCCAGTTGGTGTTTTGTGTTTCCAGTGCTGACTTTACAGCATAAATAGTAGACTGGAAATGTTTGCTTCCCTTATTGAATGGCTATTCCTGCCATTATAATACCTTTCCAGTCTCTGTACACAAAATCCCATGCGCCTTCATGAAAGGTTATGGAGTTAATCATTAGTATTAAGCATGAAAATAAAGCAGAAATTCAGTTATCTGTAACATTCTATGAGAAATAATAGAATTAAGATTTTTAAACGGAATAGGACAAATAGTTGTCAGAGCTATTTTTACTGTATTTTTATGCAAAGTTCTTACTGTTAGCAAGATAATCTAATTGGAATGATGATGAATGTATCAGATAATCACCAAGAAAAAGGGAAGGGAATAAATGAAGTGCAAACTTGATCAAGATACAGTTCAACATAGACATCTTTAGCTGTTCAAAAATTAGGAATTTAGCTAAAATAATGAGGTTCCTAAAGATGTATAAATCCAGCCTTCTGATTTGGGGCTTTTAGAGTGTACATTTTAAAACTATTTTCTTAAAATGCATAGGATTATGAGTCATTCATCTATTCTATAAAAAGAGAGAGAACACAAGCAGAAGGAAATGGGATATGCATTTTTAAAGACTGTTTCTGCCTGCCTTTATGTTTATATGTCAGCTGGATTTTCATGTAATAATGATTCTTGTAACTGTGGTCTTAAAGCAGATGCTAAATATTGCAAGAATTGCGATGAACTATGGCAGCTGAGTTTTGTATTTAGATTTTAAAATAGTATGCACATAAGAAAAGCTAATTTCTGTATTTTATGTGGTATGCAGGGAATGGGGAAGTAGAACTAGCTGAATATTTAGAGGGAACTCAGAATGCACTTCCCATTGATAGTTATGTGGAGATGCTCTTCAGTTTCAGATGGGATTTGCTCATTGTGCTTTCAGTGCCAGACTGTTCCTTGTATTGTTTTGGCAGCATGTACTGACACTTGCTGGAGCGTGTCAGCAGTTTTGGCACAAGGCTGCTGAGGAAAAGACTTTGTGTAGCTGGATCATTTCAAAGCTTCAGTGTTTAAGCACTGATTACACTTGATATGAAATGGGTTACGTGACTGGGGTACTGTTCCAGTTCTTACATTGCTAGAATGCACTGAAAGTACATACCTAATTTTGGTGTAAATATTCAGGGTCGTGCTCTTTTTTTCTGTATTAACTGTAAAGTCAGCAATTTTGTGTCAGTGAACTTTTCAGAGAACGAAGAATGAAGAACTCTGCCAGGATTCAGGCCAGCAAACAGGGATTACTTGTTTTCTTTCCTTAAGAACTTTGTGCAAAAGCACGTGCTGTCCAGTTAACCTCTAGTGTTTCAGCTTCTAAGAAAATGTACATTAAAATTGTGTTGTTTAGGTGTCAGCAGAGCAGATGCCTTGTCCTGACTATTGTAAAGATTTTGTTTTTAATCACATTTTGACTGTTTTTGACTGGGAAAAAAATATGCACCGAGAAAACATTGCATCTATCAAATGCTCTTTAAAATACCTGTGGATATTTTAAACCAAAACCAGTTCTACTAATTTATTTGTGTGGTCACTTGTGTAGCTTATGAAGCTGGATCTATTGTAAATATTTCAAGAATAACATGAAAGTATTCTTCATTAATTTGTCTTGGGGAGTAGGAGTCAGTTACGTGCTTTTTTGCAGAAAGAAAAAGAAAGACAAGGAAAATATCCGTTACATCTTCTATAAATTAACGGCACATAAACTTTGGAATTTTTTTTAACTCATTGCTTCTGTGAGGAAAATTGCTTGAATGATTTTGTATAAACTGTTTCCTGTAATTAGGATCAAGGTTTTGGGGCGTAATGGTGTACATATTACGGATTTGCTCCTTTTTAAAGGAATTTGATTCTTGTTTCCTGTTTATCATTTTTTTAATGGCATTCTGTGTTCAGTGATAAATTATTACTCAAAATTTATGTGGCAGCCCAGTAGTTGAGATAATCTGGTATCTCATTATCATTTTGTAGAGTAAGCACGTTTTTATTAAAACCTAAGATTTAATTATTTTTTAGCTTGAAAAGTAAACCCTGTGTGCATTCTCATTAACATGTAAAAAATATTATTCCAGCTGCGTTGGGGTAGAGGAGCACCATGCTGTTGACATTGATCTATACCATTGTCCCAACTGTGCAATTCTCCATGGACCTTCTCTTAGTAAGTATGGGTTATTCAAATTTCATCTTACATGTTTGGACTGTTTTCTCTCCATGTACAGCTGCAAAGGACTGTTGAGAAGAATATTCAAGATGAGTTTGATTATTTAGAAGGTACTGGTTCTACATGACTAACTCTGAGCTGATTAAAAACCTGCAAAACAAACAAACCATCTTGAAAGATTCCCTGATGTGGAGATGCAGATAGAATAAAATATAAGGCACAACTATAGATTGGAGAAATCAAAGTGCACAGAGTTAGTAGAGAACAATCTGGACTTGACAGAGAGTGAGAGAATGAAAATTAGGGAATCATCATTTAAAAAAAAAAAAAAGGAAAATACAAGAGATGGTTGCAAGGTTCCTGTTTTAATTATCAAAGTTCTGATAAATACCTAGGAAGGCAACTTTGAAAAAATGTACAAGTTAGATGTCTTTCCTTTCTTGATGGTTGTAGGTTATATGCCACAGTAGTCAAACATAACTTTTCACCAGTGACAGTAGAATATGAACATCTTGTGAGTGGTGTTTGTTTGTTTGTGTTTGTTGTTCCCCACCCCCATTTCTGTCTCTGAAAGTTACACAATTCCAAATCTCAGGTTTCTAATTTATAAACGAGGTTCCACCAAGGTCAAAATGAGTTGCCAGAAGAGT
Source organism: Hirundo rustica (assembly GCF_015227805.2). Classification (NCBI taxonomy): domain Eukaryota; kingdom Metazoa; phylum Chordata; class Aves; order Passeriformes; family Hirundinidae; genus Hirundo; species Hirundo rustica. Next base: position 64,147,633 of record NC_053453.1, on the reverse strand, counting down.
CTGATGCAGAGCAACAGGAGACATCTCTTTGGTTCTCCTTTCAGTAGAGAAATTTACTGTGGAGATCTGCAGTGAAAAAATGAAACATACATTCTTTTGGTAACTACTGAAAGGATACTGCTTTATCCAATTCGCCAGATTTTTCTCTGTGTCCCCTTCTTAAATGAAAACAGGATTGTAAGAAATCTAAAAATAAATTTCACTTTCCCAACCATGAATTAAATTTCTATGTTCAGACCTCAAAAGTGTATATATAAGCAATGTGTCTTTACCCTCCAAGCACTGAGCTTGGTCATTTGTGTTTTCCAGTGCAGGTTTGGTTGTGGGTTGTGGGTTTTGTTGTTGATTTTGTTTCTTGTGTTTTTGTTTTGATGGGGTTTTTGTTTGGTTGGTTTTTGTTTCTTTTGTTGTTGTTTTGGGTTTTTTTGCAGATTTTCTCCCTTGAAGACACCACATAATGTTTTATAGTCAATGTCAACTTAAATAATATTTTCAAATCTGAATTTGCCTCACATTTAGAAATAAATTTAAAATCACCCTCAGTGATAGTCTTGTGGAGTATGAACAAAGTGATTAAACATCAATTACTGATTTAATTAATACATGTTGCATGATATGTAGCTTCTGTAATATGTGAGTTCATGGTCTGTCAGCCAAAAGGTAAGATAAATGCTGGTTTATGTGCTTGTAGTTTTGAGTACTCCAGTACTCAAAGTACTCCAGATCATTTTCAGTTCAAAATCTGTATGTTTGTCTTATAAATCAGAATACAAATCAGCCATTTTTTTCCCCTTAACTTTCTGTCTCTTTTTTCCTGTGGAATAGAGGGACTAGGAAGAGGGGTAGATGAGAGATCATATCAGGCTTTTCAAAATAATAAACTAGTAAATTTAGAACTTTTTTTTTTTTACTTGATGAGTGGGAACTAGTCTGCTTCACCCTGATGCCTGTAAATAACCTTTCTTGTAAGTGCTGTCTCACCTGCAGCAATTAGACAGTGAGATAAGAGGGATTTTTGTTTTGGAAGTCTTTTCAAAAAGACAAGAATCTGTGGTAAAAATTATCCTTGTTATTTCATATTGCCTCAAGTGTGTAGATAATGTAGATTTAGTAGAAGCTTCAGACGTGTCAGTTACCAACCCAAACAGAGGTGATATAATTAAATATGTCTTCACACTGAGTTTCATTAATTGTTCTCAGCTGTCAGAATCAAGTCTATAGTAGTTTGTGGTTTGGGCTGTACTTCCTCCGGTTTTTAAAGAGACTGATAATGTCTCATGACTTCAGGTATTGCAGAAATGTTCCAGAGTACTTCAGTCATATGAAATTACATATGTAAATTTAAAAAAAAAAAGGCATTTTTATTTACAACTTCATATTCTAAAATCACTTTGTCTAAGAGTTTTCAAAGAGACAAAAACTCAGCTGTTAAAGAGGGCAAGTATATCTGTGGTTTCAACAGAATATGTAATCAAATGAGGTAGTGCAAAAAAATTATTTAAAATATACAAGAAACACATACTTTACAGTACAAATGGGGGGTTTCTTTCAGTATCCTACAAAATTAATTGTGTGAAAGTTCCAGTAATGAAAAGAAAGCTGCAGCATAGTTAGATGGGAAGATGAAATTAACAAATCAATTTCTTCTCATTTTTTTTTTTTTAAATTCCTCTTCATGATTTGAAAGAACAGTTTTACAATTTTGCAACCATTTTACAATAAGTTTTTTATACACACGGCTGCTTTAGGAAGCAGCCGTGTGTATAAAATGATAAATAATGAATCCTAAAATCGTAAGAGAACAGTTTAAAAAATAGTAATATACTGTGGAGGTTTTGGGGTTTTTTTGGATTATTTGATTTAGAGTATTCATTTTGTTAATTTCAAAGTTTTCTCACTGATCCTCAAGTCTAAAAATGCTCTATTTGCATGAATGCTGTGAGTCAGATGCGTCACCAGCTTGTCGTGTACAGAGCTTTGAGAAAGCACTACGTTCAGTAAATACTAATAAAAGTGTAGTTGTCAGGACATTACTTTCTTTATCTGGTTTTCCCTTCTCAGTTCCGAAACTATCCTCCAAGCAGTATCTTTTTGTTTGTGGTATTCATGCCCCTGCTTGGTCTGAGCTGAGAATGAGATGTTGCAGCAGACCTTAGCAAGGTATGCTGTGATTTACTGTGTGCTCCTTAAAATTTTGCACTCTTCCTGTGCCAACATTTCTCTTGCCTTTTTGGTCACTGGGAATCTCCAGTACCTCTTCCAAGACCTGGGGCCTCATTGTACATATGTCCACCTCTTGGTGGTCTCCATTTGAAACCTAGCAGGTGGTGGTCTCTGAGAGAAACAGTCCAGTAGTGGGTGAAGACGGGGAGGAGTGCTTGCCTAAGTAGAGACAGTTATTGGCCCATTGTTTTGAGTGTAGGAGGAATGCAATTAAAAAAAAAAAAAAAAAAAGTAATCTTTCCACTTAATTTTCATGAAAACTTCCAGCACGCTCTTCTGTTTGTCACCCTCCCTGCTACTGTCTTGTGTAGTTCTTAGTGTTACCACAGCAGGTTTTACCTCAATTCTTAGAAACACCAAGGGTGAACGCTGGTTCCTTCCTTAATTTGAGCATTAGGATCCATTCAGTTAAAATGCTGGGGTTTTTTGCAGTTGTTTCTGTAATGTCTTAAGGGGTTAATAAAGCTCTAGAGTTAAGGGATATGTAAGCAGAGGAAGTTTTCATTACTGTTTCCTTTTTGTCAGTGTTCTCTTATGAAAGGATGATGCTTTGTATGTTGCCAAGTACAAGTGAAAGAATGATTTTATTTTCTGATTTGTAAGTGTTGGAAAGACAGACTTTAAAAAGTGTGTCTATGCTATAAAATCTCTTAAGCAGCTGTATCATCTTACAATTTTAATGAGCTGTGGTAACAGCAGTGAATTTATGGGAAACTACTCTGTTGAAAATTAGTATTAGCCACTAATTTCTTGTATTATTATTTATGACTGAGAAAATAGCTTTGAAAACTTAATAAACCTGTCTTCATTATTTATGAAGTTTTACAGTATTTGGATAGTTGGCTCATTAAGCAGCGCTAGTTTTCAGGTTAGCAAAGATCTATAAATGTCAGTTTATTCTCTTAAAAGTCTTCTAAAGGGTTCATGTTGTCATGTCCGTGGGAAACAGCACATCAATAGGAATTATTCCCTCTTATGTATAATGACTATTAGATGTCTGTTATTCCTGTATAACCAATTGTTTTTTTCTGGTGAAGCAGCATTTTTTTTTTAGTTTTAGAAACTATTTCCACCCTTGTTTTACATCCTCAGCTTCCTGTTACAGTGAGCTATGTTTTCAGTATTGCTAGTGCTTTTTTACATTTTGGGTGCATCATGACTTAGGTGAATTTAAGAATGAGCTCTTCCATGAAGTTAAAATTTGCATTAGTGCAGTGGTTTTGTTGGATGTTGTATGGCAACTGTCTGCTGTTTGGCAGACAACTGTAGAACACTATTTGTGTTGACAAATAACACTACCTTTTTCCTCTTCTGAGTTTCCTCAGCATATGCAACTAAATTTCTGTTTAATATTAGTGGTTAAATTACAGATCCGGTGTCAGTAAATCTTCTGTCAGTCTTCCAGTAGCAGCTGTCTAGCTGTGGAACAGAGTTTGGCTTTTTTAGGAGAACCTGAAATGCAGCCTTAAAGTTACTGGGCCCTTAGTGTGTTTCTTAGTACAGTAAGTGATAAAGGTTGGAAGTTCAGCACTCTTGCAGTTTGTTTCCCAAACAGTGAGATGGTGGTCCCTTTCATAGAGGCACCTCTTGATAATTTCATAGTGCTTTTCAGCCTGTTCAGAGTTTGAGGATGAGAAATATAGGTTTATTTGTCTAGAGGGGAAGTGTTCCAAAGAGCAGTTTACTAACAAACAGATGATACAGCCAAGGGCTTCTGCTCAAGGCTGTAAGCTTGTGTTCTTTATAAATGAAGATGAAAAATGTGTGGTTGAGGAAGCTGAATCAATGAAATATCCATTATGAAATGATTTGTGGTGAAATTATGAAAATTTGAAGACAGGCAGTTAAGTTAACCACAATATCATAAGTCACTTTGTCCTCTCCTTCACTCAAGGTCAAAAAATTGAAATGGGGAGCTTTTGTATGTAAGCTACATACAGCTTACAATGTTTTATAGAACAGCTCTCCGATAAGTAAAGGGGCTTATAGGCTTATAAGAAATGAGATTACTTTGTACTGAGGTCTTTAGCGATAGGACAATGGGTGATGGCTTTAAACTGAAAGAGAGTAAGTTTAGATTAAAGAAGAGGTTTTTTTACTGGGAGATTGGTTAAACACTGGCACAGGTTGCCTGGAGAAGTGGTGGGTGTCTCATCTTGGAAGTGTTCAAGGCTAGGTCAGATGGGGCTTTGAGCAATCTGGATAGTGGAAGGTGTCCCTGTGAACATCCTGCCAGGATGATGTTCATTCATGCCATGAAGACCTTTAATGTCCCTTCCACCCTAAACCATTCTATGATTCTGTCAAACTACATACACTATTTTTTACGCATGCTTTTTCTTCATTTCGGTATCTGTCATTTGTCATGGGGAGATCGCAAGTGTTTATGAGAAGTTCTAGTGTTTCAATTTCCTTGGCCCTTTAAGTATAAGGAGTAGTTAGAAATGCAGTTTTGGTACTATTGAACTATCAGTTTCAGATTCCCAAAATTGTAATAGAACTTTAATTTATCCTTTGTTGTTTATTAAAATGCTGTAACAGTGCATTCAAACTTCAAAAGCTTCAAACTGTTAAGAAGTTGCATGTTTTGGAATGCAATGCTTTTGTTACGTGTATTGTAAAGATCATACCTGCACACAAAACTGTAATGGGGACATGAGCAGTAGAAATGGTAGTGAATAGCAGTAATATTATCAGACCTGGATATGCGTATGCTTATGGGATATGATAGCACACTGGGATTAAGTCTTGTTAACCTTGTGTGAATATGTAAAATGAATGGCTGTTCAAGAGGTGTGATTCTTTTGTTTATTAAAAAAAAAAAAAAAGTCAGAGCTTTAAGAAATTTAAGTTCAATTGTTTGTTTTGTAGCAGACTTTTTGGGTTTGTACAGCTTTCAGACTGCACCTGTTTACTTCTGTTGGACTGGATATGAAGTCTTAAACTGTGTGTAGTGTGCACTGAGATTCTCATTTGGAAGGAGCTATAAAAGTACAGAGTTACTGTGTCTTGCAGATTTCATTTGTTGGAAATAGGTGGCGTGTCACTTGTTTAAAAAAATAAGGTTTGTTGATCATAGTAATGTGATTGAGGCATATGTGTGTCACTGATGGGATGACTGCTAATCTGAGCTGTCTGATTTAACTAATTCCATGTTTAATCCTTCTGAAACTTGTAGTGAAGAAGAGGAGAAACTGGCACAGACATGACTACACAGAGCCAGATGATGGCTCCAAACCAGTGCAGGCTGGAACACGGACCTTTGTTAAACAGCTGCGGGCTCGATCTTTCCCGAGGTACAGAACCTTCCTTACATATTAGGGTGGGAAAACACGGTGAAATGTCATCTGAGTGTGTTCTACAGGAAGTCTCTAATATTTCTCTGCTTCACATAGTGAAGGTTGAGGATGACTTCCTCCTTCAGAATTCTTCCCAGCACATCCCTGTTTCAGATGGATACGTTTGCCTTTTCATGCAGTAGCCTCCTCTGTTCAGTTTTGCTGGGATGGGTTGTCTGTTGAGACTGCTGAGGGTGGTCTGAGAGGTTTTGAGTTTTGGGGTGGGGTTTTGGTTTTGTTTGTTTGGTGTTTGGGCTCTTAACTGTCAGAATATTGTCTGTCTATTCCTTTAGTTCAAGAACAGTTCTCAGTTTCGTTCCAAGTAACACAGAACATTCACATGAGCTGGTAGTCTACCCATTCTCGCATGCTTTAGAAGAAAGTGCAGAAACATGATTATACTTTAATCCCGAGCTTGGTTGGCTATGTCACTGAAACATAATGACTTAAAATTTTTTAGAGCAGCTGGTGGTTGTTGCTAGCAAAATTTACTTTAATGCCTTCTCTGAGAATTCCTTTTCCCCATCCTTTTAAGTTACACTCTTCAGTCATACAGAGGGGCTATGAGTTTCCAGACACTGCATTACAGAAAAAAATTCTTTGCTTGTTGTGGTTGTTTTCTTGGTCTTTTAGTTGAATGCTTAATAAAACAGTACTTGTGTGTTTCTTTTTGGATTCAGATGTAGCCATTCCCATTTGTCTTCCCCCAAACTGTGACTTTTTTTTTATTTCAGTAGTGCTTGGAGGTTACTTTTCTGCTAATACTCCATCCTTTCTTTCCACCAGTGCTGATGAAGTAATTTTGAAAATGCATGGAAGCCAGTTAACACAAAGATATCTGGAGAAGCATGGGTTTGACGTTCCCATTATGGTTCCTAAATTAGATGGTCTGGGTCTCAGACTTCCTCCACCAACTTTCTCCGTTTTAGATGTGGAACGCTATGTAGGTAAGAGTCACTCTGGAGTACTTACTAAAGTGATTCTGTCTGTAAATTAAAATAAATATTTGCATGATTATAAGAGCTTCCAGAGTGCTAAATATTTATTCTAAATTCAAGACTAGCAGAGAGTGAAATCAAAGCTATGGTTTGGAGTGGTTTTTTTCTTCCTCTTTTTTCTTATTAATTCTCTGTGTGTGTGTGTCTGTTTGGTAGATGTGTGATAGGACTACAGCCTTATGTCTTGACTTTCAAACCTGTTAATTTCAATGCAAGCTATACATGAAATGCTGGGGTTTTTTTCTGCTACATGTAAACCAATGATAATGAGAATTGAATTAATCACTCTTAGGATTAATAAGTTGAATCATTGGTTAGGCTATGGCAAAACTTAATGTTTTGGACTCAGTAATTAGGCCTTTCTGAATTAAATCTTCCTGAGAAGTTTCCTACTTTGGCATCCTTTGCCAGGAGAGGTTTCCCAAGAACCACTTCTTTCTTATCAGATCTCTTCTCAGTCTGTAATTGTGCCAGCCTCATGTAAGTGTGCAGTACAGAGGGAGACTGAGCCAATTGCAGCAGGACATTTCCTCTAACACATGGTACAGCTGAGAAGTCTGAGTGTGTTCTCAGGATTGCCTAATGTTATGATGTGTGCTAAAAGTAGGTTTTCTGTCCATCAATGTTCACCAGAGTATGCGGTGTTGTCGTGTTTGTGATGATAAATAATAATGTGTGTTCTCCCTTAAAGATTAATTATCATGGTGATGTTTCTGAATCTTTTTTTTTGGATTACAGTCTCTTTGTATTCAGATAGAAAGTTGATTGTCTCATCCTTGTACATACATTTTGACCTGCCAAGTTTTCCAGTTCAGGGAAAAAATTGGCATGCCACAGCTTTACCTTCCTATTATGGAAATTAAAAATAAGAAAACTGAATAAGTGCTATTTCAGCTGGAACCTATCAAGATGATACAAACCTACAGTTTTAAAGTGAATATGTTTATAATGTACATCTAGGCATGTTTCCAGCATTCCAAAATTAAGTGTCAAATTTGGCCATTGTGTATCTGAAAGGACATAAACCAATTGCTCTTATAGTGGTGGTGTTAGTCCTTTCTCTTGGCTTGTCTAGTTCTCTAAATGTATCACTTCAGAACATACAGTGTGTAACCCCCTCTTTATCGTCATCAGAAATGCAACACACCCCTGATAATTAGTCAGGGAAATTACTGTGAGATTGCAACTTGTACATGTATGTAGGGAAGGTGGGGGCTCGAGGGTGGTTGATAGGAAAAGTGAGAAAGAGATCTGCCTTAATAACTTTTTCCATGCTACTCTTGGCAATTGCAGCCATAATTTTTTTTTTTTTTTTAACAGATGCAGCCATTCTATACTACTCTTTTCATTTTGGTTAACCACAGGAAAGATGATTTATTTTTAGAGTGTTTTCAGTTCTGTCCTTAGCTGATTATAGTAATTAAAGTTAAACCTAATAAAAAGTTGGTTTATACTGATCTGTCTCTCTTCCAGGAGAAGATAGTCGTGGAGTTTTTCTGCAGAAATGTTTTGATAAAGACTGGAAAAAAGTTAATTTTCTCTTAATACCTGAAATGTCTTTTATTTGTGATAGCCTTAAGAAAGTCATCCTGTTTTTCACAGGTGGTGACAAAGTGATAGATGTCATAGATGTAGCAAGACAAGCAGACAGTAAAATGAAGCTCCATAATTACATTAAATACTTCACAAATCCTGACCGACCCAAAGTATTGAATGTGATCAGCCTGGAATTCTCGGACACAAAGTGAGTATTGACTTCAATTCCTTGAATGTAGGAAGTGGTTTTCATAAGCTGAGCAATATGTGTAGGAATATAATGCCTGTAGTGGGAAAGACAGGAGGAGGTGTATTTTATGCAGACAGCCACTGTCACGTAATGTAGATATAAAATATATTTATTAGTTCATAAGTAATGTCTTTGTAGGAAGCTGTCATTTAAAAAGAGGTGTGCTTACTCCTGCTAATATTAACAGTTCTTTTTTGTTTGCTTTTTTAAAAGGATGTCTGAATTAGTGGAAGTACCAGACATTGCCAGAAAGCTTTCGTGGGTGGAAAATTATTGGCCAGATGATTCTGTCTTCCCTAAGCCTTTTGTTCAGAAGTATTGCTTAATGGGTGTCCAGGACAGCTATACAGATTTTCATATTGATTTTGGAGGAACATCAGTTTGGTACCACGTTCTCTGGGTATGAATGCTTCTTGATTTACAGAATCACAGAATATGCTCTGTTGGAAGGAACCCATCAGGATCATCAAATCCAACACCCGGCCCTGCCCAGGGCATCCCAAGGGTCGCACCATGTGCCTGAGAGCGCTGTCCAAATTCTTCTTGAACTCTGTCAGGCTTGATGCCATGACCTCTTTCCTGGGGAGCCTGTTCCAGTGCCCAGCCATCCCTTGGATGTTTATGACTATGTGAAACAAAAGTTATTCGGTGTGCAGCCTTCTGTTGTGGCATTATCACCTGCATGAAATCTTGTGCTTGCAATGCTAAGGGAGGAGCTTGAAAGTGAATTACTGATCTCTGGTGTTGCATTTTTATGCTTTTATTTTAGCATGCTGTTGGTGGCTTGTAGACTGTAATTGGTTGGCTGATTACTTTAGTAGACTTGTGGGTGATATAGTGAGGTTTTAGTAGGAAAAAAAATAATTGATTGAAAATCATTGGCTTACTCAGTTTTTTATTATGACGAATTTCATCGTGTGTACATCGCAGAAGAGGCAAAGTGGTTTCGTCTTCCATTTTCTCCTTTGGTAGGTGTGTGCATATCCATGAATTATTTATAAAACCTGGATTTTTTTTGAACTCCAGTGAAAAGTTCTGGTTAATTTGTTTGCTTCCTTTAAATCATAAGACACCACCTGGTTAATATGCTATATCTTAGCTCTTGGTGGATTCCATTTGTGAGACACTGGGCTGGGAAGCCTGAACATGCTATAGTGGGAAGATGGAATACTTTACATTTAGGTCAATTTGTTACTTCATTAGAAGTGACTCAGAGGTTGTAGTGTACCTCTAGGAAAATATTAATTTATTTATTTGGTATGTTTTTCTACTAGGGTGAGAAGATATTCTATTTGATCAAACCCACTGATGAAAATTTGGCTCTCTACGAGTCCTGGAGTTCATCTGTCACCCAGAGTGAAGTGTATTTTGGGGACAAGGTTGACAAGTGTTACAAGTGTGTTGTGAAGCAAGGACACACTTTATTTGTTCCAACAGGTAAGATTTTATTCTTGCTATTAGGATTTAGCATGTTTAATCACCAGGAATCATGAATATCATAAAAAAATTGCATTATCAACATTTGGTATCCTCTAAAATTCTGGATAAGAGAGAATAATAAAAAAATCAGAAATTTAGATTTTCAAAACAAGTAACTAGCTTTTAAGATTGGCTGACAATCATGACAATTATCAGGAAATGAAAGGGTATTTGTTACCCAATTAGAAGACAACAAATTCAATTTGAATTTGATTATCAGGGAAGTAGTTTCAATTAATAGAGCACAGATTGTTCACTATTTAATAAGTATCCAGACTAAATTCTTACCATAGTCTTTATTTACTTTATTTACTTTATTTACTTTATTTACTTTATTTACTTTATTTACTTTATTTACTTTATTTACTTTATTTACTTTATTTACTTTATTTTTTAGTATTGCTTGGCCTACTAGGCCTAATTGTTACAGAAACATCACACAGACTTCTTATGCTGTAGGCTAGAGTATTAAGAATACAAGTTGGGTGGGTTTTTTGGTTTGCTTTTGTTGTGAGAAATGCCAAAACAATTCAACTTCTTTTATTAAAGAAGAAAATAGAAAAATGCTTCAAACAAAGTACCTCACCCTACCCAAGCTCCCAAGTACCATAAGCTTACAAGTCTTTAATAAATCAAACCATATTTTGCCAGGCTTTGGTATTTTTGCTTATTCAACTTATCCCTATAAATGCTTTTTATTATTTTTTTATTAAAAATTTGTACTGGGTGCTGTCTTCTCTTTTTTGAGGGGGAAAGAAAGCTTTAAGTATATGGAGCAAGAAAATGGTTTACAATTCTACTTCTGGAAGAAGCCTTGAAGATTGTGATCAGTACATTACTCCATCCTGCACTTTCTAGACTACTGCATTTTTTTCATAGCTCAGCTCTGTACCTGTGAGGTTCAGTGTTTATTGTTCTAGTTCACAGCTTGTGCAGAATAAGTACTACCTGATGAGGCCCTCCACGTGCTCTTAACATTCCTGAACAGCCAGAGCTTTTAAAACCATGTACTTGTGGCTAGAGATAGCGTTAATTGTCCATGTAAGTTCATATATCTATGAACAGAGACAGCAGAATTACAGAATTAAGAGCTTTATTGTGACTCACACAAAATAATTGCTGCATTCTAAGTAATCAGCTGAATCTGAGCTATCACTGTAATGTGGCCACAAACAAAAGTATCATCAGATGATGCTTTCTCATGTGTACATGTATTTCAATGTGTGTACGCATAAAAAGATACTTTCGAATACAAATGTGTGTCTACACGTGTGCATGTATGTGTATACACACATACATATTCGTATACATCTGATGGAGTAGAGTGGAAGAACCCATAAATTAAACTCGGTTTCAAGACAGGTGTTTAGAAAAATGGAAAATTCTCTAAGACTGAGTAATGACTTTGAAAAAGAAACCCTGATCTCTGGTGAAAACCACTTGCTGTTTCTGCTTGCACTGATACCAGTGGATATCATAATTATTTTATAGTCTTGTAAATATGTTCAGAGTAGTTTTCTGATCGAAAATTAATCTTGCATGTAGATGAATAGCATCTACTGGGAGGCTCTTTAGAGTTATTTAAATATTATTCAAAATATTCTGTGTGGTCTACGCAAGATTTTCATTCCTTGTTATGTAGACCTTGATCAAAAGTGTAGTATAAAAATAGCAACCAGGAATGTAAAAAATTTAAAATCCTAAGTTGATGTAGGTGTGCCATAAAACTGCTCATTTATTAGCTGAATTAGGGCATGGATTTAATGCTAGTTTGTAATATGTAGTTGTTTGTGATTTGGTCTGATATTTCCTCAGATTGGGAAGCTTCCTGTGTTTGTCCATCGTGCCTACACTCAATGAAACCATGAAGTAATCTGCAAATGTCTGGCCAACTCACCTTGTGTCAAAGATATCTGTAGGCATGCAGAATCAGAAAAAAGATCTTGACAGAGAAAGTCTACTTGTAGTTTACTTACACTAAAGCTCCACAGTATAAATTTCACAGATAACTGTTTTTAATCAGGAAGCTCATGTAATGTGTTCTTTTGTATACTTAGTTGATATTATCCAGTAGTAATTAGCTAGATTGGTAGCATAATGTTGGCCATGCTCTACCATGTTGAATAGTGGATTTCATAAGGACAATATTTCAATTATGTGACGAACTTTATAGCGTGTCTAGACTGAGTTTTAAGCTGATCATAATTTCACTTGGCTTAGAATGACTGTATTTAGAATAATTTATGGGACCACTTCTGAATTCCTGTTTGAGAAGCTTCAGTATTGCTGAATGACTTTATGTTGTGCAAACAACCCAGTTACTGTAAGCAACTTGTAAATATTGAAAGGCATACAATTTTATTTTTATGACTTGATCTTTTGTTCAGTATATTTTTCCCCTCCTGAGTTGTTTATATTTGTGGATTGGAGTGAAAACCTTTGGAATTTTTACTTGAAAAGTTGGCTTTGTATCCTCACCGCCTCTCCCACTGATAAATGTTTTAAGCTTAATTATTTCAGAAAACTGCAGCTCAACGAGATTTCTGAAAAACAGTAGTTTACATGTTGTTAAAGTTTAGATTACTTGTTCCTAGCACAGAATACAAATCTGTTTGCTTTTTTTCCTTTCAGGAACAGCATTTTTACTTATATGCGTATTTAAAAACAGTCTTAGAATAATTCATACGTCTGTATTAAGTTTCACAATCTGTCATTTCAGGCTGGATTCACGCTGTGCTCACATCTCAGGATTGTATGGCTTTTGGAGGAAATTTTTTGCACAACCTCAACATTGGCATGCAGCTCAGGTTAGTCTCAGCTCTTCCTGTACTCGTTCCCCAGTAAGTAGGATATTCTTTTTATAGAGGTTTTTCTTCATGCGCTTAACCAGGATCAAATTGGTACAGGCTCTCTAACAGACAATAGTGGCATTTTCAGTTAGATTGTATCAAGCACATTCTCTTACTTTACTTCTGCAAAGTTTGTTTCAAAAGCAAAATGAAGGCTGTGCAAGAATTTAAGTGACTAAAAGGAGAAAAAAAAGAAAAAATTCTACTTTGGAGATTAGTATAAGTGAGTCAAACAAAACTAAGGAAGCCCAGGTGTGCGACACAGAGTTGAAATGAGCATCCTCAAGTCAGCATTGCTCTAAGGGCAGCTATATTTAGTTTTTGTCCAAGATGTAGAGCTGTCTTCTAAACATATTGTTTTTATTTATTACAGTGGAATCCCGATAAAATTCCATCTGTTAAAAGATCACACATTGGGTTTGTATCCTAGTTTTATGAAGTCCAACTTTATTCTTAGAAGTGCCGCAGTCAAACTTGATAAGGTCAGAGCCTGAATGAGACCAGAGTTCAATCTTGTCTGTGGTCTAACTATGTGGTACTTGACTTCTTTTATTTATCATGGCCATGGTTATTTTATTTCATTTTATTTTGGACATTGTGTCAATTTGAATGATTACATAGTTGAATAATGAATTTGATAATTAAACCGTTAATGTTTTGTAATATTTGCATTTATTCAGGTGTTATGAAATGGAGAAGAGGCTAAAAACCCCGGATCTTTTCAAATTTCCTTTCTTTGAAGCCATCTGTTGGTTTGTGGCCAAAAACTTACTGGAAACATTGAAAGGTAATGCTTGTTTTGTTTTAAGAGATGCACATGTGTCTGCTTTTATAATTCTTTTTCTCTTAAGTGATAAAGGACTGTGGCATCAGTTTTTTCTCCCAGTCTTCTTTCATATAATTTAAGATCTTTGCATATCCTTTGACATAGCCTTTACTTTGAGCAAATAGTTCAATGAAATGATCCCACCGTTTTATATCTATGGGTTTCTTCTTGGTGGCCTCACAGCCAAACAAAGAAGTTTTCTTGCATTTCTACAATTTTCTTTGACCTTTCCAGTCATGATGCCTGTTGTCCTCTGCTCCTGGTTGTGAAAGGAAAGATGTCTGTGAGGGCTTTTGTAGAAAAGATGCATCGGTTCCTATGAGCTGTGTTAAAATCACATATGTTAGTGTTTATCCAAGAGGTGTCTCAACCACCTCCAGTTCTTAATAGTTGCTGTTCTCCAAACTTCCTCATCCATTCCTTAATTCTATATTTGTACCCATGTATATTTGTGTTTGATAGAGTGCCTATCGGACTTCACCTTCTTTTTACAAGTATCTTGCACTCTGCCTGCTCTGTTTAATCTTAATAATATGATGTATTTCGAAGAACAGAAGTCAACCTTCAGAGGAGGCTGCTGAATTAAATTTCGATTTTGGAAGAGATCAGAATCCCATGTAACTTTTTCTAATGTGGAAACAGTTACAAATTATTGAAAATTATCTCTTCTCCTTTCAACAGATTAAAGCATTGAACAACCCTTGATTCCTAAATGAACATTTAAAGTCTCGAGGTGACCGTAGAGCAACACAGAAATCTTACCAAACAGAACAAACTTGCAGAAAACTTTTCCTTCCAAAAAGAGTATTTTTATCTTGACAGCTTTGGTTTGTCTCACTCATGCATATTTAATGTTTACAAGCTCATCAGAAACCATAGGAACTGTATTCCTGCTGGAAAAGCAGTGGAACATGTACGCTTCTTTAAGATCTAGCTACCTATTAAGCTGTGTGTTCATCCCACTCTTCCCTCTCCCCTTTTTGTCCCATGGCTCCTTGGGTTCATAGGCTAGGAGCCTCTTGTGGTTTGTGTCTTGGGGAAGGGCTGTAAAGCTTATTCTCATGTTATGTTTATTCTTTGGTTTAGCAGATGTTTTGTCACTGAGCAATGCTCTGACCTATAAACACTATAAAAATAAAAATTGGTGTTTCCATGGCTAGGGTGAAATTTATATTTGATTTTGGTCTCAAGACTCATATGAATTAGGTGTTTGCTAGTCAGAATCCATTGTTTTATAAATAAAGGATGATACAAGTTTGGTTTCATGGGGTAATGGTGATGTCCAGCTGTTATCAGTACTTTTTACGAAATTCAGGTCAGTAAGCAAAATCAGCACAGCATGTTCTTCTGCTTCTTTTTATAAATTGGTAACAGGGTCACAAACATTTTAATTTTGACTTTTCATTGGCAGAAAGTGTTTCATGATATGTATTATTGCATTCACCTAAATATTTTTCTTAATTCTTGGAGTTTCAAAATAGGCAATGTGTGCTGTTGTTAATGTATGATGTACTCATTAATTTGAATTACTTTTAGTTCATGCAGTTTTTTCTGTTGTGCCTAAAAAATTCAGCCTGTGGTACTCCACTGTATTCTTAAAATTTTATTAACTGAGTCAGCTAATGGGCAGGAAGATTGCTGCTGTCAGTACCTCTCATACCCTCTGACAAGTAGGAGGTCTTTGAGAGAAGAACAGCTGTTTCCTCACAGAACCTTCCTTTTTCTGCCAGCTTCCTAATACATTATCCATAAGAATGGTGTTTTAGTAGTGTATTCTTTTAAGGGAATAAAATGAGCCAAGTGGTTTAGTGTTGATCCACTTGCTATTGACAAGTGGAAATATTTGTAAGGAACATGAGGAGAGGTTTTAATCTACTTTTGTCTGTTTATGGAGGATTCTTCTTTTCTTTTTTTTACCCTCATGAAGCAAATGAGAGAATAAAAAGAATTGCAATCAGTTGGGAACACCAGCTTCCCTAAGAAGAGAAGCTTCTGAAGCAGTGTTTTCCACCCCCTGTCCCTTTGATTTTGGGAGTAAAAATGATGTAAACCATGTGAGGGAGAACTGTGATAATTGGAAGGGTGGCAAAAAATGTTTGGGAAGTGGAAGTATGCTAGTCTGAGCCTTTTGCATATGTATGGGGATAAGCAATGCAAATTCTAATTTAGAGATACATCCCACATCCTGCTGGTCCCCTTTGACTAAAATATTTCTCAATGAAATAGAAGTGATTTTTTTCCTCAAATGTTATTTTTTGTTCTGTATTTTAGATCTGGGTTCTTTTTCCCTAAATGACCTTTAGCATTTTGTAAACTAACTCTAATTCATACAAGAATAAATTTAAAAAAGGAGGTTTTATGTAGAATCACTTTAGGGTTAGATTTTTTTTTTTTTTTTTTTTGGTGGTCATTCTTGTTGTTACAGTATGCACATAAATGCAGGATGCCATGTTTCATTTGCTTGCCCAATTTTTCCTTTACTGTGCTCTTGCACAATGGCAACTGTATTGGCTGAAGGGTAGGTATCATTCTATTGTTTTCCCTCTTGATATGTTTCTAAATTGGTTTCTGCATCCTTTTTAGAACTGAGGGAAGATGGTTTCCAGCCTCCAAGCTATTTAGTGCAAGGAGTGAAGGCTTTACTCACTGCTTTAAAATTATGGATGAAAAAAGAAGTAAGTATGAGTGATTTTGCATGCTATTTTGGTGAGCTCTGTTTTGATTTAGAACTTCGTGAAGGTCTGTGCCCTTTTATAGTTTAAGATTATTTTTATCTGTTAATGAGTACTGAAAAAGTCAATCAAAAGTTTATACTGCTGATTTGGGGAAGAATCATAATGACAATTTTATATTCCATGATGATAATAAAGTTTATTAGACAATTTAATAAGCTCAAGTATTGCGGCTGATGGAAGTAGAATCTTGCTGTACCTCAGGATGGGATAAGAATGCCAGAGGATAAGGTGGGTCTTTTTCTAAGAAATGTGTTTATATGGTCAATTAATCCTAGTCTGAGGCAGTGCAGGGATGGAATGCCATGGTGTTCAGCAGTTTGCATGCATGTCAGTGGTGTGGAAAGCACATTTCAGCTATAGCTGCTGAGGAGTCGGTTTAGGCTCAGATTGAGGAATATTAATGTCAACTGAATACTGTCCTTACTCAACACTGATTGACCCTTGTAAAATCATAAGTATGCCATCAGTGATGGCTTTCCTGGGCTCTTCTCTCCAGGAAAGCTTGTTTGTTTTGGCACAGAACTGGATCTGGTCTAATTCCATGTGTTTTTTCATGTGCCTGTGCTAAAAAGCTCCCTTGCAACCAGTGCTCCTTGGGAAGTGCTATTCACTGACAGGCAGTTTGGTTCTGACTGAGGGTGTTAATCCTAGTTTGTTGCTGCCTGTGATGTTGCCTTATTGCAAGCCAGACTTGGACGGGCTCTTTGAGATCTCTTTCTGCTCACAGCTTCTACTTCAAAGAGTACTAACTATGCAACATGTATGATAATTGCACAATGCTGCATCTAGCAGTATGAGCTCTGTGGAAGTGAGCATAAGGTCCAAATTCAGAAGTGGTTTTACTGTGTGGAATGTGCTGGGGTCCAGCCTGTGTAGCATTCCTGATCCCAGATGAAGCTCTGCTGGCCCTCTGAGTTGGTTCTCCATCGTCTCTTGGTCTCTGCTGTTCTAGGTGAACACTTGTTAGCAAGCAATGTGGCAGTGTTTACAGGATGTTAGGTCTAAGCTGTTAAACCACACGTGAATCTAAGCCGTCTCTGCATCTCTGGCATGGATAATAAGCAAGCCAAGTGATCAGGCTACTGAACTGAGATCAAGCATAGCCTATATAAATCCTTACTTTGGTTTGAAATTGGATTCAAGTTCCTTTTTTCTAGATTGCTGTAGTGTAGTATTGTAGCATTTGTGTAGTAGGTCATTAAGTATTTTGATTCATGTGGAATGTGATAAGTTTTCTTCTTATCTGGGGAAGAAAGATCAATTGCACTTGCTGTATTCTGAATGCTGATTAATGAGACTTGTGAGTATTCCCAAATCCTGGATGAACAGACTTACTCATTTGTAAGGGAGGCGCAGAGCATCAGTGATTTAGCCACAGTGTTGTCTGCTGTCCACCAGCTATGCTGTTTCATCCTTGCATCCATCTTTTCTGGCTACTGCTTCATCCTTGAGGCAGTCTTCCTGTGCAGCAGGCCATGTGTGCGATAGGTTTGGAGTTAGAGGCAGGTGGGGACGAGAGGAGCTTTATACCTTGCTGCTTGATCTGCTCATGCTGAGGATTTCAAGACAGTGACTGAAAAATGGCAAATGCATGCTCCTCAAATGAGAACCCCTCTCAAGAGCTTTCGCGTTTGTGTCATGGAGCGTGTCTTTTCAACATAGGTGAATCATCTTAGAGGATTGTTTTGTGCCATCTTCTAGAGAATTTCAAACTCATCCTCTTTTGAGAGAGGGAAGTAGGAAGAGTTGAATGGTCCTAAAATGACCAGTAACTTGATGGAAAAATTACACAGTTTAGTGACAGAGCTGCTTTTTTCTCCAGGGTGAATGCATAGAAGTATGATACATTCAAAGAATGAACAATGGTAAATAATAGCAGGTGATTTAATCTTCCCTGTAGAATTAGGGGCACTGAAATGAGTAATCATACCGTGATTATATGTTGGTGTTGGGAGTTTTTTTGGGAGGGGGAGAAAGCATTCATTTTAAAGACTGAGAGGAAGCCAGGTCCAATGAAATGCACACAGAGTATTGAATTGCTTCTAGAAATCATTTTGCTGCTGAATCTCATTTTAGAAGTGTGGGTAACTGAAAGCGTTTGGGATGTTTTTCCATTTGAATAGTTGATAACAGGAATTCGTGTCGGTCATTCTAGCCTGTGTGTTAAGTGATGTTTTATCTGTTTGATTCTAACTAGAACTGTTCTGAGGGGCATTTAAACTCCATATGAAATATTTTTTGCTAAATCTAACTGTAGAGTGTTTGGACTTCTGTTATGTGTGTATATATATGAAATCTGTCTCTGATGCGGTTTCAGAGGATTAAAGGGAACATAAACTCTTACGGCTTTCTATGTTTTTTGTAAGGATTAGGGTTTTTTTCTGAGTTGCATTTTTCAACCTGATAGATTTTAAATAAGCTAAGAAGGTAATTTTTTAGAATTGGTTGTCAGGAAGATGTCAAAATCTGCATCTTGATTACCCATGATTATTCTTGATTTGCTCTTGAGATTAAATTTTTGTCATGGTGAATTTCCCTTAGTCTTAAGGTGTTTTTAAAGTCGTGACTCTAATGAATGTCAGAAATATTACTCTATACTGACCAGGGTAAAGGGAAAAAAGGTGATTACTGTACTGAGGATAAAAAAAAAAAAATTAAGTGACTGTCAGTATGGCTTTGTGTTATCTCTTCTTTGGATTCTTGGAGACATTGGAAGATATCTGCTGTCTACTAAAGCTTGGAATGGAAGCTACTGTGTGTATGTATCAGTCCTGGCAGTTTGTGGTCATTACTACAGAAATGAGTCTGTTTTTTCTTTTATTTTTTTCCTTGTAGTTTTGTTTATTTAAGACTATTTCTGCTTTTATCTGGGGGGGAAAAAAAAAAAAAAAGGAAAAAAAGAACTAAATATCTTTTTTTTCCCCTCTTTGCATACAGCTTGTAACAGAGCATGCCTTTGAAATTCCAGACAACATTAGGCCTGGGCATCTCATCAAAGAGCTCTCTAAAGTGATTCGTTCTGTAGAGGTAAGAACAGAGACAGCCCTATGTAAGTCTCCAGAAAATAAATCTTTGAAGCAGGGAACTCCCATCACAGTTATGGTTCTGATTGACCATATTCACCTTTTAATTGATTTACCATTCGTTTAATAATAGAACATCAAGAGGAGAACTGTTTGAAATACTAAGCTATGGGTATTTCAGATAAAGAAAATGGATAGTGAGTCCTTTATGTATGTTTTGTTTATTTTTAGATTTTAATGGTAAAATTATTTGTAGGTTAGTATTTCTAAAATGTAGTTACTTAAAACTACTAAAGTGTAGTTACTTATAACTACTTAAAATAATTATTTTTGTGTTGTTAAAGACTTTAATTTAATATTCTGTGCATATTCCATTCTTCTATCTACTTGTTAGTTAGTTCTGGTCCAGTTGTAACCTTCACTTCTGTTTTGTGTCTGTGTGCTATATAGTCAGTGCAGGAGGACTTCCCTTTCTTTTTTTCTTCTTTCCCATATCAGTGTTTTGCTCCTTTATTCTTCACTGGTTATTGATTCTGGAAAAATTGTCACATTTCCATGTGAAGAGAATGGACCTGAGGGGATATGATCTGTTGTGTACAATACATGTCTTCCCTGTGCTACATTCCTGAATAAAGCCACATGTTTTGGTGGCATTATTCTTTTGGAATAGCATAAAAGCCTTAAATCAGAAAGGGGTGCACTAGACCCTAACTTTGTACATCAAATCCAAATGAAACATGTAGTTATTTCTCTAAAAGGTCTGTCAGTTTTCCTTACATAATTTATATTTAATTAGATGAATAAGAAGCAGCACTTAAATATGTGGATTTATTCCTCTGAGAGTATTCTGAAAAGTGCTTTTAATTACAGGAGGAAAACAGCAAATTAGTTAAAACTCAGGGAATTCTTGGTGTGTCTCCGACTTCACGATCTTCGCATGAAACAGCTTCCCCTCACCACTCCAGACGAAGGGTGAGGAAGCTGCGAGACCATGCTACCAAAACTCCTTCTAATCTGGACATCCTGGAACTCCACACTAGGGAGGTGCTGAAAAGGCTGGAGATGTCGCCGTGGGAAGAGGCAAGTATTAAGTTACGTGCAAGGGAAAACAAAACCAGAGTCGTTTTGTAATGTCTGTTGAAAGGACAGTGGTTTATGGATGCGTAAGAGTACAGACTAGAACTCTTTGTCATGTGAGATAAAGATAGACTGTTTGAGTATATGTCAAATGTAAATTGCTCTAGGCTAGGAAGTTCTGCTTAAGGCAGGTTACTTTCCATTACTGATGTTTTGTGTTCCTTAAATCAGTTCTGAGATACTAACATTGGGGAGTACATACCCAATCCAGCAGTTGCTGTAGCATTTCCAAGCCCAGCTTCTGGCTTGCTGTTGGTATTTCTCCAAGGGAAGCATGAAAGTATTTTAGGAAAGTTGTATTTGTTTCAGGTGCTTCAGGAGAGTATAGATGATTCAAGGAAGGAGAAGGTGCAGTCATCTCCTTTACATCCAAACATGTTTTGTTTGAGCTTTTTTCAGTTGGTTATCCAGGTGGTAGCCATCCTAGAAGTGAATTTAATCTTTTACAGAGTGCAGAAAAAACAATTGAGTTCATAAGAATAAACAATAATCAAAATTGCTTTTACTTCTTTAGGATATCTCAAGCTCAAAACTGAATGGGAGGTTTAACAAGCCCTTTCAGCCTTCTTCTACAGTACCTGAATGGAGAACAAAAGACAATGATCTTCGCCTTCTGCTGTCGAATGGAAGAATCATTAGGTATAAAGGATTGCTTGTGGATACTTTTTCCTCGTTATTATGGTCTGGAGTATGCTAGTTGTTCATATTTCTATTTGTAGAGCTTCTTAACTTCTTACCAGTAAGAGTCAGGTTAGGAATACAGAAGGAATGTCTGTGTCTGCTGTCCCCTAGTGGAGCCACAGTTAGGGAGTCAAGAGGAAGGGATTCTTTGCATGTTCCTTTGTTACAGCATTTCATTCACGTGCTCAGTAGGTTCTGAAAAAGCTGGTTTGTGTCCATCTATAAGAGTGCTTCTCATTAAAAGTACTCTGGTGTTAAACTTTGCATCTTTATGGAAATGACAGTTATATAGGAAGTAAATGGAAATACCTACAATTCAGAATGAAGAGATGAGCATAAGAGAATATTACTGTCATATCTTGAGAGTGTGTTATAAATAATGAAAGGAAAACAATTGCTTCAGGTTTTTAAGAGTAAAAACTGACTTATTTTTCTTCTTGTGAGAAGAGATGAGAGACGTCCATTTACAGATCGAAGTCTTTACACAGCAGACAGTGAAGATGAAGATGACAGGACAAGGTCGAAAAAGACAGCTGTTAAGGTAGAAGACCAGCCCTCAGGATTTGAAGGAGAAGGGAATGCAGATACCCAGAAACCACTGAACAGTAAGATTGTCTCCAAGTCCTATCAGATGAACATTTTGATTGTCTCAATGAGGGCCTAACTACTGTTTGTAATATTTCAGTCAGACTAAGTATAAAAAGGATAAATAAATCCGAGGAGTAGTATTAGAAGTTACACATTTTAAATATTTAAATATTTTAAATGTTATCTGTCTACTGGAGAAGCTAACAGGATAGAGATGAAAAGTAAAACACATTTTTATGTTAGTGTTGTCTTGAATGCTATGGACAGCATTTTTCACAGTGGAGATTTAACTAGTGTTTTTGATGAGTATTTGTTACTCTAGGTCTGCTTCATGGTGTAAGAATGCTGAATTGATTTTGTTTTTAAAACCAAAATATACCTCATTGTGAAAAGCTCATCACATCATTTCACTGTAGAGAATGAAAGATCATAATTGGTAGCTAATTTTAAATCTCTCTTATATTTTACTTTTTCTGTTCAGTTTGCCAATTTCATAGTTGATCATACAAATTTGTATGTTTTACTAATGAATTGCTTTATTCCACACAAGTTATAAGACATAATTTAAAATTAATAAAATCTTATACATTCAGCCTTTGTAATCTGTAAGGTTAGGAAAGAATTTAGGTAACCAGTGGAGTTAAATGACCCTTCACTAGGAACTAATCTTTTTTGGTCTTTTGGTAGCCTCAAGCCCTCCTCCCAGGTATTCAGCAGTGATGATTGCAGTGTATTAATAAAGTGTCAATATTGAATGCCTGTTGCCAATGCCTACTTTAATAGCACTATCTGTGTGCAGATAGAATTACCTTGACGTAGCTGTTCAGCTCTCTGCTTAATTATAATCACATCCTTTCACAGTACAGCTTAAAAGGGCTCAGAAAGTGTGTACTAGGAAACTGAAGTCAGCATTTAAAAGATGATAAGACTCCTCTGGAGACTTAGTTTCCTGCACAAAAGTCTATAACATTTGACTCTGCTGTCAGCATGAATAAAATATTTAATTATTTTCATTAACAAAGCAAATGATAATCCCTGTTGACTGTGCTTCCAGATATCACAGAGGACAGTATTAGAAAACCTGCACATGAAAGAATTCCCTCTCGAGTTTTCTTGAAACAGGGCAAACAGCTTGTTGAGTGAAGGCTTACTGTAGTGGTTTTCCACTTCCAAAATTAAACTAAGTAAACCAAACTAAATTTTACACTTGAATCAAAGATTAAATTATACAGAGAAACGGTAACTTTTCTTCAAAATCATTGCTCTTATTTGATACAGAATGAATATGGCAGTGAGTATCCAAATGTATTAAATGTACTTAAAACTGGAAGTGAATGTTGAGATTTTTCTTCCAAAAATTGAGTACTCAGGACTCTTGCTGATATTTTTAACTGAACATTGAGCATCTTCAGACTTCCCTGTTACCTGTGTGTGATTATTCTACCTTAACTGAGACCCTAGAGAGAGAGGGGGAAGGGCATTGTCCACAGAGAATTCCAGAAGAGGAACTACCTGTTCCTATAACAGCTGCCAACTTCCATTGTTCTTACTGGGACTGAGGCCAAGAGGAATGTCCACAGACAGATGCCTTTAAACAGAACAAGCTCCATCTCGCTTTGTGTCATGCCGAGATCCTGGTTTTAAATGGTGACCCCGTGTTAGTAGAGGGACAAAGATCAAGTGCTGTCCTTAACTGAGCAAGGTACTTTGTGTGGATTAAGGGAAGGTGGTTTGAGATTTTTCTTAATTCACAATGTCTTAGCCTGATCTCACAGATAATGGCTACTCTCATTCACCGATTTTGGGAATATTCCTCCTTGTCTCTGGAGGCATACAGAGCCGTATATTTTCTTGGAAAAGACAGTAGTCTAAAGGAAGATTCTTTTGATCTCTAAAAATCATATTTTCTGTATTGTTCATGCTGTTGCTTATCCTAGAATCTTAATTGCCTTTTTGAAATGAGCCAACGGCATGAGTTATCGTCAGAAATCCCTTGGGTTGTTTCGAGATGCAGTAATTAAAAACATTAATTTTATTGTTACCGGTTTAGATTACTTTATATAGCTTAATTTCCTATAGAGTGGTGTTGCTTATTTAATGTGCTTGGTTATTCCTCATGGTTCGTTCTAATACTATCTTAAACTAAAGAAGACAACCTAAACTTTTGGTCCCAGCTGTTCAATTTACTCATTTTCTGATGACAAGTCTTATGTTAGCTTTCTTCTGACTCTAAAAGTAATTATCACTGTGCAGTGATAATTAGAAATCAATAATATCCCTTGAAATTGAAATATATTTGATGCCTAATTGTGATCTTTGCCACAGTCTTCAATAGGAGCAAACCTCAACGAGAATTGTAGCGTATACATAGTTACAGGTACATCCTTTATTCTTGCATAATTATAGTGAGGAAGAATTATGTTCTTCTTTGTGGTTTCATACAAAAATATGCTGAAAACAAACCAATATTTCAATTTTACTTGTCTTCATTCTAGAGTTAATTTCCGATTACTGCAGCTTTGCTTTCAGCATTGTTTTGTATGAAACTATAAATACTTTTAAAGTGATGTTTCTTTTTTAGACTCTATTTTCTTGACACTCAGTCATCATTTTTTAACCCCATTTTGCTCTTCTTCAAAATCTTGTGCTACCTGCACGTTGTCATCTTTAACGAATTTGTACTTAATCAAGATTTTTGCCAGCAGCCTTGACACAGGTATGCAGACAGCTCCCTGGCCTTGAGCCTTGGAATCCAAGCACTTAGAAATGTGTTTCCTGCTTGTGGAGCTTTGGGACAAATGCAGTCTTTTTAGGGTACATGCTGGTGAGAACTGCTCTGACTCCAGCCTGTACAAAAAAGCAGAAACTGCCTAAGGTGCCATCTCTGGGGTGGGTGCTCTATGGGAAGGAAGAAATATAAACTCCTGCTGCACCTGATTTCCTGTCTTCATCTGCTCAATTGCTTGAGGAGTCCATTGGTCAGCATTGGGCCACTCACTGTCGTCCTAAGCAAACTCATGAACAAGATCTGTGGGTGCATTTGCCTTTGTTTACAGACTTAAAAATGAAATATGTGCTTCTTGGGTTTTGCTTCAAACATAATTGTTAAATATTAACCTAGTAAATGTTGTATCTTCTATTTTAATTCTTCTCTCTGCAGTGTTCTTTGAAAGTGTGAAATCAGAACTCAGGAATGGATCCTCAGAGTACTCTGATATTTCTGATTCAGAAGAATCTGAGCCTGATTGCACTACACAGGTACATCCAGAAAAAAGTCTCAGAAATTAATGAAGCAATTAAGTGTAATTTTGCTTACGTACTTCAGATTTATCTGATCAAAGTTTGTGTTAAGGCAGTAATAACAAAGTATTTAATTCTTGTTCACATTAATATCTGAAACAATATGGTGCTTCATTCTTCATTTATTCTAGTGTTGAGAAAAAGATAAGATGTGCTGTCTTTCCAAATTTTACCTTCTTTGTCATTGAGGTGGGACTGGCAGAGGATGGGCCCTGCTCTGGAACAAGCGAAGTCTGAGAAAAGTCAGATCCTAGTTCCTTTATTTATTTCTTTAATAACAAGTCTAAATTTCATCATTTGAATTATGAGTCTTTACCACACAGTTTCATTTTAGAGCATGGTTAATAGGAAACAATCTTACACACATTCATTTTTATAAACAACCTGAAGTAGCTAAATCCTGTTCAGGGATTTAGACTATTGGGAATAGATGGGAATCCTCCATTTGAGGGTCCAGATTGTGGTGATCTCCTCAGAATTAAATAAAGTATGAATGCACACATATGTATAGATATTTACAAACATATTTTTTAATACAACTTCTAGAATTTAGAAATGTGTGTATATGTCTATAAGTATTTCAATTCTTATTTCATTTGCACTTATTCCTAAGTGCAGACCCAATTCTTCCTGGGTTTGTACTTAGGAATTTAAATTTTTATTGGGTAGCAGTAAGGTGAAGTGATTACCTCAGTTTTTTGTTTCATGCTTCTGGAAGGCCTTCATCTTTCTTTCAGTTATCAGCCTATTGTATGACTTTCCAAGAAGTCTTCAAATTCCTACTTTTTTCATGATAGTCAAGATTTTTTTTTTTTTTTTTGATACTTGCTGTATTTCATCATTACCTAATCTAAATGTTGAAGTAAGTGATAGGAACCTTCATGGTGTAGTTTCTTCTGGTTTCCTAAACTGCATTGCCAGCAATTTTGGCTCAGGTTTCATTTTCTAAGACACAGAATCAGTAGTTACTCAAGTGATACATTTCATCTTCACAGGAGAATATAGCCAGTTTTGCATGACTTTGTAAATGAGTGAATGCTTTATATTTATGCTATACTTACTCTCTTAGTTCTTTCCATATTCTCCTGCTTTTTAATTTCTAATAGTATCTAATGGGGTAACTTTTCTGCATGTTGAAATTTGTCTTTTGGAATGACATATCCAAAATTAATTCTCTTACTAGCACTTGTAAATCCTTTAAATGTCTTTATATGGTACTGAAGAGGTTCTTAACAAAATAATACCTTTATTACTAACACTAGTTTCATAGTTATCATTTAATTGCCCATTTGTGTCACTTTCTAAGGGTCAAAGATAAGGAATCTGCTCGTGTGAATGAAACTATTGTATAAAAAACCTCTTGGTGATAAAAGGCTCTTCATTCATTCCAGTTCTGTTTTTGATGATGGGGATAATGGTGTGTCAGTCTTGAAAGATTATGACTCCTCCATGTTCTGATCTTCTGTTTTCAAAGCTTCTGTTCCTTGTCACATATATTCCTTAGCTTGAAAAAAATAATTGTGATGTTCTCTGTACTTGTTGAAAATAGATTAGTCTGAATTACCAAGATGGAACATATGTACTGCAGCCCTTGCTTCCTGTAAAGGCATATTGAGTCACATATGGTTGCTCCACCTTTGAGAAGCTCCTGCCCATACAAGCTGTAATCTCAGCAGGAGCTGAAAAGCTCTTTCATTCATGAAAATGCCTCTGTAAGAGGGGCAACAGCTGTTGTGTCTCTGTTCCTGCTGTCTTCTGGATTTACCTGAGAGCATCTGTCATTCATCAGAGATGGTGCTGTTGAAAGTTATATTTTTGTGAGAGCAGGAACCAGAAGCAGTTTTCTGGGGCAGAATATGTCCTGTTATATATAATAGGCATCAATTCTGTCTGCTGCTTGGAGCCATACTTCTGTATTTTTTTAATGTACTTTGAATATTGAAGATAAGAATAATTAATGCTCTTATTAAGGAGGATGCAGTGATTGGAGTATGGTGTAATATGTGTGGTGCTTTGTAAAAACTGGGTTTTGGAGATGCTTTCTGTATTGTGGAACATGTACTTATCAGTATTACAAAATTTGAACTTATCTCAGCTGCTGTATTCAGATTACCTGCATTCTGGATACTGTGAGTATCAAAAAAGTTCAACCTTGAAGGTTTTGAATTCTTTATTTAGTATAAACTAAGGTAGAGTCTCCACTTAAGAGGTCTGGTGACGATTCTGCATACTGTTTCCTCTTGTTTCAGCAGAAGGATTCCTCCACAGAGGAGTCAGAAAGCTCAGGTGATGAAGAGAAGCAGGAAGTAACATCAAATTTCAAAGAGGAATCTAAGGTCACAAGAGACCTTTGTCAAAACACCCAGAAGCCATCCAGAAATGAAACTCCCAGTAAAAAGTAAGCACATTGTGGGCACTTCTTGTAAACTGTTAGACCTTTTAGCATTTATTTATGGTTCTCCTTTATAGCAATCTAAAAATCAGTCATTCAAAGGGTTCTGTTTTGAGCTGCTTACTATTCCCTTGATTTTCCTAGGGAATGTCCTACCTCGACAAGTACAGAAGAAGAAGCTATTCAGGGCATGCTTTCTATGGCAGGATTGCACTATACTACATGTTTACCAGGTCACACTCAAAGCACAGACTGCACAAATAAAAGAACCTCTCTTCAGGAACACAGAAGCTACCCCAGGAGTCGGCATAAAGACAGACAGCCGTCTCAGAGCCACAAAACCATAGAATGTGGTAGGTGTCTGAACTGAGGATACTGCAGCTCCCTGCTTTTGGACATGGTGCTCAGAATAATCACTTAAAGTTACATTTTTACATTTGTAGTTATTAGATTAGTAGCATTTAAATAAATCAGACTGACATTTAAAAAGGTGTATTTTGTGGTTTTGCTTTGTTGTTGGTTTTTTCCTATAAAAAGTAAATACTGCTTCTGAAAACCAGGACAAACTTAGCTTGTCATCAGAATACCCCTTCTAAATATTTCCATCTAAAAGTTTTGTGGCATTCTTACAAGAATGGGAAAGTTAAGGCTAGATTGAAAGTATTAAAATTTAAGCTTGTTGAACTTCTCTTTAGGTATGTCTGTGAAGGAAGAGGAAGGAGACTTGGGAACTTCAGCATGGACTAGACACCTGAATGAAGCTTCGAGGATTAGCCCTCAGGTAAAGTAATACTTAGAACATATTGAACACATTTTTATAGGAGAAGAGATCATGAAATTTTAAATTCTGAAGGCATGGTGGACAGGTCTTTACATATTGCGTATCTGACAGATACTTCTGGTTCTGGTAACTGGGTTATTTTTGTCATGCATTTTTTCACTGTTGTTTTGGGATTTTTCCTTTCAAATTATTCTCTCTCATAATGCTTAGTATTAAGGTGTTCAGGGCAATCTTGAAAAGTAAAAAAGTACTGCATTAAAAATGTGTGAATTTTTGTTAATTCTAACTGGGGAAGCACTTTGTTGCTTATTCATTATTATTCCCAACCAGAAAATCAGAGCAAGTGGAACATGTTGATAGTGTGTATAGCAAAGTTTCTTGCTTAGGAAATTGGTACTGCTAAACTGATAGATTGCAACAGCTAGCAGTCAGGAATATTTTTGTTTTCTGATGTCCACATGGAATACAGCAAGGTATGAAAGGCTGTGTGTCTTACACTCTGAGCTTTTCTACACTGTGAACTTTAAATATATTTCTGAACTTGTCTGTGTTAGAAGAATTAGAATAATTAATTAACGAGAATAACTAAAGTTGCAAAACTACGGCCATTAAATAGCACTGTTTTTAACTGCATGCTTTGTGGTGTTTGCTTTGTAAGAATATCTGACTACATGGTGCTCCTTTACAGTTTGTAATTCCAAATTTAGGATTTATTCTTTCACCAGCTGAATATTGAAAACAAATTACCTATTAAAGTCGTCATTGATCATGGTATGACTTGCTATAGTGGCTGGCTTAATCAAGAACAATTGCATTTGTTTTGCTCACTGCAAACTGAAAACAAAAAGTAGAGGAATTGAGTACATTAGTGTGTGTACTTAAAGTGTAGCATTGCCCTTAGGTGCATATGGAAAAGCTTGCACAGAGACTGTGTAGTATGTTATCTTTAAGAAGTATCTATTCTAAAAGAAATGGTGGCTCATAAAATGACCAGATACTGGTGGAACAGAAATACCTGTTTCAAAGACACAGTAGTATAATCAGAAAAATCGGAGTGAACCTGTAGCCTGAAGCTGCTAACTTGAACATGTTTTCTTCTCATTTCCATACTAGGATGCAAATAAAACTCAAAAATATATCAAGAAGGAGGGTGCATCAGAAGGCAGTCTTAAGGTTCAGGAAAACAGAAGCCTAGTCCACAGCAGCAGCTTGAGTTTTCAGCATGGCAAATATACGCGAGATTCCAGCCTGATGCAAGCAGATTGTCAGCTGAGTGACGGCAGCCTTAGCCCTGACAGGCCTTACGGTGAAACGTCCTTGTCTGTCCCACTGCACCCAACAAAGAGGCCGGCATCAAATCCACCCCCTATCAGCAACCAGGCAACTAAAGGTAACGCTGATCTCCATCCCCTTGCCAGAGCGGGCCGGGGGAGGGAGGTAAAAGGCTGAAAGCACAAACTAGGTAAAGGACAGGATTAGACCTTGGGGAAAAATAGGCAGTGAGCAC
This sequence comes from Hirundo rustica, assembly GCF_015227805.2. NCBI lineage: Eukaryota > Metazoa > Chordata > Aves > Passeriformes > Hirundinidae > Hirundo > Hirundo rustica. Next base: position 64,117,990 of record NC_053453.1, on the reverse strand, counting down.
GCTGTGGACACTCAACGTTTTGGCACAGAATATGGGGAGGTGGAATTAAGAGAGATCTAACTGGCCTGAGTCGCATTTGCTTATTGCAATGAAGGTTTTAGAAACTCTAACCCTTCAGAAGTAGTCTGATGAGCATACTATGTAGGTTTTAGCTTCTGCTTTATATTCTGTAATTCACTCGAGGGAATAACTTGAGTAAAATTCAGGAAGCTCAGTTTACATTCTCCCCTACTACACCCTTCATAGACTGGAAATATTTGTAAATAATATATTCATTTTATTTGTGATAATTCTAGCCAGAGTTCAAGGAAAACAGTTCTCGGGGTTGTTTTTTTTAACTGTTCTGATTCCCTCTTTGTTTTTCGAACTGATTCTGATGAAAATTTTGCCCGCTTCAGCTCGAAAGCTGGCTTTCACCGTTATTCTAGAATGATTAAAATTCATTTTGAAGTTCCTGACTGAAGTCCCTGCTTGGGTTTTTCAGGCAAACGTCCAAAGAAAGGAATGGCAACTGCTAAACAGCGCCTTGGGAAGATCCTGAAGCTGAACCGGAATGGCCATGCACGCTTCTTTGTTTAATGTAGCTGCTACTTCTACTACTGCTGTCTTTCCTACACAGACCAGTATTGAGGGCAACAGAGCCTGGAGCTGCTGTTATTCCTCTGCTTGAAGCAGACTTGCATGTACCATAGAAAACACTGCCTGATGAACGAAAGAAAGAAAAAAAAAAAAAAAAAAAAAAGAAAAAAAAACAAAAACAAAAAACCCACACACACAAAAAAAAAAAACCCAACCCAATGCTGCATTTTCACTGTGCCACACCTGCTCAGCAATAACCATACGGGAACGGGGAAATCTTCAGAGAGACATGGACTGTGAGAAATAGTCTCTCATCAGGGCTTGAATATCATTTGTTGCTGGTAGTTTCTGACCTAAATTAATGAGGGGAAGATGATGAAGGTGGTTTATCAATAATTTATTTCTGATAGATTTTTCACAACTTTAAAATTCATTTAAGAAACTATTTATTTGGAAGACTTTTTCTGTGGGGGGGGTTATTAATTTAGATTTAATAATGTGAAAGTTTTAAATTGTTTTGATAATGTGTGTTTGGTGCAGTGGAGAGCCACATTAATTGTGATTAGTCTGGACTCCTAAATTTGATATTCAGGTTATAGTCTTAAATAGGGGTGAGATGCATTATTAATTATTTTTTAAATTAAGGCATAAGGAATCTTTTTATTTTTTTTCCTGCTTTTTGTAAGCTGTTGGCTGGGCTTCTGTTGACTTGCAAGTTGCTTATTCTCTGCCAGCTTGACTATTTTTTGACCTGTCCTTTTTAATATCAGATTTATTTATTTAATGGACTAGAAGAGACTCCTAAAGACAAGAATTTTCTTATGTCAGTCCAGTAGCTAACTTGTTTTAAACTGCAGCTCTTTCCTCCAAATCTGAGTACATATTTTTCTCCTGATGATCCACCTGTGATGGTTTTCTTCTGTTAAAAGACTCCCTGAAATTGTATTTGTACAAATTCAAGTTGTTTCAGAGTTGGTACAAAGGAGGAAGACCCAATATATCTTTTGGAGGAACAGGGACATCAGTTTAGATAAATATTTCTTCAGAGCACTTGCTCTCAAATAACTCATAAGATACACATTGCAGTCAAAAGATTTGGCGTTTTACTTAATGTAGCATGGAAGAAGCATTAAAGTTGTTATTGTATGTTAAACACATTTTACTGGAGAGTCATGAAAGCAGGAGAACATGTGTTGCTTTCAAAGCTGGGCAAGACAGCAAAATCAAAGTCTTAACTGGTCCATATATATAAGCATTTAAGTAGCTTACTGGTATCAGAAGGATCATTTGTGTCAGGCTTCATACAGAACTGATAGCAAATGCCAATTCTGAATTATTGTAAATAATTTTGATTTAAAATCTGTATTTTTCTGTAATATAAAATTAAATATTTAACTTTTGAGGGACGGGGATGAAGGCAGAAGGGGGAATACTTTTACTTGATTCTGGAAAAAGGGCATTTTGCCGGGTCCAGCCGAAATGTAAGCATTAATATGGTAGTGACAACAATATTGTTGGTTGGTTGGGGTTTGTTTTTTGGGATTTTTTTTGAATGGTGAGAGTAAAAATACTCCCGCATAGCTGTCCAGGTCATCAAGCCTGGTTTTAATTTTCCACAAACCTTGATTTTAATTTTCCACACCAATTTTTCCTTCCTCCATATCCTATACTGGAATAATTTTCTCTTGTGGTTTAAAAACAAAGTCAGTTTTATTTTCCAGAATCTTTGTGCAGAGTTATTTTTATTTAGGCTAGATTATGAATGCCTTTAGAAATTTGTGGAAATAGTTCTGATGTCAGGTGTTCTTTATTGCTGCAGGGTCAGAACCAGTTAGCACTATGTTATCCTGTTTCTAAATGGAGACACATCAAAATATAATGCCACTGCAAAAAAGTCAGGTAGCTTTCTTAGCTTTACTTTGTCTGGAGCTTGAAAATTACAGTTTAGGAGTGTTTTTTGAAGCCCTACTTTTACATTATGACGACTTGACTTGTTTTGTGACTTGCATGGATGAATTTTTAAGCTTTTTTTTTGTTTGCTAATTAATGTTTCACAAAACTAAAGTTTTTAGTCTTTTTATTTTTTTTTTAATTTAACACAAGTTATCAACCTTTAGAATATTGGGAATGGAGGTAGTCAAGGATTTCAAAAAGCAGAAGATAAGCTAAAAAGTATTCTACAGGTGCTGAAAATGACTATAAGGACTTGCTGTTCTCAGGTGCTATGTTTTCTAGATGGAAATAGTTAAAAGAGAATATTTTAACTATCTTCTAATATGTTCTCACCAAAGTAAGTCAAAGAAATAAACTATGTTGTCCATATTAGTTAAAATAATATACGCATATAAATTTTCTCTTCATTTAAACGAGCAGATGGATTAATGCATGCCAGGCTTTGGAAGCTGTTGTAGCTTTAGCCTATCGAACCAAACTGTTTCCTTCCTGCTGGCTGTACAATTTCTAATGATAGAAAATTCTGGTTTAGGGCAGCAATCGGATTCAGAGCAGAATAAAGAATGAGTTTGCTCTCCTTAAAGACAGATTTTTATCTGAAGTAAAAGTATGCCAGAATAGAATCTGGAGTAAGGAATTTTAAAATACAGAGTATGCTTTGTTGTACATGTGATTGATTTATGCAAAGTCTCTTTTCTGACTATCCATGCTATTTATCTGTATCTTACTGTTGAAACATAGATATGGCTGGACCCATATATATAATTCTTCTTGGTTTTATCCGTTCCTTTACCTAATTTTCTAGCTTTTTTTTTTTTTCCAAGTGGCTCTCCACTGTTATGAATTTATGTAGTAGTCTCTTCACAGGCTGTCAACAGGCAGAGGTTCATTCCCATTTTCTTCAAATATCCATGCTTCCAGCAGAAATTAAATCTGATGTTCCAACTCAGAACAAGTAATTCAGAAGAAATTGCCATGTTGAGCAGTATTACAAACAAAAACAACAAAGAGAAAACAAAAAAAATCTCCTGGTAGCTCATGAAGAGGATGTGGTGACCTCACTTGTTTTGTGTACTTGTATGTAGAGATATATTTATTGTGTTCTAGCTGAAATCACGTCTGCACCAATCTTCGTGTGGATGGACTGAACCTTGTGTTGTTGTAGTGGAGAGAAAAAGCCCAGTTTTTTTCCTTGCTGTCTCACTTGGGGTGGAAGAGGGAGGGAGTAGGAAACACTGTCTGGACAACAGCAAATTACACCTGCTATGGGAACTTGTTTTCAAGGATAATCTTTTTTTGAAAAGTCAGAGAACTTGCATTTGGCGTAAAACTCTTTTTTTTTTTTAAAAAAAAATTGTTGTTGTTGCAGAACAATAAGAAATGAAATGTTGTAGGGATTTTCCAACTCTCTAAAGTTCTCATATTCCTACAATAGCAAAAAAAGAAACAAACATGAAAATGGAAAGACCACCTAGAAACTATATCAAAGACTCTTCCAGCAACTTTCCCTTTTCTTCTCCTACTATACTTGCTGATAAACCCTGGCTACAGGGTAGCCTTTGTTGACCTCTGAGGTAGATTACCTATGCAACCTATAATACTCTACATTAATTCATTCTTAGAAAGAATTTTGGAAGGGTTAGATGTTGGGAGTTAAAATTGTTGTTTTCTGATCACCTGGGGGAGGGGTTGGGGTTTTGATTTTTTTATTATTTTTGGTGGTTGAGGTGCTTCTGTTACCTTTGGTAGAGATGTAAGAGCACAGTGTCATGACCACATTTTAGACGCTTCAGCTTTCCCTGGGCTTTGCTCTAAGGCATAAGCTACCTTCACTCACAAGATCATAAAGTTGCAAGTGCTGAAATTTTTTTTGCAGGATTTGAAAGCCGGAGCTGGTAAGAATTTTGCCTACCCCTTTTTGGTAGCTGTGGAGACTAAGCAGAACTGAAACTAGAATGACCCAGTGACTGGTGTCCTCTTTAGGCTCCACATGCCCACCTGTCCTTCACACTCCCACCACGACCCCCAAGCCTTGTCTTTCCAGAGTGTCATTCACATAACACTTCCAGACCATTAAAAGCTGTCTGTGGTTCTGGGGCTGAGTGAGCCCAGCACTACTCTTTGACAGAAGAATTATAAATGGAACCAAGGGCCTTACTGTTTATCGTGAAACAAGATGAAAAGCTGCAACATCCATTTTTCCAAAAAATAAACCCAACAAAAAAAACCACCCTGGTAACCCTCTTTGTGGGAGAGTATGAATGATAAGTCATGCAGTGGATGGGAAATGAAAGTAGCACTGATAAGGAGATGCACGTTCTTCACAGGCTGCATTTCTGTTTGGAATAAAAAGGACTTTTTCTACTTTTAATATAAATTAAGCCATAAGAGTTTCATGCTGTGGGAAGGGAATGAAAGGGATCACTTTAAGAGATTATATTGATATGTATTGTCACTTCTGCTGGGAAATGTCTATTGCTGCCAATGCTTTGGTGAATTTTTTTTAAAAAACGAACACGGAATTTGAAAAAAAAAAAAAACAAACAAAAAAAAACGGGGCTAGTTCTTGGCTATATTTACTAGTTTTGTAGTAATGTTTTGCTGGCCCATTTGTCTTTTCCTCCTTTTTCTACTCTCATAGTCTAATTTCTATCTTTCCTTCTTAATGTTTCTGAAAATATTAGCTTGTCTGCTCAGTAGGGGTCGGTGTATGTGTGTCTTCCTTTTTACAGAAACGCACTACTGTGTTAAGTATTTGGCTGGGAAATGGGATGCTGCAGCTTTAAGAGCATTTTTTTCAATTCATAACAGTATTTCCCATCCTCTTTTGCCTGCAGGCAGGGAAAGTGTATGTACAGTATTTATTTTGTTCTGATTTTACTTTAAATTTGTAAGTTTCTATAAGTAGTTCACATGGATTATTCTAGGGGAGAACAAGTGGCTTTGTTTAAATTTGTATTTGATATTCATAGTTTCCACTTTCTGTACTTTAAAATACTGAAATTAAAAAATTGTATGCTTATGTTTTGATTTTAGCACTCGAAAGTGTTTAATTTCTTCAGACTTCTGCTCATTTACTTCAGTGTAAATACAGTAAAATGTACATAATATCATCAGAAAAAAAATGCATTTCTAGGTTCAATCTCTGTGCCCTTTGCTTGTCACATTTTAAAGAAGAAATTTGTGGAGAAATGTGAGGGAATATTCTCATACCTTTTTTTTTTCTTAAATTTTTTCGAAGTGCAAATTTAGTTTCAATCCACTTATTATATGGTGACTAAATGCATTTTGTGAAGATGTGTATATTCTTTTTGAATTCTAATATAAAAAAAGGAGATGGAAGTGTTTGTGATTCATCATATTATCATATCTAGATCTGTAAGAAGGATGTCAAATGGTATTTTTGTATTCTTGCTCTTGGTTTTTGTTCAGGTTTGTCTCATGCTACTTATGGCTGACTCAGCTTTTGATTTATTGCTTGTTTTGGTTTTTTCTTTTTCCTTGAAGTGTGTGCAGTTTCTGGAAGAAGAGCTTTCTCTTTCACACTTACATATGCTTAGCCATAGTTACTTTTGTCCTGGCGGACTTCCCTGCTGGTTTTCCCCTCCAGACACCATCATCTGGTTTGCAGCCGCCGGTGCTCCCTATTCTGCCTCCTGTGGCAGTGCAGCGTTTGCATGTGGGTGCTTCCCAAGGGGATGATGCAAGCATTGCTGCCCCACCCTGCAGCTTGGTGTAAAGCCCAAAGTAAAAAAGTTCTTTTGCCCCACTGAGCTTCTGCAGTGATGTGCTGAGGGCCGTTCATGGGAGCCTGAGATAAATGATGCACCAGTGGCATTTGCAGAATTAAGTGGTAAAAGAGTTTGATATCAGCATCCCATTGAGCTGTTCAGGTTTGCTTCTTAGCCTGGCTTTTAGTTTACAGAGAAATTACGGTTGACTGTAATGACTAGAAGATCTGTTCGTTGACTTAATTGTGCCAGGTGCTTTACAGAAAAAGAACAAGAATGCTGACCTCATCAAACCATGTACTGCTTAATGGAGCAGTTAAAAACCCATGACAAACTAGGAAGTTTCGTGGCCTAAAGTTTGAAACATGATAATGTTGCAGATTTGGGGAGCAGAAACTTCCATGCTGTTCAAAAAATAAATTTCATTTGAGTGGAGGGAAAAATCATGAGTCAGGTAGAGAGGTTGATGATAAACTATTTATACATTCAGATATCTGTTCCCGTTGTATTTTGAGATTCTTTTACATCTTTTCAATTAATGTGTTAAAACTGATTTTAAATTTGGTTAGCCCAGGGTTTGCCAAGGATCCGAAAGAGCTGTTTGTCTGCCAGAGCAACTGCATATTTTGAAAAGGTCTTAATCACTGTGATTGAAGAGCAATGCTACAGCCTATGCATTTCCATCACTCATCTGGATTTGTCACACTCAACTCACTGCTCATAGTTATGTTTTGGTCTTAAAGTGATAGACTTAGGAGAGCTCCTCAGTGGGCCACCAATACAAGTTTCATACCCATATAAAAACCTACACAAGCAACTACACTATTTGCCCTTTTCTTTTTTGCCAGCTACACTTCAGAGGTTTGGTTTTTTTTTCTGTCTCAGCTGTTTAATGAATGACAGGATAATACACTGGAAAACATATCTTAAGTGCTGCTTTAAATGCTACTGGATAGCCTTCAGCAGCTGGAGCCATATTTTCATTAAAAGTCAGAGTTTCTGGTCTTCTGCTTTTCTGTTTGCAGAGGATGGGGAAATACTTACCTTCTTTCCTGAAGGACAGGTGGATTTTAAAGATATCAAGGCTACCTAATCCGGCAAAAGAATTGAATTTCTAAAGTCAGGGAATGAACAAGATACCTTTCTTGGTGTCTGAAGACTAAAGCGACTGATTTTGGGTTTTAACAGTATTCTGCTGTGTTTGAGGTGAAGTACCCACATGTGAAGTGCCTACAGACTGGCTTTTCATTTCTCTACATTTAGTAAAGTTCACCTCTGTCCAGAGGGCTTGTCCTGACCTGCTTAAGTTGTGAAGCTTTTGTGGTGGCGGCTCATTGGTTAACATGCTCAACCAAACCTTTTCTAGTTCGTTCTGTTTAGGTGGAACTTTGGATTGATTGAAACCTGACTAATAGCAGGAATATGGTGAAGTCAATCATGCTGAGTGTTAGTTTCTGTAGAAACTTAGGTTTTTCTTTGTGTAGAAGTATTTGTCTTGGGAGCTCTTAAAATAACACTTTTAGTGCTGGTAAGTAATGTCAGCTGTCTCAAGCCAAAAATTAATGAAGACTGAAACTGTAAAACCATAATGGTATTGTTACTCCTCCTGATACAGCCAGGATTGTTAAACACCTTCGTTTCCACAATGGTAGTGACTGAATTTTTTACCTGCAGAAAAAACAGGTGGTGATCAAGTCAGTGAATAAAATCTGTCATTGCCAGAGGTCAGATTATTCCACCTAACAGCTGGCTAATAGCGCAGTTTGCTTTGTCTAGACTATGGTCTGATTTCTTGAAAGCCAATTATATTCAGTCTTTAGAATAACTACTGCAAATTTTCAAAGAATTGTGTTTGGCTTAATAGATCTATTTATCTGTACTGCTTCTGCTGTATTTGCCTTGGTCTTGGAAAAAATACTCTACTTTGGAACATATAAGTCAACTAAAAAAAAAAAAAAAAGAGATACAAAGAGTCTGCTTGTTTGTGATGCTTTGCCCCAAAGTTTATTCCTTGTAAGAAAGTTTTGCTGCAATGAATGTGAGTAAAGTTCCCGTCCATACTTGGAGAATGAGATATCTGTCTGGAGGAAACATTTGCCCATGAATCATGCACCTTGGTGGTAAGTCATAAAGACACAAGTTGGCTTTTTGTTCTGGTTAAGCTAAAGGCCAACAAAACTCTAGAAACTGCTACTCTGGTCTCCTCAAATAGCACATGGGCTGTGGAAATTTTGGTTTAACTTGGCAGCAGTTTCAGCTGAGTATTAATTTGAAGAAGATACTAAATCTTGTGCTTCATTCTTAAGCTGATTTCTAGTTACAAAGGGTTTTCTACTTTTTTACAAAAGGTCTTTGAATTGCTCTGTTACAGTTCCGGCCCAGTAAAAATTTTCCTGTGCTCAACTAGCCCTTGTAGAAAGGGTTTCAAATTCCATCATGATATGGTTACTTATCAGAGCTGTTCCCATGTGTTAAAGCATTGCACCTCTTGAAGAAGAGCATTCAAAATGTATTTGCCATGCCAGCTGTCCTAAAAGTAATGTCAGAACTGATTGTTCAGGTGAGGTTTGTCCTTGAGAGGAACTGTTCTGCTTCCAAGTCTGTTCATACTCAGCCCAGGTTTGCTGGGATCAGGGAGAAGAAAAATCTGTGAGCTGTGCAGTGCACTACTGCAAATTGAGTTGATTGTATTGCAAAGACTGCTGGGCAGCTGTGCCTGTCATTGAGCACCACAAGGGATGCTGAACTGTAGTCTTGGGAGGGAGACTAAGCATTGAATGGGACATGGCATGTGAAGGATGCCTTTTCCTCCAGGCTTTTGCAGCAAGTCAGAAAAGAGGAATTGGTGAGATGCTTTGGGAAAACTCCAAAACACTGTATAGCATACCTCTTCTGGTGCTGCAGGAAGTTATTTTAGACACTGGTTCTGTTAATGCATTTTCTGCACTGTTAAGAGGATTTCGCTTTAGTAAGTTCAGTTTGTATAGAACATGGAAGATGCTTTGTGTTATACATCCCAGTTCCCTTATGAATGACGTTTGGAAGTGGTCTGTATTGGACCTGAAGTATTTGGAGAGTGGGAATTCCTGTGTAGCCCTCATGGTTCTGATGTAAGATATTTCCTCCATGCAAACCTTATGTACTCACAATACAGGGCCCTGATATGCCCTGATAGCTTACAGACTGTTTTCAGTAATGTTGTCATTATTTTTCTGTTGCCTCTAATCTGAAAGAATTTTGAACGGTATAAAATGTCAGCTACCAAACTCCAGTAACATTAGCTATGATTAAACAAATGTCTTCACTAATCCTTTTGTTGCACATTGCAATAGACACCAAAATAGTGCTGTCAATACTCTTAAAATACTTAAATTCTTTTCCCCTTGGTTGGGATATTCAGCCATTTCTGTATTTTTTTTTTTTTTTTCTGCACTGATATGAACTCTCACTATATTTTACAGTTCATGGCTTGAAGAAAAAGCTGAGTTGCTATTCTGTGCCTCACTGTTGTGTTTCACTGAAAAGGACTAAAAGATTGGGAACAGCACAGAAAAGAAATCACTGTTCTGTTAAACGTTCTGTGGAGTCCATACCTCCTGTCATTAGAGCACAGGTTGTGGTATAACTTGATATATTAAAGATGTCACGTTGACTAGTCAGATCAAAATGTGCATAGTGGTAAAGAATAGAAAAAACATATATATAAAATGAAGTAATCTTTTATTAATTAACTACAGGAATACTAGATTTTTTTTTTTTCTCTCACCTGCAAGAAGGAGTTGAACGGAATAGGCTTAATACCTGAAAGAGTTGGTAGAAATCACTGCAAGTAACAGGGCCAAAATAGGGTTGGTTTCTGACTAGAAGCACCGCTGTTTGTTTTCAGGGAAGAATCTGCTTAGATTTGCACACCTTGTCTACCCTTTTTTTCCCCAACTAATTCGTATAGTGAACATGCATATGATAATTCTGATGAGATCAGTATTAATGCCTCAGCTGATATAGTGACATATTTAAATATATAGCTGTTCTTCTAAGGGTTTTCAGGTGATGCTGCGGTTTGCTTTTTTTGGCGTCCTTGGTCAAGACTTAGGATGATTCAGGACTCTCAGTGCTCCCCCGGAAAAAAGCGATCTTGCTTCGTTCCTACCGTGTTGTGAGAAGGGGGCAAGATCGCCCTCTCTGCTGCCTGGGAGTTGCTTTCTCCTATGCAGGAATTCTTCCAAGGGGGAAGCTTTGGAATTTGCCGCTGAATCTAAACTTTTGTTTTGCTAATGTGAGAGGGCCTCAGGGGTGTACTGGTGAGGGAAGGGGTCAGAGGGAATCGCAAGTCGGCAGAGTATTCCCACCCCGGCAGCCCCTGCGGAGCGGGGCGCGGAGCGGGCGGGAGCTGACCGCCATCCCTGCCTTCGCCTGCGCCGCGGCATCGGCAGCGGCCGGGCTCGGATCCGAGCAGCCTCACCGGGAGGCTTTTGGTGATCCTCCGGTGCCCTCCTCTTGGCCTTTGCGTGGATGTCAGCTCTGCCGAGGTTAAGCACATTCCTGTGATAAACACGACGCAAAACGACCTGGAGTTCCCCAAGCTGTGCCTGGAATGGTGCGAGCTTTCTTATGAATGCATCCCCTGAGGTCAGCTTGGCGTTTTGAGCGTTTTGAAGTGCCGTCGATGTCTTACTTTTCCGAACAAGTTTTTCACTTACACTACCAGCATAGTAGAAGTGAACATCTCCATTTTGCAATTTTGGAATAGTTCTTTCTAAACCACAGCCCTTTGGGTTTGTTTCGTTCCTCATTTGTTACTTTGAAACTGAATGGAGCGTAGCTTGGGCCGATGTTGCAGTCACATCATAATGTAGCAGCTTTGCCTGGAAAACCCTGTCAGTGGCACTGAATCGGCAGCATTTCTGTTCCTGCAGTAGCAGGATGGAAGGAGGCTGAACAGATATATTTTCCTTTTGTTTAAAAACATCTAAACTAACCATCTCTTGGAGACTCGTTTAAAAGCTTTGGATCCCTCTGCTTGAATTTCTTTATCAGCTGCCAAGAAGGTTGGGCTGTAACGGATCCAGATTCTGGCTGGTTTTGCAAAGGATCAGAATTGGAGGATATTTACTGACTCTCTTTTTTTTTTTTTCCTATTTAATTTCTCGTGTTTTGATTTGTATACTATTGCAACCAAGTTTGATGCAAGTTAAAAATCAAAAATCTGATAAATCTTACATGGATTATTTATTTATATTTTTAGTTTTTGTAACTGGAAGCTATAGAATCTCAATGAGCATTTTAGAGATCTATATTAATTTTTACTTAATTCTCCACCTAATTTTTTGGCTATGCTTTGCAGTGTTTCTGCAGTGAACTACTGAGTCCTTTTCAATGATGGGAGTCTCATACATAAACTAAGCTATCTCTGGCCTTCCCTTATACGTCTTTATACGTTTTTCAAATTCTCCAAATCTTTGGTGATGTTTCTGAGTGAAACCCTTGCAAGCTGATTTTCCTGTCTCCTTAAATATTATTGATATTTTAAGGTGGTAACTAATCACTCACACACTGTGAGCCCAAAGGTTGGCATACCTGTGAACAGCCAGCAAAACTCAACATCCTGAAAAACTTTCAGATCAACACCATCAAATTATCATCAATAACACAGATACCCAGGAAATCAAAAATATAATGGTAAAATTTAGAAAAAGTGGTTTTTCTCTCATGGAGATGTTATGGCAAGAGACTTTTAGATCACTTTCAAACATAGAACCTGCATCTTTTTTATTTTGCGAGGTATCTTAGGGGTGTGCAGTAGAAAAGTTCCATATTTGTGTCTGTGTGTATGCAGTGCATTTATTCCATGCTTTCCCCCAAGCAGGGATTGACTTCTGAGGTAAATGCTCTTTACCCAGGAATGCAGTTGGACACAGGGCCAAGACTGTGCCTCTGATCCATGGTGTAATCCACTTCTCTCTCTCTGAGACAGAACCTGAGTGAAATCTAGGTTTTGGAAGGCCATGGTTTGCACCTCATATATGAAATAAGGGACAGTGATCATGTAGAAGCAACAAAGGAAAAAGAAGGAAGGGATGCTGAAGATTGTGGGGGAAAATGAACCCTCTTGCGTTATTTAGGTCAGCTGTTGAACAATTCTGTGCTGAGTCATCAGAACGATGTCCTGGACAGAACATTTCTAAAAGGAGCCTTTCTAGTGCAAGATGCTGGGTTTAATAGCTCTGTTGTGAGGATCTTGGGTGTGTACAGAAAATGGGCAGGATTTACAACAGTTTCTACTGGCACACCCTGAGGAAACTGCCTGATGCCTCCTTCTGAAATTTCCCAGTAGGTCAAGTTGGGTTTTGATGGCAAGGCTCTGAGCAAAGGCAGATGTGGTGCCAAGGTTATGTTTCTATTACCTGGCTGGTAGAGTGTGTAAAATAAATTAATATTAGTTCATTTAAACATGTATTCAGGTATTCATATATTTAAATATCTTTATAAAGAAATCAGAAGTTGTTCTGCAGTGCTGTAATGTCATATTTTGATGGCCAGCCAGAAAGGGAGTAGAGACCATTGCTTGTGACAGTCTTTGCAAAAACTTATATTGTTTTTTTTTTCCTCCCTCTTGTTTCTTTTGGGTGTTACTGCTTGTCCTTAGTGATGTATCCTTTCTGGGATGGCAGCTGCTGGATGCTGGATGCTTGTGCAGTGCAAAGAGATTTAGTTAGCACCTTGAGCCAGGATTAGTTATAATTCAACTGTCTGTAATATTTTTACCCATGCGGTTTGAGTAGAATAGAGCTTCCCATTCCATCCATTCCAGTCTCAGAAGATGGTAGGAATAACTCCTTCCTCTTTCCCTCCTGCAGACTCAGCATGGAGAATGCTTCAGCAGATGTAAATATTTAGGAAGGATGTATTTCCTTGGCTGTTGTTCATACAATACTGGAAAGCACAGCAAATTAAATTAATTCTTCTGCTCGGAACAAAATGTGATACTTGTGATTTTTATGAAAAATACCCCAAATATGAGGGGTAAGGATGTGTTCATTCCCTTTAGCCACATGTGCAAGCAGTGAGGAATGAAAGCCTTCACATCACTCCCAGAATATGTGGCTCGTTTTACATTTCCACTTTATGCATTTCTTGAGCAGGGAAGAGAAGACCAGTAGAAAGCTGTGTTTTTATTCGAAAGCTGTATTTTTTTATCCTTGGGCTCTTACCAGAGGGAAGTGAGGCCACCAGGAGGAGCTCCTGACACAGCCTGCAGCGTTAACCTCCTGCCTCCGAGCCTGTCAGAACTTCTCCAAAGAGGGAACTTCAAGTCTGAGCAGTGCAGGGGCAGTCATCCCCTCGATGCTGTCAGTGCTGGCATTTGACGCAGGAATGCACAAAGTAAAACTACACCTGGAAAAGGTAAAACGAACCAAACCCGAGGGCAGGTGGGACAACGTGCCATGGGCAGATGCTGGAAAGTAAGAGAAGGTGATCTTTCATCATACTGTGAATGGTTTTGTTTATATGGAGAATCCTGGCCTCAAACTTTACTTCCATAATCTGTCTTTTCCCCCTTGTTAAAAATAAATAGGGCAAGGTGGCATAAAGACCAGCTGGCAGCCAGAAGAGGGGAGTGTTCCCATGGTACATTGCTTTTTAAAGTTTTAGTAAAGCTCTTTATAGGCGAGTCAGTGATACCACTCTGTTTGCTAATGTGAATGTTCCCAGTTATCCAGGGGCAGCAGAACAAATTTGTAAGTTAAAGCCTGGTAGTTTTTATTGTGGAAATGACGCTCGGTTTCACAAGGCACAGAGCTTCACTTTGCAGCTGCTAATTTTCCCCTGTCCGTGACAAAGCAGGACAGAGCCACCAGCATTGAAATTATTGATGAAGAAATTATTTGAACAACTTTCTGCAAAACTGCAGGATGAATGAGAAGGACTCACTGTCGGTCACATCTGTTCTGCTCTTTGTCTATTTTTGTACTTGTTTTAAAATCTAGCATTCAACATTGCCTCGAGACTAACCAATTCCCTTTTCACTGAGGCAAGAGGCTAATGTCTGTAACCCAGTGACTGTGGGTACCTTTCTTCTTGCTGAAAGACATTAGTACTGAACAGAGTCTTTTTTATCATAGCCGTGCTCTTATCAGACCATCTCCCTTTATATTGCTTCCTTCCCCAGCCATTGTGGAAACAGACATCCTGCCCAAGGCATCGAAATCCGCAATCTGCTGCTTCTTCTATGGAGCCTCTGGATTTTTGCCAGCGGCCCCTTGAGGTGGTCCCAGATGTGATTGCTTTTTCTGTGCTACCCTGAAAATATCCGGTAAAAACAAAGGGCTGCACTCACCCCAGTTACCGCTTCGGAGGCCAGCACTTCCTCTGCTCTCAGGGATGTACAGTGGGAGATGTTAGGCATGTAGCACCCCAGAGAAACCATGGCTAAAATGGCAGGGTCACTGTGAAAGGGATATTCCTACAATAGAATAAAGCAAATCTTTTTATTGCATCTCTCAGCTGGCCCTCAAGTTTACCTCCAGTTCCCATGAACTCAGGAGATGTGTTTGGGATGTCTTTCCCACAGCATTCTTCTGCAATGAAAATGCAAATTCTTTGCACCTATGTTGTGTGTGAAAGGAGATTGGGTTTTAATACTGCTTTCCTTGAGTGGGCGGGGGTGGGGGGGGGGGAAGGGCAAACAATTCTATTTTTATTTCAAAGTAAATTGGGCTTAAAATAGCCACTGCCTTAAAATAAAACCAAAATGTTTTCTTGATTCAATAGCTTTTTTGGGGGGAGAAGGGTGGGGGAGAAAGGAGGGAAGTGAAAATACCAACTCGTGACAGATTTTGTGGCTTGGATCTGCGGGGAGTTCGGGCTATTCTGACAGGCTTGAAGTTTTCAGCAGCCCTGTCTGTCAGAAAACCAAGGTTGTAGTCCTGTTGTGTCAGTGGCTGAAGATACCCATGTGAAGGCAGAGCAAATGCATCTTCCTGCTGGGTTTCCTTGTGTAATGTGTTGCAACATTTTATTTTTTATTTGGTCCTGTGTTCTTCCCTGCAGCTTCCCTGATCCAGGTTACCTGACAGAGCTCCCCATGCCTACTTCACTCCATAGGTGTTTGTGCATGCAGTAAAACATTCAGAAGAATTTTAGACCCATCATCAATTTTTAGATATTCATTCCTTGAGGAAGCATGGATGAGAATCCAGTGCAATCTTTTCTGCAGGTATGTGGCTGTTTGTTAAAGTGAGTGCTGAGTGTCACAGGAAAGAAAGTATCTCTTTATTGGGATCCATCTTGCAATCGATTTGTCACTAAAATGAAAAGATCAAAAGGAATTCAAAAGAAGAGAAGAAAAAAATGGTTCCCAGTGAAATCTACATATGCCATGCCTCGACAGTTCTAGAAAGCCATGTGTTGTTCAGCTGGACTGAGGAATTGTTACCACTGAAGGCACTTCATTGCTACTTTAAACTATGAAAAACCTCTGCTCGGCTACTTGTTTTCCTAACTGAAAGGACTTGGAGAAAGTTGATGTTGCACTTGTCCTTTGGGTTTTGCAGAGTCTTTTGGAAGAATGTTTATGCAGACCCTGGAATTATTACAGTTTTTCAGGACTGCAACTCACTGAGTTATTCTTGTTCATGTCTCCTCACCAGTCTGCAGATAAGCCCAGCCAGCTTTTTGAGATCCAGCTATGGCTGTCCTTGGGCCCATATGCTTAGTTTGTCATGTTGGGGATGTGGGGGCATGTCCAATATGGCCTTTAGGTTTATTTCCAGAAATAGATGTGTATCTCTGTTGCATATGTTCTGTTAAATATTGACTTTCTATCAGCAGCGTTAGAGGTAAGGAACCTCCCTGGAAAAAAATCAGCTCATGGGGATTTGCATGGTGTTTCTATGACTAGAGCACCATTTCTTTTCAGTTTGGTGGGGGGTTTTTTGTTTGTTTGTTTGTTTTTAAGTTTGGACAGAGAGGTGCTTTGAAGCATCACAGGAACATCAAAAATTACAGAGCACAGGGACTGGTACTCAGTTGTTTACAAACAAGACTGATAAAGCAGAGCACCTTAGTGACTGAAGATGAGATGCATTTTAAACAATGCCTGCCTACTTGTTGTTACTTTCCAGAAAATGCCCTGACCATGCAGTCTTTTACAGATGGGTTTTTCTTAATGCTGTGTGCAATGCCAGCTCCAGCCAGAAACACAGCACCCTCTGCAAGCAAACAGCCTGAAATAAAGGGCCAGAGGTGGGTAGTGAAGGGTCAGAGAGCTTGAGCTCAAAGCATATTGAACACTTCTACATGAGAGGAAAATGCAAGAACTAAATCTGATGGTCCATGACAAACTGGTGATAACACATACTGGATGTGCAGGCAAGGAGGAGTTAAGTACATTTGTGCATTTACGAGCACAGTGGCAACACAACGCCAGTCTACAATTGTTGCATGTGGCACAGTCCTGGCTCTTTTGCATCAGAAGGAACACTGTAAAATGCTGTTAGGTGAGATCTGTACCTGTCCCCCTACCTATGGTGTGAGCTGACTGCTGCTCAAGGAGAGCCCATGTCAGCTGATGGGAAGGGTGTGTTTCAAAGAGCTGATGCACCGCTTGATGCCCATTTATTCCTGAGCACTTCTGCTAAGGCTTCTGTGAGGAAACAGAGTGTGTGGGTGGGAGCTCTTGCCCCATCTTTTCACACAGGTGTGTTGCCCAAACCCCAGCAAAGCAGAGACATGGAATCAATGCTGTGCTAAAGACACTGAAGGAGGCTGCAGAGCAGGGACCTGTGCTGCACCCCCAAGTCCCCAGCCTGGCAACCTGAGAGCTGGCTGCAGTTATTTCATTTCCAGGAAAGAGGCTGATGCTATTGACCCTATGTATTATTTGCCTAATGAAATACAGGGAACTGAGGGGTGGGGGCTAGATGTGAGCATCTGCAGCTTGCTGGGTTTCCTCTCTCTGCTTCCCTGAGAGTGTTTTGCAAAAATGCCTCAGTACTGCCAGAACACGACTGCTGATGGCTGGTAGAAACATCCCTGCCCCAAGGGTGTCATATCCTGGAATGCTCTGCATTGCTGTCTGCAGCCCTTGCAGATACAAACCACGTGGCTGGAGCCATCCTGCCTGACGGAGGAGCCACAGTCTTGGCACTCCAAGGACCTTGCAGCAAGACTGTGTTTTTCCCGATGCCCTCAGCCCTTGATGGCTCTAGAGAGCCCCTGATGTCTGGGCGCTGCCTGTGACACTGAGCCCTGTTGTCACCTCGTCTTTGTGGCCCAAGCAGAGCAGGGGTGGTGCAGGGACTCGGCTGGGAGAGCAGTCTGGCCTCAGCCTGTGCTGCTGGACCAGGTGGGCTTTACCAGGGCTGCTCATTCCAGCAGCTATTGCCGCTGAAAGCAGATGGGGAGGCAGGTCATGTATCAAGCTGATTTCTGGATGGTGTGGCATCTTTGTCTGTTAGGAAGCTCAAATGGATTTGCAGATCCCAAAGAAAATGCCATCTGCCTCATTACTGAGCTGCATTCTGTTCCTGCTCTACCCCCCACTTATATTCCCCAAGAGGGATTTATTGTTCCTTTTCAATCTGATGTTTTAATCTCTAATTCCCCTGTCTTACTGTGGTTTCCCCTGTTGATTCCCTTTCCAGAGCTGCTGCTTTTACTTCTGTCTCCCCTGCCTTTGCCAGTTGGAGTGACACACTTCAGAGGGAGTGTCTCCCTCGGAAGCAGCTTTACCTACGCACCCCTGCTATCTGCCAAAAGAGAGGAGCTGCTCTGGGAACACAACAAATGAAAATATTGCCACAAAGTCACCCAGGTCCTGCCCTTCCCACAGCGTTCCTGTGAACCAGACATTAAACACCCGAGCTGGCATGCACGGGCTCTGGGCTTTTCAGGAGACACCAAAACCCAGGTGGGGGGTGTATCCCTGCTTGCCCCGAGTCCTTTTTAAGACAACTTGCTCCAAAGTAAACAAGGAAGGAGAATATACACATATGCATTGCTGCAGCATACACAGAGCTTGGCCAAGGTCTGTGTTGCCTTCGTGCTCAAGAACTTCTTGCTCTGAAGAACCTACAGCAAAGCAGGAAGGAAAACAGCCCTGGTTGCTCGCTTTGCAGAAATAAACAGTTGGTGGCAGCTGAAAATGAGGCTTTTAGTGCCAAGGCTGCCTTTCCCTGCAGGTGGAAGCTGTCTGGGGGGAAGAACCAAGGCATTCTGCATTTGAAGAGCTTTCAGAAAACCCTGACAATTACATATTTCGGAACATGCACTCTTAGATGGATAACCAAAATATTTAAGGCTAAGGCAGCCAGCGATGTGGCACAGCAGGGACATAGTGTTTGCACTCAAGTGCCAAATCTACACCCCTCCTCTGTGTTGCAATGTCTACGGCGTGTGCTGTACAACAAGTCCTCCCTGTCCCCGAAAGGGCCACGTTTCCTGTGGTTTGTCCCGCGGTGCCTATTTTCTAGCTTTTCCTGCCGAGAGGGCGTGAGCCTGCAGCGGTGCCACGGGCTGGGAGCGCAGCGGCGCCCCGGCATTGTCGGTGTGGGCTGCGCGTGCCAGCCCTTGTGCAGCTGTAGGGCTCGGCGCCAGCGGCGGGGTCTCTGCCTGTGCTGCAGAAAGCCTGATTCAGCAGCAAAATCCTCAAGCTGTCTCCAAGGCCTCCTGGAATAACCAGCTGCAGGCATCCCGCTTGGGTGGGAGCTGTCACTGCCGGAGGTACTTGCTGGCTCGCTCCGTCTTCGCATGGCATGGGGACAGGGCACACCCAAGGGCTTCACCTCGAGGATCCCAAGCTCCTCACTGCCTGAGAGTGTGATCAAAGTGCAAGGGTTTGTGGTTTCTTTCCTTCCTGATCCTGGAGGTCATTACCTGAAGCTTGCTGAAACCTGTGGAAAGATTAGTTAGCTTCGCCACGTTTTAGGACTGAAATTATGGCTTGCTTCTCCATCAGCTACATGCCTGTAGCATCCTGCTGGCATCTTTTTAAATTAGATTTCTCAGGATAAAACAAAAATTGTGAGGGAGGAAGGGGGAAAAAACCCCAAGAAACCTTTTCCTTCACCTAAAAGAGCACTAGGTGGCTGGGGAGGGATGAAAGACTTACAAGACTTACAAGTCTTAGTGATTTGGTATCCTCTGTACCTGCTGCTGAGTAGCAACCTGTTAAGTAAAAACAGCTGGATGCACATGGGATAATCTCTTAATACTGCTCCTACTGTCTTGTCTCCACTGATATGCAGGATATGTTTCATCTTCTCTCTGGATGTGCTAGATGTGTTTTGCATGTGAACCCATTTGCATAATGCATGACCCATTGACTTGGGTCTTGGATCTGAGCTGTCTGACCTTGGGTGGTAACTTTTCCCCATCTTTTTTCACCAAACTGGTATTAGGATGCCTGTTGGGGGCAGCCAAAGAGACACTGGGAAAGGAGAAGGTAATTGTTTGACAATCTTGGTTGTTTTGGTGATGAGTCCAGGGAGCAACACTGACCATCACCTCCCTCTTTGTCCCTGAATCTCTCCAGAGCTCAGCTGTTATCAGAGGCTGCAGTGGGGTGGAAAGTGGCTGGTGGGGACTGGCAGCTCCTGGTAGGGGTGGTGAAGTCTGGGGATGCTCAGCATCTGCTGATTGAAAGCAAACACTCTTGGTGGCCCAGAGGTCCAATTCTGAACAGGGCTGAGGAGTATTCCTGGCATCTAGTTAACTCATCCCAGAAGATTATGTTTCAGTCCCAAGCTTTGACAAGTGCAGAAGCTGAAACTGTGGCCAGAGGCCTTGTGCCCCTGAAAACCCATCTTTGTGTGACAATAGAGACCCACATGGTTCACCAGCACTGTGACAGGGAACAAGGGCTTGGCCCCAGCTGTGTAGTTGCTCCCCCTTGGAAGTGATTTTCCATGTCTGGAAGAAGTGCCTCATCTGGTGCAGACTGTTCTGGTCCTAGTGACACGTGGAGATTGTTACATGCTTACATCAATCACAGCAGGCTAGTTTATTTTCTTTCTCCTTAGATGTTTTGTAACGTCTCAATTCATTTGCTAATATTTTTCATAATTACTTTTCAGCAGCTGCATCAGTCTGGAATTTGTACAGACGTCCTGATTTTTGTAATGTTCTCACTTGCATGAGGTACCTCTCACAGAGCACTGATGCCACAGAAGAGGGTGTCCCACGAGGCAGCCAGCACTGCCAGAGAAGTGATCTTCCTCAGGGAGACAGTCTCCTTGTCCCACCTCTGCCTGATGAGCAGTAACTGCTCCAAAGAATCTCCTTGTTCTCCTTGTCTCACGTAGTAAAGTCAGGTGGGGACAGAAACAAGCACAGATTTGGACTGCTGGTGCCTGCACAGCAAGGACTCCCAAGATGGAGCCATGTGGAGATGCCAGGAGCTGGAGATATGCTGGCTGGTATTGTTTTAAGGCATCCAGGAGGGGAGCCGAATTCAGATCTCCCACATTCAGGACGGTGACACCTTGGCACTGGCCACAGTGTCCCCAAAGCCAAGTGCCCAAGGATGATAAGACTGTGTTAAGGGAGAAATCAGTAGCCCAGCTAAGGTGCATGTATACCAATGCACGCAGCATGGGTAACAAACAGGCAGAGCTAGAGGCCATGGTGCATCAGCGGAACTATGATATTGTTGCCATCACAGAAACGTGGTGGGATGACTCACATAGTTGGAGCACTGCGCTAGATGGCTACAAGCTCTTCAGAAGAGACAGAAAAGGGAGAAGAGGTGGAGGGGTGGCCTTTTATATTAGGGGAGTTTTGGATGTCATAGGTATTGAAACTAATGATGATGAAGTAGAGTCCCTATGGGTAAAAATTAAGGGGAAAGCCAACAAGGCTGACATCCTCCTGGGAGTCTGCTATCGTCCACCCAATCAGGATGAAGAGGTGGACAACTTATTCTATAAGCAACTGAACAATGTTTCAGGATCATCAGCCCTTGTTCTTGTAGGTGACTTCAACCTACCAGACATCTGCTGGGAACTTAATACAGCAGAAAAACAGCAATCTAGAAAGTTTTTAGAGTGTGTGGAGGATAACTTTTTGTCACAACTGGTGAGCAAGCCCACCAGGGGAGGGACTATGTTAGACCTATTGTTCACAAATAGAGATGGACTGGTGGGTGATGTGGAGGTTGGAGGCCGCTTGGGGCACAGTGATCATGAAATTATAGAATTCTCGATAATTGGTGAAATAAGGAGAAATACCAATAAGATCTCTACACTGGACTTCCGGAGGGCAGACTTTGGCCTATTTAAGAGACTTATTCAGAGAGTTCCTTGGGAAACAGTCCTTGAAAACAAAGGAGTCCAGGAGAGATGGGTGTGCTTCAAGACGGAAATCTTGAGGGCACAGGAACAGACTGTCCCTGTGTGCCGAAAGATGAGTCGACGGGGCAAACGTCCAGTCTGGATGAGCAATGAGGTTTTGAAGGAACTTAGAAATAAAAAAAAAGATGTAACATCTTTTTAAGGAGGGACTGATTTCTCAGGAAGTATTTAAGGGAGCTGCTAGGGCATGTAGAAAAAAAATCAGGGAGGCCAAAGCCCAGTTTGAAATTAACTTGGCAACTTCTGTTAAAAACAATTAAAAAAGTGTTCACAAATATATCAATGATAAAAGGAAGGGTATAACCAACCTCGGTTCCTTATTGGATGAGGCAGGCAACTTAGTAACTAAAGATGAGGAAAAAGCAGAAATGCTTAATGCCTTCTTTGCCTCAGTCTTTATTGGTAGGACAGCTTATCCTCAAGACAACTGTCCTCAGGGGTTGGTAGGTGGTGCCAGGGATCAGAATGGTCCTCTTGTTATCCAAGAGGAGGCAGTCAGAGAACTGCTGGGACACTTGGATATTTATAAATCAATGGGACCAGATGGGATCCACCCTAGGGTGATGAGGGAGCTGGCAGATGAGCTTGCGAAGCCGCTCTCCATCATTTATCAGGAGTCGTGGCTCACTGGCGAGGTTCCAGGCAATTGGAAACTGGCCAATGTGACACCCGTTCACAAAAAAGGTAGGAAGGAGGATCCTGGTAATTACAGCCCAGTTAGCCTGACCTCAGTACCAGGTAAGATAATGGAGCAGTTCATACTGAGTGCTATCACACAGCACTTACAAGATGGCCAGGGTATCAGACCCAGTCAACACGGGTTTACAAAGGGTAGGTCATGTCTGACCAACCTGGTCTCCTTCTATGACCAGGTAACTCATCTGGTAGATGCAGGAAGGGCTGTGGATGTTGTCTATTTAGACTTCAGCAAGGCCTTTGATACTGTCTCCCACAGCATACTCCTAGATAAGCTGGCAGCCCACGGCTTGGACAGGAGCACTCTTCGCTGGGTTAGGAACTGGCTGGATGGCCGGGCCCAGAGAGTGATGGTGAATGGTGCAGCATCCAGCTGGCGACCAGTCACCAGTGGTGTCCCTCAGGGGTCTGTATTGGGACCAGTTCTATTTAATATTTTTATAGACGACATGGATGAGGGCATTGAGTCCTTCATTAGTAAATTTGCAGACGACACTAAGCTGGGAGCTTGTGTTGATCCATTGGAAGGGAGGAGGGCTCTGCAGAGAGACCTAGATCGGTTGGATGAATGGGCAGAGTCCAACAGCATGAAGTTTAATAAGTCTAAGTGTCAAGTTCTACATTTTGGCCACAAAAATCCCCTACAGCGTTACAGGCTGGGGACAGTGTGGGTGGACAATGTTCAGGCGGAAAGGGACCTGGGGGTGCTGGTCAACAGCTGGTTGAATATGAGCCAGCAATGTGCCTTGGTGGCCAAGAAGGCCAATGGCATCCTGGCCTGCATTAGGAATTGTGTGACCAGCAGGAGTAGGGAGGTCATTCTTCCCCTGTACTTGGCACAGGTGAGACCACATCTTGAGTGCTGTGTCCAGTTCTGGGCCCCTCAGTTTAGGAAGGACATTGAGACACTTGAGCGTGTCCAGAGGAGGGCAACGAGGCTGGTGAGGGGCTTGGAACACAAGCCCTGTGAGGAACGTTTGAAGGAGCTGGGGTTGTTTAGCCTGGAGAAGAGGAGGCTTAGAGGTGACCTTATCACTCTCTACAACTTGCTGAAGGGAGGTTGTAGACAGGTGGGGGTCGGTCTCTTTCACCGGGCAGCAACTGACAGAACAAGGGGACACAGTCTCAAGCTACGTCAGGGAAGGTACAGGTTAGATATTAGGAAAAAAATTTTCACTGAAAGAATAATAAAGCACTGGAATTGTCTTCCCAGGGAGGTGGTGGAGTCACCATCTCTGGATGTGTTTAAAAAAAGACTGGACATGGCACTTAGTGCTATAGTCTAGTTGAGGTGTTAAGGCATAGGTTGGACCTGATGATCTTAGAGGTCTCTTCCAACCTCATTATTCTGTGATTCTGTGCCTTACAGGGCCTTACAGCCGAGTACCGTAAGGGAAAGTCCTCCCTTCCTCTCTTAGTGCTATAGTCTAGTTGAGGTGTTAAGGCATAGGTTGGACCTGATGATCTTAGAGGTCTCTTCCAACCTCATTATTCTGTGATTCTGTGCCTTACAGGGCCTTACAGCCGAGTACCGTAAGGGAAAGTCCTCCCTTCCTCTCTAAATGCATTTTCTGCATCTGTGCTGAGCCACAGTGACAAGGGAAAGAAAACACATGGTATTTCTTCCTTTTGTGCAGCCTGCAGTAGAGCCTTGCTGGGCTGCCCTGGCTCAGTGCTATGCACAAAGGAAACCTCCTGAGACACCCGCGGGGCTCCCATTTGCCTCTGAAGCAGGAGATGTGGTGACCTCTGTTTCAGTGTGAATAATGGCAACTGTAGTTCCTGCCCCTCCACTGATGCAGGTCTTTATTAGACCTGACTGGGTCCGTCACCTCTGCTGGCTGCAGCTTCTCCCAGCTGCTGGTGTGCCGTGTGAAGTGCTGGTTCTACTTCCTCCTATTCATGCTGACCTTACCTGCAACGAATGGTGCAATCATGCCGACAAGATCATAGGGAGGTTCAAAGTCCAGGATGGAAAAAGGAGAGGGAGGGAAAAAAAACACCAAAAAAACAACAGCTCTAAAAATAGAGTTTCCAGGGCTGGAGGTCATTTCAGTGTGGGGCTCAGGGAACACCAGAGACACGCTGGAGCCTCCAGATTGGAGGGGTGTTGGGGAGGAAGAAGCCAAAAAACCCTATAAATATGATTGCCTCTATTCTGAGAATGAGATACCTGTAAGTGAGATAGAATTGAAAGTAAGTTTTGATGTTTGAGATGTATTAGATACTGGATGTCTGGGAAAACAGTTATGTGACCATCTGAAGGTTACCTGCAGCCAGACCCAGAGGTCAAATGGAATGTTCTGTCTCACCCCCAATGTATGGTTCATCCCACACCTGTACCCCTCCCCTGAAGTATCAGGTATCTGTAACCCCATTGGCACAAGTCCTGTTCCAGCCCACCTCGAGACCCCTTATCTGGGGGCTGCGAAGGTGGCTCGGCCTCTTTGCTCTCTTTTTGCTCGCACCCTTCCCTGAGGACTTTCCTCTCTTGGAATTTCCTCTCCCTACTTCTCCCTTCCCCCACTTTCCTAGGCCTTGCCACGAGCTGCAGCCTGGCAGCTCAGAGCAAGGCCCCCACATCCCTTACAATAAACCTCATCTTCTAAAACCTAACTTCAGAGATCTCTCGTCTACATTTATCTACACCGTCCTGGAGTCCTCAGCAGCAGGAGGAAGCAATTTCTACAGAGGGGAACATCCACTTGGTGCTTTTCATTTCCTGTAGCTCTCTGCACTTAAGCAATCCCAACTTGCAGCAGTTTTGAGTCCACAGACTTCAGGGGAACCCAAAGAGAAGTGAGGCTCTGGGGGCTGGTGGAGCCCTGGCTGCTGGAGAGGGAGCGGGGGCAAGAACCATCAGCAAAGGCCTCTCTGAGCTGATCTGTGAGGGTGAGCTCCTGGAGGCCTCTGGAGGGACAGATGACATGCTGTGGATAACAAATACAAGCTGGGATGTTCTGAGTGGCCTTTGGGAGAAGTTTCTCCACAGGGTGGTGGTGCAGCGCTGGAACAGGTTACTGGGAGAGGTCAGGGACTCTGAACGGGGTGTAAGAATTGGCTAGACAGAGCAAGGGATGATCTGAGCTAGTGTTGGCAATAATTCCGCTTCTTAGAGGAGACAGGGCCAGAGGCACCCAGAGATCCTTCCCAGCAGATACTTCCATGACTGCACTTGCATTAAAATTGAACAAACATGGCCTTGTGTTGACTTAACCTTCCCAGTGAGCATGTTGATCTGGTTTTGTTGACAGGCTTTTTCCTAGAATCTGATTCTCACTAAATGCAAGTGAAAACAGGGGGTGGCCTGTATGTTACCTGAAAACACATGAGTTAGGTGTTTTGTTTCTGGTGCTGTCCCTCTGGCCCTGGGAAGTTGGCAGTTGCTGCACTGCCTGAGACGATAGGGTGCCCTATTATATAAAATGACATATTTGTCTTTTTACAAGTCACTGCTCCCTGTTACCCAGGACAGACCAGGACATGCGTTCTTCTGCTGTCTCATGGGGGCTGAGGTAGAGGTCAGAGAAAACCCTTCTTGTTCCCCTTCCTTCCGTCAGAGGCCTGGAAAATGGTAAGGAATTAATCCGAAAGTTTGTGTAGTAAAATATAAATCCCCATTGCCTGAAAATTGCTGGCTAAGGGCCAAAAAGGCCTAACAAGGAAACATGTTTCTTCCAGCATAATTATATATTTGGCTTATATTTTATTAAATGAGTAACAGCTGAGCAGAAAGGCCGAAAGGAGAGAGACTCCCCCCACCCAGAGGTGTGTTCGAGGCAGAGGCTGGGCTGAGTGAGTCGGGTGCCAGAGTGGGTGATTTAGCATAAAACACTGAGGTTTAACTGCGGATTAGACCGTGAGTAGCAATCAAATTGAGTGACTAATGCAGGTGTGTAAGGGGTTGCTGTTTATTAATGTTTAAATTTTCTTTTGAATTCCTTGAAGGTGGGAAGAGAAGGAGCAAATCCAGGCATTGAGGTCAAGTCTGAGGGGAACTGGAGGCCTGAGGTGATAAATCATCAACACTGCAGTGAGTTTAAGGGGGGAAATAATGTAATATATGAAGCAATATGGAAAGAAGAATTTTATTACTTCAGTCAGCTCTCAAAGGATTCCATTCCAGATGGTTAAAGCAGGGTAGATCAGGAACCTCCATCGATGGGGCCCACCACCTGACACCAGCAAAAGCAGCAGAGGGTTTCTTCTGACTCCAGCAGGAGTTTCACCAGGAGAGAGCTGTCTCTATAGCAGGATAAAAGAGCTGGTATGAGTGAGAAATTACCTCTTTGTGAGGAAAGCTGGTGATGAGCCTGACTATTTTGGCATTTTCCCCCACTCAGGAAATGTGTCTTGTTCTTGCAGAATATTTACGGAGAGGCTTCAGGATTAGTCTGCAGCTCTAAAGCACTGCCTGTTTCTGGATGATGGTGGCACTGGGTTATTGCTGGTGGGAATACTGGCTTTGATAATGAGCCCACCATAGCAGCCCTGCAGGGAAATAGCCCCAGGGGTGAGTGACAGCCCCCACAGAGCAGCCTGAGTCCCTCAAACCTGTTTTTTTCTAAGTCACCAAGCAGTGGCTAGGAAGCAGTGTCCTTCATAGCCCTCAGCCAAGGTCTAAGGTAAAACAAAGGCCTGGTTCATGGAGGAATTTTCCCTGCAGGAGTGAGAGCTGTTGAGCATTGACACTGCCCAGCTCCAGGTCCGAGGCAAAAAATCTCCGAGACCTCAGCACTGATGCAGTGCCGCAAACCATTGGAATGAGGGGGGATGTTTCTCTATATTGTTTTTTTTTTCTTCTTTTTTTTTTTAATTTCAAGTGCTTGAGAAGAATTCTCATTTGGGGAAAGTTTGGCTGTACTTTGCTACACCATTAGACTTCTCTGTTGGGTGTCTTCTGCTAGAAACGTTTAGATTTATTTTTGTTTGTGTTCTGTCTTACGCAGCTAAGAAAACAGTTTTGAATAGGACAAATTGTCTTGTTCCAGGGAGGAGGTCTGATCTGGAGAGTGAAAACAGCTTGCTACTTGGAGGACTGTTCACAGAAGAACAAAGCTCTGAGGACACTTCCCTGCACTGTGCCCCACTAGAGATAATGTAGAGCCAAGATGGCCTCAGGAAACACAACTATGTGAGGCAGTCTCTTGTTAAGTGTTTTGTTCCTTTGTTTTTCTAGGATTCATATGCTCCAGTGCCTGGTACTCTGGGTGCTGTTGCTCGTTTGGATCTGATGGGCTGGAAGGCAAGTGCCTTGGGTATTCCCTGCTCCTGCTTGTAAGAAAGAGGAATCATGTTAGCTCATCATACAGGGGTGCTGGTGCACTTTTCTAACAGTCTTTAATAGCTGGTGCTGTAGAAGAGGACTGGAGTCTTTTTTAATCAGGTGTGCATCTTTCCAGATTTGTTTTTTGTGTGTCACAGGCAACACGTGAGAAAGAAATACTCATGAAAGGGCCAGTGTTCCTGTGCACAACATTAATGGGAAATCAGTTCTGGATACACAGATGTGCAAGTTCCTAGTGGCAGCTGAATGGAGATTTATAATTGGATACCTAGAAAAGTGAGATGACGCCGTATGATCTGTGCACCTTGGAAATAAATCAGCCCTACAGTTATAAAACATCTTCATTTGTAATGTCTGCTTTGGCAGACTGGTCATGACGAAGAATTTTAAACTTGGTGTAGAATATAAATCCTGGTAGGAAGGAACTCTCAAGCCGACAGGAATTTAGCCCAATTTTTAGCCAAAGTGTGGATTCAACACTTTCAAGTTCTCAATTAAAAATTCATCCTCATATCATCAAGAGGCCCAGACTCACCGTACCATCTGCCTGTTTTCCAGAACAATTACCCCTGTCTGAAGGATAACTGGAAATGCCTAAATGAGATGATAGAAGCTCTGTGACCTGAGCCAAGAGCAATTTTGCTGTCAAGGCAAAAAGTTTTTCATTAAGACAGAAATGTTAGGAAATAGTAGTCTTTTGATAGACAGTTCACAAGATGATATTTGTGAAACTCTGTAGAAAGAGAAACCAATGGAAATTATTTTTACATTTACACCTAAGGCAATTGCATGGATTTATTACTACATCTGGGGCTGCAAGCCTGAGCCTGATTTATTAACTACTGTCCCTTTTGGTTTCTTATCCAGGGTGGCAAACCAGCTGTAGAACACCGAAAAGAAGTTGAGCTGCATGTCTTGTCCTTTCAGCCTGTTTCTTGTGCTCATTTTGGTCTATAAACAAACATCTCTCAGGTCTCCTAAATAGATTTTCTGATTGAGTTCCCAGAACAGACCACCACCAGCCTCATTAACGCTTATTTATGTTACTTTCATGCATGAATAAAAAAGCTCCCATTCACTGCTGATTTTATTTAGTTAGATTCTGTGCCTTGTGGTAGACATTGAATTGGAGTGACATTTTTGGAACCAAAAAAGAAAAAAAATAGTGAGACTGCAAGGAATACTTTGATGCCTGCATCTTTTGCAGTATGGAAAGGAAGAGGTTAACCTGTCCTTGGATATATGATATTGATTGAGGAGACAAAGAAAATACAGCTGTAAATATTTAGGAATATTCCCTAGTAGCTGGGGTGTTTTTTGAAGTGGGACTCTGGAGGTACAGTTTGTTTTCCCAGGGATGCCACCCGCTCCCTGCATGACAGGAGAAAGGTCACTCGTTGTTCTAGGTCCCAGCTCCCAGCTGAGAATGATGCTGTCTCCCTCCTCTCCTTTTCCAGCTTGCTTGTTTATCTCACTAGCTTTTCGTCGGAGTAACATTCACTCTGCAGAGCACAGTGGGTCCTGCTCTTGACTGGGGTTTCTAGACACCACTACGAGTAACAGACATGATTCTCTCTTTACGCCTGTCTCCTCCCTCTCCGTCCATGCTCCAGTGCTTGTGAGGTAAGATTAACAGCTAAAAAAACCCAAACCAACAAAATAAAATCTGTGTAAATGAAGAACGAGGAAGGAAAGATCCAGTGTATGTGATAAGTTGTGAAAGGGGTTTGAGTTTCTCTAGCCCTGCTGAATGATGATCTCTCTCACGTAAAGGTACTGCATTTTGGGACAAGAAGGATTTGAGGGGTGAACAAAAAGCAGCTTTGCCTGTTTCCTTTGTGCTAAGCACATTGTGAATATTCTTAAGCATTGCCACAAGGATTAACATCCCTGAATTTTAATGTGCCTGGTGCTGGAATGTAGCTGGAAAGCAGAGCAGGCAGGAATGGTCTCTCTGGGCTGTAGACTCTGCTAGGTGACTCTTTGAAGTTCTATTCAATAGCTTTTTGTTTCTCTTTATAATTTTTTCCCTTTTCTACCTTTTTTCCTCCTCCTTCAACCACTTTTGGAATGAGTATTGATACGTTTAAATTTTCTCAAATTTACTGGACTGGACTGTTTTATCTCCACATACTTTTGCACGGCAGTAGTATTAAAAAAAAAAAGGCATGGGGACAGAAGTACAGTTTGGTGTTTACTTTGGATCATTAACCTGGTCTGTAAATTTGATTTGATCTCTCCTTTTTTTCTGTTCCTCCCCTGCTCTCTCTGTAATTTCAGAGCCTGCGAAGAGACGCTGTCTTCTGCGGCTTCAGGACCCCAGCAAGAAATGGGAGTCTGATGGATTGTAAATGCACCTGCTTTGTTTAAAACCCAGCCAAACAGATAAGTGCACTTTTAATTACCTCTGAATGGTGCTTTAGACACAGCTGTGCACAGCATCTCTCTTCAATTCGATTTCAGTTTGGTGAGGCTCTGTGTTTCACCCCTGCAAATGAATGCTCTGTGGGTCTCATTTCAGCTGAGAAATACCAGACGATATTGGTATTTCACATTAAGGTAATTAATTGGTGTCTGAGGGAGCTGCAGCTGAGGGGTTGGGAGGCTCCCAGGTGTCTATCCCTGCTCTTCCAGAGCCACGGTCTCCAGCAGCCCTGTGAGGTTTTGCGACTCTGAGGAGCAGCTCTGTGGGACCAGATGAGGCTGATGTGACCCATGTGAGCCTCAAAGAGTCCTGTGGGACTCATTAGAGGTTTAATAACTAAACTTGGCTGGTTTGGTTGAGAACATGCTTGTGCAGGCTTGGCACAATCTCAGAGAAACCAGCTCATGCTGCTGGCAGGAGAAAGGGCTTTCTGCATGTGCTTGTCATATGTGTGCAGAGAAAGTGGTAACCCCGCTTCTTCCTGACAGTTTTCAGGTGGGAAAAGGGCTGGGAATGGGGGAGAAAAGACCTTGGTTACACTGAGTTTACACAGGGCATGCAAAAAATTATTGTGAGTGAGTGGTAACAAGAATTGTCCCCTCAAAGTTAGGGGAACAATTTTATCTCTCTACCAAGAAAGCAATTTCTGGCTGCTTAGGTCTTCTTCTAGAGGTGACCACTCTCTCTTTGTGGACGCACAACTGTAATGACTAAAATATTCAAGAAACCCATAAAACAGGGTCTCATATAAAATGTAACTTTGCAATAATACACAGCCACGGGGCTGGGGCTAATATTCACCATAATGCAATTTACTGGGTTAGAATAATGGAAAAAAACATCACTGAAGCTGAGTGCGTGAGCATTTTTGGGGATGTGTGGCGGGAGGCCGGACAAGAGCCAAATTATCTACTCCAGACTTGTCTTACCTGCTCTGCCAGAGATAATTGCTAGTGTAAAAGGTCTGCCTTGCTATTAGGAAAACTACAGGCAGGTTTGCTGCAGCAAATTAGGCTGTAGTAACTGACCTGAATTTGTCTTACCTACCTGAGCAGAAGGTGGGTTTCTTGGTGAAGTTGCCAATTTAGGGGTGATAGAAAGAGACAGGAGAGACAAGGAGGGAAGTGGGAAGTTGCTGCAGCTTGTGAGAACTAAATCTGGATCAACTCATGATCCCTGAAGTGTCCTTCTTTTCTAGGAAAAACTTCACTTGCTATTACCAAGGAATGTTCTATATTAATAGAAGAAACGTCTGTTAGTAATGACTAAGCTCTGTCTTACATTGTAAACAGTGTTTATTCCTGGCTCTTCAATACTTTGAAAGCAAAAAAGCTTGGCACTATATTAACAAACACTGATAAAATGGAGAAAATCAGGTGAGAAAATCAGGGCTAGTTCATTCAGCGAGGGTGGATAGGAAGCAAAACAAAACTTAAATCCTCTTGGTGCACCAACTAATGCAACTTAATGTTTTCCTAACCTCAGAGATTCTCAAGGTATTGTTAGATTTGCAGCTTTAAATCTGTTTTCTGCCAGTGAGCTGAAATCATTGGATCTTGGCCTTAGATCCCATTAAATTAACCCTAAGCTGGCCAGTTCCAGTCTGTGCAATCTGACATTACTCAAAGTCAGATCTGGGAGTCATCCTGAGGTGTGGCTGGCCTGTGACATGTCACGCTCTGTGCTGCCTGGAAGAAGAAGCAGAAAACACTTGAAGTGTCTCTTGGGAGCTGCACTGATGAGAGAGATGATACCAGGGGTGTTCTACTCACCTGGTGTGGCTGGCACCTCCTGCAGCTGAGGAGAACAGATTCAACAGCTCTTGTCCAGTTATTGAGAAACAATTCTGTCCAGAAAAGAAGATCCTTGAATCCCTAACTCCCTGTCTTACAGGTGAGCCTTGAGGACACTTGGGAAATCGTAGCTCCTGAATGCGTGATCCTCCCCAGTGATTGGAAGAAAGCCATGGGGAAAGACAAGAAAGAAGAAGCCATCTTCCTGAGGAAAAAGATAACTCTGCTGCGGGCTTTCTCGCTGCTCATCGGCAGCATGGTTGGCAGCGGCATCTTTATTTCCCCCAAAGGAGTACTGGAAAGCTCCGGCAGCGTGGGATTCTCCCTGGTCGTCTGGTTTTCCTGTGGGCTTCTCTCCATGTTTGGTGAGTGCTGAGCTTTGGCAGCCTTTGCTTAAGCACCTGGGAGGTGAGGGGAGCCTGCTCATTTTTATGTTTAGAAGGCTGGGGGATGAATAAACCCAACGTTTCTGGTTCCTATTGCAACAAAGGTTTAAGAAGTCAGGGAACGGTCACTAGGAGTTTTTAGTTCAAATTATTTCCCTGGGGCAATGGACAAACTTCCAGCGCTTATGGTCTGTGAATATCAATTCATGTACAAGTCCAGGGCAGGGGAGTGACAGCGACTGCAAATGGAGACAGCATGGTCTCTGCCAGGAAAGCCGGGAGAGAATGAGGGGCCTCCTTCTGTAAGGTGGAAAGGAGATGTAGGCACCTAAAAGGGAATCTGAGGGCTGTGCTGTGTTTTTCACAGGCACTGTGAAGAGAGTAGGAAGGGAGAGTCCCAATATGCCACATGGGACCCCCTTTCTGTCAGAGAGAACAGCTGGAGCAGAGCGCCTGGGGAGCTGCAGGGTATGCACCAGCCCGTGGCGGGTGTCTGAGAAACGGTGTGGGTATGTCTGATGCTGCCCCACTTTCTGTGTTTCACTGCTGGCTTGATTTCTGTCATTTAATGCCAGTCTTTTCTCACAAAGAGTTGTTGTCATTTTGATGACAGTTTCATTCTAGTTCTTTTGGAATAGCATAGCTCTTGTAAGTTACAGTGGATAAATCACGTGGCTTTTAATTTCTTTCATTAGCTAAAATCACCATCTCAGAAACTCTCTAAAGGTGCTATTAGGACAACTGCAAGTTCTCCCAGCCTAGGAGAGAAATCTGATGCTTATTACAGTGGGTGACTTTAACATTCTTCTTCTGTTGTAACTTACTAAAACAAACAAACAAACACCAATCCAAAACAAAAACAAACAAACCCCAGAAAAAAAAAATACAATAACCCAAAACAAACAGCAAATCCCAAACAAAGCAACAAAAACCCACACAAAGCACCAAGAAAGGAGAAATACTCCATGCCAAAAAACCCCACTTTGACACTGTGGCAGGTACATGCACGTTTAGAAACGGAGACATTCAATTGTTAATAGGGTAACAAGTTGTTCTTATTCTTAGCATATGTGTACCAATATTTCACATCGCAACCTCTGTGTGGCTTTTGTTGAATTATACACTTCTGCTTAAAGAAAAGCTGACAATATAGTGTGAGCATGGTGTTTCTTTTAACCAAGAACAGCAGTAAATGATAATGTATGTGCTAATCACATCGCCAAGCTCCGCACTTGCAAAAATTCTCCCTCTACAGCATCTTTTGATACACTTTGCTGGAAGGGCCTTGGGAGCCTCTCCATCAAGTGATGGCATTTTGTAGCTGGATTTGTTGATTTGTTCTTCCCTTTTATCAGCTTGATAATCTCCCTTGATCATTTCTCTGACACATTTTTTTTTTTGCAGTATATTTAAAAGGCCTGTTTTCTTTTATGCTTTTTTTCTTTCAAGTGGGGCATATATACAAGTCCCATTGCATGAGTTCACCAACACACTTATATGCATGCTTGAAGCATTTAAAGGGGCCCATTGGAAAGGATGGGGTGAGCTGTCTGCCTACATTTGATGCTTTGAACAGGAATTCTGCACAAAATTTCCATCAGGGAGGCAGGAAACATTGAGGTTGTCACCACCTCGCATGACCTGAATATGGCATGATTGCCATGGGACTTGGAGGCATGGCCATGTCACCGCTGGATACAACAGAGGGAAGGGATTTACGTAAAGATGCAAGATAAAGACACAAAAATGTGGCCTGGGATCAAAAACACGAGTGGAATGACCAGTTCAGCCATGGCTCGTGGCTGAGATGCTGTAGCTGCTTTGTCAGCACCATTTCACCAGTCTGTGAGGAGAAGCAAGAATCCAGGGTATCTTTCAGAGGAAGCCTCTTGTAGCTCTGTGCAGCATTTCTATCACACACCCTTCTTCAGAGCTTCCATGGAAATGTTGTAATATTAACCACAAAACAGAAAATTTCTTTCCACCTGGCAGGTAAACCAATTACTTCAAAACTTATTTCAAACCACAGTAGTGCACAAAAATAGGGAAAAGTGGTTCTGTTAAACCTCTTTTTCTTCCTCTCATTCACTACTTATTTTAAATGGATTTGTTCAATTCCTAAAACATCACACAGGAAAGGGAAAATCCATGGGATAATTGACTTGGTATATTTCTACCTGAACTTTTCCAGGTGCCTTGTGTTATGCAGAGCTTGGAACAAGAATCACCAAGTCTGGAGGACATTATATCTACATTTTGGAGACACTAGGTCCTCTGCCAAGCTTCTTATTCCTGTGGGCAGAGTTTTTTGCTATCAGGTAAGAGATTTGGTTTTCTTGCCTCTTTCCTGATGCAGTGATAATTTAAAATACCAAAAGGTATGGCACCAGGCAATGGTCCAGACAGTTCGTAAAGGAAAGAGTAGAAACAAGCTGAATGATTTTTAAAGAATTTTCAATGATAAAAGGAAGAAGATGCAATGCGGAAAGTTGCAAACGTTAAATGTGTTCTGTACATGAAGAATCTCTTCTCCCCTGGAAGCTCATATCCCCCAAGAGCTGTGGTATATTTCAGACTGGCAATAGATGCCAGATTTATTTCAGATCTTCTGTTTTCCGTGTGAAACATTTTCGGTTTCTCCAGATTCAGAAAGTGGAGACAACTTCCTGGCTTAGCCCCAAGTTAAATAATTTATAAAACTGTGAACTGCTTCTCTTTTTTTTAACATTAAAAAGGAAGTCCTCACCTCTCAATAACCTGTATCCTTCATGTAAGCTTAGATGAAGCAGAGCATATGAACTACACTTGCATTGCTCAGTATGATTAATCTCAATTTTTGCTTTCAAGTTGGAAAGTAATCATTTTGCAGCATGTGGGTTTTAACCCCTTTACTGAGAAAAACCTATGAGAAAGACTCGGTGGGAATTCACCATCTGCATGGGTGAGAGGGTTAAGCTGGGTGGGGAAACTCGCTCCCCTTCCCAAGTTTGGTGCCGTTTTACCTCATGCCATTTTTCAGCCATCCTCAGAGCAGTTTGTGCTTGGTTCCCCCCACACTCCCCACTCCAGGCCTGCCAACAGTGCTGTGGTTTCCCTGGCGTTTGGGCGCTACATGCTGGAGCCGTTTTTCGCCCCCTGTGCTGCCCCTGTCCCTGCGGTGAAGCTCGTATCTCTCCTGGGCTATTGTAAGTACTAACACTTATGGCATTGTCCGTCCTGGCCTCTGCCCTAGACTAGGAGCACTTATGGGATGTTATTTCCTGTGGGATAAGGGTCTTGCCTTACCTCCTCAGCCAGCCAAAATGTTCTGATTCAAGGTGGTGGTGTGGGGCCACTGTATTCTCTAGGAAGGGCAATGGGCCTCCCTGTTGACCAGCCGGAGCCCTAGGTAGGGGGATTTTGCCAGGTGTGGGAGCAGAAACCCTCCATGTGTAATTGTGCAAAAGCCACATGAGTTGTGGGTGTAAGGCTTGAGGTTTTGGGCTCCTCTTCTCGTGCATCCAGCCCGTGAAGCTGTCCTGC
Source organism: Hirundo rustica (assembly GCF_015227805.2). Taxonomy (NCBI): domain Eukaryota; kingdom Metazoa; phylum Chordata; class Aves; order Passeriformes; family Hirundinidae; genus Hirundo; species Hirundo rustica. Next base: position 64,082,268 of record NC_053453.1, on the reverse strand, counting down.
CTGTCCCACTGGTGTGGACCGGCACAGGGAACGCCGTGAAGTGGGCTGCTGAGATGTCCACACCTTTCCCCCAGGCAGGTGTGGATTGCCCAGCAGGAACGAGGTTCCTGCTCCCTTTCAAGAGCATAAGTCTGCTCCCTCTTTAAACACTGTGTGCTGGAACACACCGATGTTTTCTGACATCCTCCCTAAAGGCATGAAGATGTGGCCTTCCCCCACACCCTAGGGCAGGGAGAGCTGCTGTATCTTTCCCTGTGTGTGATGAGCACAGGCTGCAGCTGTAGCAGTGTTTTCTCTCCAGACACGGTCCTCACCCTCAATTCCTGGAGCGTCACCTGGAGCGCGCGGCTGCAGACGGCTCTCTCCGTTGTCAAACTCCTGGCTCTGGCACTCATCATCGTGCCAGGGATGATGCTGCTGGCCCAGGGTAGGTGTTGCTGTGTGGCTGAGGGAGGGTGCTCGATGTGTCCCCCATCAAGGAGCTTTCTTTGTCCTTGTGCCAGATGTGAATTAGCTGGGAGCTACTGGCGTAGCTGGCACAAGCTGCAACGTTGCACTGGGCTGATGCACCTGGCTGGGTGGGGCTTTCTCCAAAATTTAGTGGGTCTTAGTGAGCCAGAGGATGTGTGATCCTACCCAGGGTCATACTGGCACCTTCCTCTGCAGATGGTCTTTCTTTGGAGTCAGACTTGCCTGTTTCCAGCATAGCTCAAAGTCTTTCCAAAGCAGCACATATTCGATGGACATTTAGGATATGTGACAGCATCCTCCGGCCAGTCACAGCTGTGTAATGAGTTATCAACCCTCAGCTGAGCCCTGGTTATGGCAACTCTAACCCTTCCATGGCATAAGCTAATGTTTTTTACCTCCAGATTGAGATGGGTGGTAATTTAGTGAGTTTACAATAAACTTGGTATGGGATTTCATGCCCGCATGAAACTGAGGAGAAAAACCCTACCAGTAGTATCTTCTGTGAATGATACAAGAGTATTGGCTTTAATCCAAGCCTCAGCTTATAGAAAAGCTCAAGGCATTCCCACTCGAGGGATGAAGCCTGCTCCCTCTCCACGCTATTACCTTCTTGTGCAGAGAAAACACCACAGGCAGTGGGCTTTGTGTTCATGTTTCTCTCTGATGTCTGGAGCTGGCTCCTTTGAACATGCAGAGCTCCCCCTGGGCTGGCAGCGCTTCTGAACTAAAGGACTGCCCTGCAGCTAGGAATCCCGAGCCATTATTGTTAGGAATGCCTTCAAATGACAATCTGGAGCCCTGGCACATGTCCTCTGGTGGGAGGATAAGTGCAGGTGACATCTGGAGGGAGAATTCACCAAGAGACTCCAGTATGAGAGGTTGTATTTCATGTGACTCACCGGGGACTGTAAATTGCTCATTAATGCATTGCAGGCAATAAATCCTTTTCATGCACCATCACTTACCAGCCATCCTTTTAGAACATAAGAAAAGTACCTCAATAGGCCCACTCCTATACTTTGAATTAGTTTTTTTCAAACTTATTTTCAAATTGACTTAATTTTTTTTTGTGTGTGTGTGCTTAAAAATCAGTTTTGTGCTTTTAAATAATTTTGCCTGATTCCTCTGCCTTGTGCTGCTTTTTATATTTTTTTTGACTGCACTTCTGTCCTTTCCTCTGCCATTACCTTCTCTTTGGCTCAGGCTTATTTTAGAGACTTGCTGGGCCAGCATTTCAAACCCAGGTGCCCAAATCTCGTCACTGGACTTCTTGCAGAATCACCTCCATAGAAGTGGCCTGATCTTCTCCATGTGCTCCGTGCCATGTCACACCTTGCCTGGTGAAGCCCAACTAGGCAAGCAGCTCACCTCTTAAAGACAGTTTATCATGGAAAATTGAATATAGATGTGGAACCAAACCTGGGGTTTGAAAATGTTGGGAATGCAATTCCTTTTGACTGTGTTTGAATGAGAAGCCATTCAGCATTTCTCTCTTCTTCTTTTTATTTTATTTTATTTTATTTTATTTTATTTTATTTTGAGAAAATCCTGACTTTGATTTTTTTTATTGTTGTTATGTTTTGTTTTGTTACTTCGAGCAGAGAACTTGAAGGAAAAATAGGGCCGTTGGTAAATATCTGAGGCACCTCTACTTTGAAAATTTGATTTGCTTCACCCTCTGCGTCCTTTCCTGTGGGTGGGTGAGTGGTGGTGGGTCAGACTGGCAGGTCCCTGCTCCATCCCCTCCTCCAGCCTGGTTCCCATGCTCCGGCCAGCACGGGGCTGGGGTCACTGCTCCAGCAGCAGGAACAGGAGAGAGCACAGTGAGAGATGACTGAGCCTCCTCGCTGGCTGCACCACATCAAAGAGGAGTGTGTGTCCAGCTGCTGAGGGGGCTGGGGATGGAACATGGGAGTCAACCCAACAACTTAATTTGGGCCTAAAGAAAGGAGAGGACAGCGTAGATCCCCACGTCTCCTTCAGCTGTTCCCACAGCAGGGTCTGTTGGAAACAACTGGCTATTGTTGTTGCCCTTCCTGAAATGCCTACCCTAGATGTACAAGGGATAGATTATTTTTTCCTTTTTTTCCTTTTTTTTTTTTTTTTTTTTTTTCAAAGTCACTGCAGGAAAGCAAACGTATCAGCAACAGCACTAAAATGGGAGCAATGAAATGAATTTGAATACCCTGCTCCAAGGAAATCGTAATCTTCCCAGGTCTGGGCAAGAGGTACAAGGAGGATGTTATCCTACAGGGAAGGAAGCCCGTCTCTGACATTTTCCTGCTCTGTGTCCATTGTTTATCTCCTCTAGGCCACACCGAGAACTTCCAGGATGCTTTTGACAGACAGTCGCTGGCTCTGGACAAGCTCCCCCTGGCTTTCTATGCAGGCATGTTCGCATACTCCGGCTGGTAGGTGCGACGGGAGGGCACTTCAGGGGCGGCAGACAGGTGCCCTCAGCGCGACTCAGACTCTCACCCCGTCTCTTCCCATCGTGCAGGTTTCAGACCAGCTTTGTGCGTGAAGAGTTGGTCAAACCTGAACGGTAAGGCTTAGGAGGAAGCTGCCCTGGGTTTCCAGCCTCGGGGGTACTGCAGCTTTCCCAAGTGCAGTAAGGGAGGAATAAGTTTGTGGGTTCACCTGACTGCAGTCAGTTGTACTACCAGATAAAATCCGCGGTAATACTGTGCATAACAAGGGCTAGCAGCTTGTTCTTTGTGTGTATGTGTTCTCCTTCCTTGTAGAAACATCCCCCTGGCTGTCATCGTGTCTGTGATCACGGTCATCGTGGGGTACATGCTCACCAACGTCTCCTATTACACAGTCCTGGGAACACAAGATGTTCTGGCTTCTCCTGCTGTGGCTGTGGTGAGTTGTCATTGCTATTGTTATCTCCACAGCGTGGCCAGCTTATGCTGCGGTCATGGCAAGACTTTCAGAGATGGTTTTCCTATAAAATGCTTTATTGTTTTGTAATTTCTCTGGATTACTGGGCAAAAGTAAATTCTTCTTGTCAAGCCTAAAAGATAATGAAAAATAACCTGTAGATGACTGTAGAAAAAGTGAGATTTATGACTCCTATATTGCTCCTTTGATGGAATTTTCTTTTATTTTTGACCCTGATGTCACCCAGAGATCACCACATGTTCCCTAAAGTCACATTTTCTCTTCCTCCAGAGCTTTGTGCAGCGAGCCTTCAAAAGCCTGATCTCTGTGGTCCCTGTCCTTGTTGCACTATCCTGCTTTGGAACCATGAATGGAGGAATCTTCACATTTTCCAGGTCACACCCCTAAGGATCTATTATGCTTTTGGCTCGCTGAATCAGAGGGAAGCATCACTGACCTGTGTGACTTGCTGTCCACACAGTGGCATTCTAGTCACTCTTGTGGGAAAAATAAGGCTTTTGTCTCCCAGGTTGTCAGCTACAGGATGGTCCCTTTGGGCTCAGAGTCCAATTTTTCTATTTCTGACCAAGTCCAGACTTGGGTATCCAGGACTGGTCACAAAGATTTTTGTCTTCTCCCCTACTCTTCAGTTTAAATCCCCAGTTTAAAGTGAAATGTCAGTGTTTCTGGTGCACTAAAGACTTTGTTGATGTCGGCAGCTGCTCAGTGAGACTGAGTCCTCTTTTGCTGGGTTCACCCAGCTGTGCTGTTGGAGGGCATGAGGTCCCTCTGTTGTGAGGCTCTCTAGGCAAACTCTCCCTTGAGGACTTTGCTTTGAAGTCAGTGAAATGTCACTGGGATGAGCTATTCCTAAAGCAATAGTCAAGGTCCAAGAAATCTTGTTATAACAATAAGAAAAGCTTTGTTATGTGGAAAAATAAACTTGCCAGCTTCACTGTCTGCCACGCTCCAGGCTTACAGGAACCTTGAAATTGGAGAGAAGGGCAGACCTCACGAAGAAGTATGTTGTGCTGGTCCTGTGGAGCTGAGAAAACTCTCTGCTGTGGGTTCTGCTTCACAGCTTTGATTGCAAAGGGAAAAATCAGTTGATCTGAAAGCAATGAAAGCCTGAAAGCTAATGAATTATCTGATCGATTACCCTGAATTCCTGTATTAAGTACAGGTGTGGATGATCCTTCCCATTAGCTGCTCTAGATAATGGATGATTTCTTTGAGGATGAGAAGTCTCTGGACAGCACAGTTCTTCGTGTCCCGTGTTGACCTTCTCTCCCCCATCCTGGCATCATTAACATAATTGCTGCAGAAAGTCCGTATAAACACTGATGGGGCCTCCCTGGATGCCTGCCAGCCACACCCCTGCAAAGCCACAGAGACAGCAATAAAACCAGTTGTACACTTGTGCCCCAGCTGCTTGGGGCCCTGTTCAGCCCAGCTGATGCTCTGGCATGGTTTGTTTGGGGATATTAAGTTTATAAAATTGGATGTGATTGTCTTCTCCCTAATTGCTCTTTCATGAGTCAAAGGAGGAATGCAAGCAAGGAACTCCCTGCTCTCATTTTGTAGATGTTCTTGTGTGTAGCTGGTCTCTTGGCAGTATGACAAACTATATTTTCCAACAGCTGACCAGAGGATTGGAAATCATCTGTCATTTGAGGAGATTGCACTTTATTTTTTCTATACATGTACATATAAGAATATAGTCTTCAAAGCTGACAGTCCCCTTTCATAAAACTCAACACCTTCCCTTATAAATGATTAAACTTTGTGATCCCTCCACTTCCTTTTCACTGGAAAGATTAATTCCTTTTTTGATGGCAAGAGACTTTTCTTACTCTTGTTTCCAGCCTGAGCTCATTCACTTTGGACTTGCCCAAAGGTCTCTGCCAATGAGGTGCCCAAGGAGACACTGCCAGTGGTTCTGATGGTGGGCTCTGAACTGCACTGAACTGGTCTTGGGAGAGCTGGGGGAACTCAATCTTGGTTTTCTTCCAAATGTCCCCAAAGTGGAGCTCTGAGCAACTTAGTCTAGTGGAAGCTGACCCTGTTCCATGGCAGGGGAGTGGGTTCCAACGCAAACCAAACTCTCTGTGAAGGTGCAGGTAAAGGCAGAACTGTGGCCTTGAACAGCAGACTTGTGCTGAGGAAAGGAGTGGGTTCTTCGATGCCTCAGGTCAGTCCAGTGACTGATCTCATTTCTAATGTGGATGTAGAATGTTAATGTACAGGGCTCCCTGTCTTTTCCTAGGACTCTCTTTGTGGCTTCCAGGGAAGGGCAGTGGCCTCCTCTCTTCTCCATGATCCACATTCGAAGGCATACCCCCCTCCCCGCTGTCATGTTAATGGTAAGGAGGTCTGGCTCTGTGTGACATGCTCTGTTCTTTTGCTGTCTCGGCTTTCTTGCAAGGACTGGATAAACTGAGGAGTTTTAAAGGGTGTTGAGACATTAAATTACCCCCTGAAAAATAAAGAAGGCAGGATGCAGGAAATGGCTGCAAAGCATTAAGTCCCCTTGAACCAGCGGTTGTATCCAAATGTACAGCCTTGAAGTCCCTGCCTTATAACATTAGACACCTTTTTTAAAAGTACAGTCCCTACCATCTGCCACAGGTGCTGCTCGATATTGCCTTATGAAAACACCCCTCCCAGGCTTTGGCTATTTGTAAATTGAAAGTTCCCAGGTGTGGTGGAAATGCAGGGAATGAGCATTTGTAGAGATGGTCTGGTCTTATGTTTTGGTTTGTTCAGGGCTTTTTTTATGGCCGTGGTTCAGCTCCATCCCAACTGTGCTGCAGTGCCTGTTGGAGCTTGGCTGACCTGCTAAAAACTTAGCAGATGTCATTGTAGATAGCCTGTGTACCAACAGTACAGGCTTTTGGATCACACATGCTTTAATTGTCCTGGCTTGGACACAAAGCATCAAAGATGCTGCTGATCTTTAAATGACCACTCTTTCTTGTAGCACTACAGAGCAGTGCCTTTAGGTCTTTTGCCTTTCGCCTGGGACACTCTTCTGTAAAGCGCTCCAAACTCCAAAGTGTTGGGGCTATGAAGTAGTTGTAGGGGAGTTGGAGGAGGCGATCCACGGCTTTAACGACTGTATTTCGCATCCACAATGCTCAGTTCCCTTTGGTCACTGCCATGGTGTGCATCGGAGACATCTACCATCTCCTGAACTTCTTCAGCTTTTCCCGATGGCTCTTCATAGGATTAGCCACCCTTGGGCTCATCGTCCATCGGCACCGACACCCGGAGCTGCACAGCCCCTTCAAGGTAAATGCACAGCGCATACCTGGCTGCCAGGAGTGTGCAGGCCCCTCATTCCTCTCTTTGATTTGCTAATAATTGCAGCATTACATGGCCATGGACGCCTTTAGGCTCTAAGGGGTTTCAGTCCCTGATGCTTAGTGATGCCTGTGGGGAGCTCCTGAAATTTGTTGATGTGCCCAAACAGCCAGGTGTGGTAAAATGCTATAGAGCCAGCTCTACACAGAGTCCCCAGATGCATGTTAGAAGACTGCCTTCTAAGGGGGACAAAGTCTCATGTTGGAACTGGGAGATGTACAGAGAGCAGTTTTCTCACTCATCTCTTGTGTGCTGCTGAGAAGGGACTCTTGCCTGGGTCTTATTTCAGCGGTAGGTAAGTCTCAGCTCTAGCTGAGAAGCAGGAAGGTGTCAGGTTTGGGGGAAAAGGAGCGTGGGTGGAGGGGTCCTGGGAGCAAACCTAACTAGGGAGGAATCATCTGCTGGTGTAGAATCACGGTGTCATGTAAAGCAGTGGGCCCCTCTTGTGGCCTTTCTCGCTGCTGGGTGCTGGGATCCCCCTCATGTCAGCAGCGGATGCTGGAGCCGGTGCTGGAGCAGCTTTCCTGTGCCTGGGCACCTCTCCCATAGCCGGATGATGTGCAGAAGGCATTCAGCTTGAGGCGAGAGCAGTTTGTCCCTGACTCTGGTCGCCCCTGCATGGTGCCTCCAGCCAGCAGCTCCCGGGGGAGAGAGAGGACCTCCGGGGCCGCTGGCACTGGGCAGCCACCAGCTCGGGGGACAGAGACACTTCCTGCGGTCGCAGGGGTCCTCTGCGAGCTGGGCGCATCCTCCTGCGAAGCTTGGGGTAGTTTTTCTTCTCGGTCTTTGCAGTTAGCAGAGACCTTGAGGCTTCCCAGTTTGTTGGTTGGCTGCGCTTATGTACCACCCCCCAGAACCAAACTGAATAAGCTTTTCTTTTTTCTTTCAAACCAAGCTTCTCAGGGGAGATTTATTAGTGGGTGGCGCTGCTGATGGTTTCAGATGTTGAGGTTTTGCCCTGGTTTTATTCAGACAAAGATTCAGACTTCTAGCGGCTCCTAAACGCTGATTAAACGAGGGAGGGAAATACGGGCCTTTTGGTCAGTTCGGCCGATCCCCCCGCGCCTTTTCCCGGTTTCCATCCGTTCTGCGCAGGAGGGAAGGTGCGCGGACTCCTGCTGCGCTCTAGTGGCCGCGCACGGGCCGTCCCCTGCCGCCGCCCGCGGGGAGCGGAGCGCCGCGTCCGTGGGACAGCGCTGCTACTTAGGCTCTCCACGGCATTTCGAGTTAAAAACGGTGGGAAAACACCGGAAAGAGGAGGGAGCAGTCACATCTGCGTGAGAGTGTGCATGTAGGAGTGGCTGGCAGGGGATGCTCTGGCTGCAAACACAGGAGTACCTAAGTTTGATGGCTGGATGGCTGCCATACCTAGAGCGACTGATGTCTTCCAACTTGGCATGTTGAACATCCAAAATACAATCTTTATTGCTTGTAAAGATTGTCACCCTACATGAGAGCAGCTCCTTCATTCCATCAGCCATGGCAAGGAGTTACTTGGCTGAGTTTGGATCCAGAGACAGAGGGAGTGTTTCACCGTTTTTTTATTTATTGCAGTCTTCCTATTTGCTCTCCAAATAACCCAGATGAATTGGCTCACCCAATTAGGTACGGCTGAAGTGCTGAGTGCTGCTCTGATTTTCACCATGGTGTTGCTGAAGCTGAAGTTCTTGGTGCAGGGGTGGGGAGTCTGGTTTTTCTTGGTTTAGTCACTGTAAGTCTCAGGCAAACTGGAGGCAGGTCAACACGAGTCATGAATTTTGTAAGCAAAGAACAGTTTGTTTCAAAGTGTCGCTTCTTTCTTGGCTTCAGATTTTTCCTCAGCAGTTGCCTTAGGTGGCAAGCAGGTATGTGTGTGCGTGTGCATGCACAGGAGCAGGACATTCACAGAGCCATGGCGTGGAGGTGGCTTCTCCCCCTGCCTGGCTTCCAGCTGCAAGTGAGGTTTAGATTTTGGTGCACATGAATATAGGAGGCATGAACCTCACAGGGCACTCTGGGCTCTGAAGCTGATGCAAGTGTTTGCAGTCTGATTGTACAGAAGCACTCTGCAGGACAGGATATGGTTCTTCTCGTTTTCTTTAGATGGTGAAATGAATACAGTGTGGGCTGGCATATACAGAGTCAGACTGGCTACAGACATCGGTTTTCCCTGATATTCTTCTGTGCTCTTTTCCCCAGGTGCCCCTGTTTGTTCCTGTCTCCTTTACCATCATCTGCCTCTTCACAGTGGCAATGTCTTTCTACTCAGACCCTGTGAACATTAGCATTGGATGCACCATGGTTTTGAGTGGTTTTCCAGTCTACTACCTCATAATTCACAGGCAGATGTCAGACCGCTGCCGCAACCTGTTTTGTAAGTATGCATTTGACTTTCAGTGTTGTGGACCTAAAGACTCTCAAGGATTGAGACGCTGGTTTGTTCCCAGGGCTCACCTCTGATGCAGATTCCTCCTTGACCAAAAGACCTCATGAAACCTAAATCATGACCCCTGGCACCACGCTGATGTCTTTCCCAAGGCACAGCCTCCACAGCCAGATTTGTTTTAACAAAGAAAAGGCTGAGGTCTACCAACAGGGGGAACAGAGAAGGTTGCTTTCCCACCCCAACCTTGGTACCTACTAAACTTTATCACGTCTTTGGGATCACCAGCTCTGGATCAAATTTGTCTGACATGTAGCAAAAAGAAGAGAAGTTAGGATGGAGAGACTACAGGCAGAAAGTGTAACTCTGTGCACAAACTTACTTGCTGAAAGGCTGGGGAGAGGACTGGTAGGAGAAGAGTGCTGCCAGAGATCTGTCAGCTTGGTGAAGAGGACAGGATGGTTTGGGCACAAATGCAGCTGTGGAAATTAAGTGTATCTCCATCCATGCAGTGTCTAGTACAGATTTCCTTTGGATGTAGGCATGGTGGCACAAGGGTTTTTTCAGAAATCAGAGCCTGGGTTTGAGTTCAATTTGTCATTTCTGTTCCTAGTCTTGTTTTCTTTTGATTTGATGTTGGATAGATGTGCACCAGTAACCACTGAATAGAAGAAAACATACAGCAAGAATAGGAAACAGATACAGTGATCTCCCAGCATAAAGTTCTCCAGCCATCAGTGCTGATGCTCTGATTTTCAGCCATATCTCAGGATTTCCTCTGGACTAAGCTTCCTTCCTTTTTTTCCACCCTTTCAGATTATCTTACACACAAACTACAGTTACTGCTGGAAGTCGTCCAACAAGAAATCAAGACTTATTGAGAAAATCATCAGAACTCACAGAAGACGATAAAAATCTGCTTACACCATTTTTGACACCTTTGATCCTACCAAAAGCAGGCCATGCTTTTATTCTTTTTAGTCAGTGCAAATGAGGATGACTCTGAGCCAAAACCTTGCTGCGAGTGTTCCTGTGCTTGTCAATCGGGATCTGTTCCTGCCCTTTTCTTTTTTTCAGAAGAGCAGACTAGTTCCCTGAAATGAGCTTGCTTTGCCTGCAGAGTGTGTTTGGAACTAAGATCCTTATTTTGCTAAGTCCTGAGTAAAACTGAGTGAATGTGTGTGTGTGTGTACAGAGACAGTATTTTGTTTTCTTAGCTTGGCAAATAGAGGAAGTGGGCATGTTGCAAACTTAGAATCCAATACATGGAAGCCAAATGCCAGCTTCAAACAGAACTACTATAGTAGCCTTGTTGTGGACAAGGGGAAGGGTTGGAGAGAGCAAATTAGAGATAAGGGAGATTAATTGGAAAGGGAAATGCAGGGGAATAAAATTTTATTCACCAGAAAGTGCAAACTGAGCTAATGAGAAGATATTTGAAATTCAAGTATTAACAAAGTAATGTCAGAATGTTTTGCTTTGATTTTTGTATGAGAATGAAATTTTTTTAGCTTTGAAATAATTGTTCAACTTTGAATTTTACATTTGTGAAATTTCATTTTAAAATGTACAAATGCATTTTTTAAAAAAATCAGTTAAATGTCAACTAGAATATGTCAGAATAGATCCCTCCCCCAACTCCCCAGACCCAATCCTCACCAGCGAAGTTGAAAACTCAGAATTTGGCCTAGCTCCAGTGAAATACAATTCCTCCTTTAATTAGACAGGACCACTGATGAGACTTGGGCAGATTCCTGGATAAGTGCATGTTTTGGTGCTGTAAGAAGACATGAGCAACTTCACATCCAAGCTTTAACTTGCCAATTGCACACGACTTGCTGATTTAATCATAAATGCTCATTTGAACTAATGGCATAAGAAAGGTTTCCATTATTGGATTACTTTGGTTTACATTATTAATGTGGCAATGTTATGTCCAGATAAAAGAGCAATTAGCTATTTACAATCATGTAATTGTTAATTGGTTCCCAAAAGATGGGAAGGAGCATGCTGAGTCTCCCCTAATGACTGCTGGAAAGAGGAACAGCAGAATGTGGAGCATTTTTTAATCCTTTGTAGCAAACATTTATGTACTTAAAATAAAAGCAAAGTACCATTTACAAATCCAGTGTAATCTACTGAAACGTGTAAAATTTTGGAACTAAAGTTGGGGTTTTTCAAAGCAATGGAGAATTACTATTCCTGTAATGACTGTTTCCTGTTCCTGTGCTGAATTAAGCTGGGACAGCAGCAGTGTGGTTGCCGGGCTTGTTTCCCCGCTGTCCTCCCACAATTTAATTTACAAGCTGCTGGACATTGTCCAACCTGAAATACAGTCTCACTGAGAAAATCCTCACAGAGGAAGACAGCACAACCTACCAGAGAAGGTACTAGCTTTAACTGATAGAATGGATTCAAGTGAGATCTGGAAATGCTTCCAGGCTCCCAGACAAGAGCGAATCCCTCCGCGTGCCAGGCTTTGCTGAAGCTGAACCCCCTGGAACACCTTCCCACAGGACCCAGTGTGGGTGGCTGGGGAACAACCAGCCTGCAGAAGACCTTGCAGAATTAGGTGAGCTCAATCGCCCCAACATTTCGTGAGTCCGCCCACTTAGGTACTGCTTTGGGGGATTTTACCCATCAAGGTAGAAGCATGAGGTACTGCCAGCCTGGTGCCAGGCTGCAGTACCCATGTGAGCACAGTGTGCACGGGTTGTAGCATCAGGACTCCCACATCAAACCTTGGAATAGTCTGAAATTGCCACAGAGCTGCTGTGTGCCACAGAGCCACAGACAAAAGGTGAAATGTCCCTTCTTTGTCCATTTCCTCTGAAGAGAAGAAGTGAACAAGAATTGAAATTCCTGGGAGGAAACTATGTTAGGCTACCTGCTGGACTATGGTTTCTTTATAAAGGATAAATCATTTGACATATGCTGGGAAACCACACTCGTGTGCCTCTGCTGACGGTGCAGGAATTTGATCTTGTGGGGCTATACTTAGGATGTCTGCCCTGAGACCTGTTCCGTTCCCAGATACTGGAAATGCAGACAGATGTAGTACCGTGGTTGAGAAATCAGAGATTCAACAGCTCCACGGATGACATTGCAATTAAAAGGGAAAAAATTTAAAAAACAGTGTTCAGAAGGTATCAGTTTACAGTGAGCTCAAGTTTCCAGTTTGTGGAGAGTTGTTTGTTTTTAGAGAGGATGGTGTGCTGCTCCCAGTAAAAATATGTAAACATTTTCCACCAAGCCAGAACGCTCTTCCTAAAGCTGCTGTGTCATGTCTATTGAAGCTCTAAGGCCTCAGTAGGGCCTCAGAAGTGAAAGAAGCGAAAGAAATTGAGTTCATAATCACATCTGTGGTGCTGGGTTCTGTTGGCTTTGTTTACTTTTTTGTTTGTTTGTTTGTTTTAATGCTATATCTATAGAATGCACTCAGAGTGCACCCTTTCTGGAAACTCAGAGATTTATGTGTTTCAGCCACTGCTGATCTGGTGTGACTGGATCACCAGGAAAGAAAAATGTTCTGGGCAGTTCAACTGAGCACAATCGGAGGGGAAAAACAAGTCAAAGAAATGCTTTCAGCTTAAAAAAATTGCATAGTTAAGATTACTTGACCTGTTGTTAAGCTTTATGCCTCAGAGCTCAGCTGGGCAGCGCTGTCAGCTTCTGAAAGGCTGGAGGTCAGACTGGAAAACTCCTAAGCCCTGTCTGATTTGTGCGGGGAAGAGCAGAGGGGAGGATCAGACTCCAAGGCCCAGGACACAAACACCTGGGACAGCGCAGAGCCCCGAGGGCTGAGCGAGCCTGTCTCGCAGGGCTCTGTGTCTGCACACACAGGTTTGTGAGGCTCAGCGTGCCTCTGCTTGCTGCAACCTCCCCGCCAGTGCCACCACTAGCCCTGGGGGGAGCGGGATGAACGATGAACGATGCACCCACTTCCCGCACTGAGATTTGGGGGGGGGGTCACTTTGCACGGCAACGCCAGCTGTTGGATTTCCAAGAATGATGTTCATTACAGAAGCTGCTCCTTCCAGAGAGGAGAAGGTCCTGAATATCCCCGGCCGTTGGAAGGCTGGGAGGTGCTGGCTTTGGGGAAGTGCAACGACAGGAGCCCAGGAGCAGGGATAAACTCTGCTGGGTCGCAGCGACGTTGATTTTACGGCTGTACTCGCCAAAGGCCCGGGCTGGGCCTGGCCGGCCTGCTCGTGCTTGGCGGACGCGCACGCGTCTGTCGCAATAACCAGCAGGAAATGTTGCTCAGCCCCGCTTCCTTAAGGGTCTGTGCACAGAGGCATCCGTGCTCCCACGGCGAGAGGCTGCGAGGGAGACAGCGAGGTGCAGGTGTGCTGTGGGAGTTCACAGGGAGCTCTCACAGCCGTGCTTTCCTTCCGAAGGTGTCGCTGCACCCGGGGCGCCTTTGCCGCGCAGAGCAAGGGTTGAGCAGGCTCATCCAGCCTGGAAAGCACGAGGTTGGTGCCCACAGCTCCCAAGGGTGTGACTGGGCAGCCCGAGGACAGAACCGTGCCAGGAAAGTGGCACATGCCAGGCTCTGACAGCTTTCCCAGGGTGCAGTTGAGAGGGGAGGGCTGGACACACAGGAAGTTCAGGCTTTCGTAGCTTGTGGACTTGGCTTTAAGGTCTGCCGGAGAGATACCTGCTTGCACTTTGTCATACTGTAAGTTGTGCTTGTATCTTCATTCATTCATCTTTTCCTCTTGTGTAAGAGAAAATGGAGCCTGGGGTTGCTTTTTAAGGATAAAATTTTCTCTGTATAAAGTTATTCCTGTTAAGATATAAAAAGCAAATGTACAGTTGCACAAGACCATGTAGCGAGACCTTCAGCAAAATGTGGAGGGCACTCCCTGTCTTGCTGGTGAAATATTTCTGTTTGCTTTTTAAGTGTTTCACCTCTGTTTACTTCTAGTTAGGGTTAGTTGGTGAGTGGAGAATCTCAGCATGGAGCAGAAGTGCTGGAAAGTGAAAGGTCACGAGTGGACAATTTTGCAAGCTCATCTGATTAGGGCAGACTGGGAGCCCCAAGTCTCAGCAGGGGAGCTGGCAGGGGTTAGCACAGGTTATCTGGAGTGGGGATAGAGGGAAGAGAGAGGGGGTTAGCAGTAGGGAAAAGCTGCCTGGGAGCATCATCCCACCCCACTAGCCTGCTTTCCTTTCCTTTTCCCCTCTCCCCACATCCTCCCTCAAATCCCACCCTTCAAATCCACAAACTTGAAATCCTTCAGCTGTGACAGCAGCGGCATGAGAGGGAAAAAAGGGACAGCTGTGTCCAAAAAACATCCTGGTAGTGCTGGATCTTTTGAATGCCTTGCAATGGGAGAGAAGAATAATTTCAAGTGTTTTTCTAGGAACAGGCCTGGCCAGTGTTGCTGCGTACACAGGCAGCGCTGGAAAAAGATCTGTCTGTGCAGGAGACCCAGGTACTTCCTTGCTCTTTGTTCTGGCAGTCCAGGGCTGCCATGCCTTTGTTTTCTGGACCTTTGCACTGTAAACAGCCCTATGAGGGAGCTATTCCTGTAATCATTTCCTCTCATTGGCCTGCTCTGAATACCCTTGGTCCCTGCCAAAGCACAAAGGGCGTCAGAGCTGGACACGTGATCATTTCCAGTTTCTGTTTCAGTATCGTGTTCAGATTCTTCAGGCAGCTCAGAATAGCTCTGTCACGGACCCTTGGAAGCTCAATGGCTGGCACCTTTTGGCTATAGATATGTGATCCATGACAGGTAGTGTTGTAGGGGCAGTAAAGTGGTGATATACATTAAAAAAGTGTTGTCTGGGTCTAAAACTGGGAGATTAAATGGTGGGTGAAACACAGCAGGAAGCAAAGTAGAATCTCATAAATTGGAATTTTCGATGGCTATGTTTCATCTTCTTCTCTTTGTAGGTGCTGTGTCTAGGATAGAGTGCAGAGCAGAGATTTTGCTGGTAAGTAACGATATCCCCTCCTCCAAGTGAGACCTGCTCTCTCACTCCCTATCCTCAACAGGACAGGAGGGAGAAAATAAGACAGGAAAGTTCATGAACTGAGATAAATCCAAGGTTAGCATTGGGCAAGACAAACTTGACTTCGGGGAAGTTAATTTATTGCCAATTAAAATAGATTTAAATTGTGAGAAAAGAAAATTAGGTCACCTATTCCCCCCCCACCCCCGAATTCCCAGGTTCAACTTTACTCCTTCAGTCCTGACTTTTCTACCCCCTCCTACTGAAGCAGCACAGAGGGGAAGGGAAATGGATGTTGTCCTCAGTCTGTAGGACTTGCCATCTACTCCTCCATCATTCACAGAAATTTCCCTTGCTTCAGCATGGTTCATTTCCCATGGGCTGCAGTCCTTCAGGATAAATGTGCTCTAGCACGGGCTCTTCTCCATGGACTGCAGCTTCCCTCAGGGCCTGTCACCATGTTGCAGGATGGGCTTCTCCATGGGCTGCAGTGTGGATCTCTGCTCCATGGACCTCCACAGGCTGGAGGGGCGCAGCTGTTTCACCATGGCCTTCTCTACGGGCTGCAGGGGAATCTTTGTGACAGGTGTATTTTCTTAAAATGTGTTTTTTAGGAAGGTACATTTTAGGGAAAATCAGTGGCACAGGTCCAAGCCAGGGTAATTTCTGTGGTCCTTGCCATGCCCCATAAACATACAAACACCAGTTCCTCAGTTCTGGGGCAAACCTGCACTTCCCAGCTGGAGGGGCCCTCCTTTTTTGAGAAGTGAATAGGTTTCTGATCAGACCAGGGATACTGCACAATTTGGCAGATTTGGAAACCCCTATTTTGATCTGGATTTCTTCTCCAATGCAGGGCAGAGCAAGCAGCTCTTCTGTACTCGTGTTGTCTCCTGACTCATCCGTCTGCTCCTGAAATGGAGCATGTCTGGTACTGGCTCGATGATTCCAAGCAGTGGATTGAGTACGGGAAAGAGGTGAAATTCCTCCGCTGTTCATGCTGAAAGCTTTTGTTGAACCATCTTTGGAGAGTTATTTAGAGCGCCTTGTTCTGCAGCTGGGGTGTTCTACACGCACCGCTGGGTGCCCTTGCAGTGCTGCTCCAATGCCTGGGCGGAATTGTCTTCTTAATTGTCCCTCAAAGCAGGACTGGAACTCTGTGAAAGCTTTCAAGGGACTGGCTTTGAAAGCGGGTGCGTTTTCCAGAGTTGCCAAACATCATTTGGCTGGAGCTGACCACACAGGCTGAGGGCTGCTTTGTTGCTGTTGTTAGAAGCAGCTGTGCTTGGTGGGGTACCCCTCCGTCGCCGTAGAAATGCTTAAAGCCGTAGAGACTTGCTTCAAAACATTATCCTGTCACAGGGGCCTGGGGAAACATTGGTATTTCCCCACAGTGATACCTAAACCAGAGGGTGCTTTCTAACACGTATAATTTCCTTGTTCTTTCTGCAGCACCCGGGTCACGTCACTGCCACTGTGACATCTGCATTTCTGGAGAATGAATATCAAGCTGACAAGAATGGTGTTATTTTTTTCAGGGCTGGCTCTCAGCAGTATGTGTTAGACTTTGCAGGTGAAGTATTTCCTTGTTTTAAGTTCATTACACAGTGCAGTTGGCTTGAAGGTTTTTCACACTATGTCTGCATCTCTTTGAACAGCTCTTCTTCCTCCTGCAAATTTTCTCCAAGCAGAACTTGAGCAGTAGGTAAATTGCTCTGCAGTTTTGAGATGTCCTACTTGAGCTTCTACACTTGGGCATCTGTGTTCTAAAAAAACTATAACTGACAATATTGTACGTTCAAAAGAAGAGATGGGAGTAAATGCTTAATGGCACCTTATCTTATACATTTGGGTTTATACACCTGAAAAGGAGGAATGAGAAATCAGGGGAAAAAAACCCAAAAGGCACTGAAAAGTTAAAAAGTGAAGAAGTGAGCCCATGGTGAACATCTTGCAAACTACTTATGGGGAGAGAAAGCACAGTGCGGCAAACAAAAATTTAGGGCTGGTTGTGCAGAGAGAGAAAAATGGGAAAATGAAAAATGCTTTTCTGTTTCTAATTTAAAACTCCTTAGCTTTCCAAACTTTAAACGTTTCCTGGCATGAATAAAGAGTGGTGTTTAAAGGAGGAAACAATGGATAATTAGCCATGTCACACAGCATGTGCTCTGTGATATTGTTATAGGACCAAGAGGAGA
This sequence comes from Hirundo rustica, assembly GCF_015227805.2. Taxonomy (NCBI): domain Eukaryota; kingdom Metazoa; phylum Chordata; class Aves; order Passeriformes; family Hirundinidae; genus Hirundo; species Hirundo rustica. The sequence goes on along the minus strand of NC_053453.1, from coordinate 64,065,024 downwards.
GCGCAGGCTTTCCTTTTAGCACCATGGAGCGGCCCTGTGCTGCCAGAAAAGCCAGGTTTGTGGCCCCCATTGCACTGAAAACTCTTTCCTGCTGTAGGCCTGCCATGAGATGTGGTTTTCTCTGGCCAGCAGCCTGGATATGAATACCAGTGCAGGTGCAGTTGGTGCTTGGTTGCCTTTGAGTTTTACAGCCTTTGGTAGCAGGTGGTTGACATTGCTGATGTCCAAGTAGGAGCAGTGCGAGTGGGAATGAAGTTTGCACTGAGGTGGGTGGGATAGAGAGAGCAACACGATGCAATATTCAGGGCTACCTCCTCTTTTGTTTTTACTTAACATGTAAGATCCTGCCCCTAGACAATGAATTATCTCATTATTGAGTTATTGTGTTTTTCTTTCAAGACATGGTCCAAACAAATGTGCTCTTTCAAACTCGAAGAAGTGTTATTCGACTGCCTAAACATTCTGAGGGTGGACAAGATGGAAGGTAATGCACATTCATTGTTTAACAATGTCTCTAGAGAACAGCACCTTTCTGCTAAGAAGTTCCTCCAACCTGCTTAGAATGCAGTTTTTTATTTTTAAAATCCGTTTTTAGATACCTTTTCCTGACTGGTTTAACAGTACATTTTGCAGTGACGGTATTTGTAAATTATGCAACGCTTCTGTAAAACTCTCTGGAGGGACTTTGTTGGCAGTCTCTGGCAGCTGTGAGAGACCACTGGAGCAGATCTGCTCTCTCTGTGAGGGGCAAGGCCACATAGGGCTGACACAGCTGTGCCAGGAATTTTTATTCCTTGATTTATGCCCCAACACTAATAAATAAACTGTGCAGCGATTAGGAGCGAGGGACTGCCAATCCCAAGAGCTGCCATCCCAAGGGATGGATGTCATCCCTTGGAAAGCTGAGGATAAACTAAAACCTGGGACAGGCAAATCCACTGAAATTAAGTGAATTAGAGGCACTTACTTGAGATCTTACGGCTTTTTCTAAAAGAAATTCAGCTTAACAGAATTAATGAACACATCTACTATAAATTGTATTTGTGCTACAGATTTATTTTAATAAGAGTTCTCTCTGCTTTAGAAACTCACCAGCAGACAGTGCATGTGAAGCCGAGGGTTCAATTAAAGTGTTGGTTCAACCTAAGGTGTGTTCATTCGAAAAGAAAACAAACTATAGCTCCCAAATGGATGCCTGAAGGCTGCTTTAGAGCCTGTGGTTACATTCTCCAGAAGGGGGATTTGGTTAGTAGTATCACCAGCTGACTGGCTCCTTTTTCTGTTCTGTAGCCAAAACACGACTCTATCACATCCTGTCTATCCTCCACAGTGGGACCAAAGTGCGCTACCTGATATTGGGTTCAAGGTAGGACTTTCCAGCTCTCCAGTGGGAGGGGAGAGCTCTGTTCTGTGTTGATTTTTCCAAGAGCATAATTCAAGGCAGTTGAGATGTTACCAGCTTTTAAATGTGTCTTGTAAAATAAGCAACTACGATTTGAAACAAGACTGACAGTTTCATATTCAGAACAGATGTGCATTTCCTGGGAGGCTCTCTGAGAACCCCTATGATACCACACAGGGTAAGAAAGGCCACTGCTGCTCATACCTGTCCTTTGCACTCTCCCAAGGTGCTTCATCCTCTGATAAAACAGATTAATTGCATCTTAAGGGAGGATTTCCTCTGTCACTTTGGGGCAGGATGTTATCTGCTGTGGTAAAACTGCAGCATAGCCCTGTAGGGAAGGAGCTAGAGTGTCAGATTGAGGTGAAGCTTTCACTCTGCCTCAGCCTGAACACTGCTGTGCATTTCAACTTTAGGTTACTCTGAAATAAAAATAGTCCAGATGTGGAGGTGCATCATCTAAAGGAGCTCACATGGGATTGCACTGATTTCCCTCAGTCAGTGCCTGTGCTTCCACAGGGGGAGTGATGGTAAAGGAAGGTTAACAGGAAAAACAGAAGCAGTTTGTGATTTTTGTGGCAGGGCTTTTCAGCAGATGTGAGAAGGTTGATGAGTCCTTTGGGAGGACTGGGAGTTGTTACTCTCAGTTATGCCTTATTCTTACTGTTTTAAAAATTTTCAGTTGATAGAGCTCAGCTACGATTCCCAAGAATATAGAAAAATCAAGAATCTGTTTGAGAAGACAATGAAAAATTACTGCATCAACCAACTACAGAGGATTCAGAACCCAACACTTTGGGACATCTTTCAGTGGTTTGTATCTATTTTATTTAATTGTCCTTCCTGTATGAGAAGACTGGTGTTTCCTGATCTGTTGTCCTCCATAGTCTACATTTAGAGCTGCCAAATTCAGCAGTCCAGCAGAGGTGAGGCTGCCACATACCTCTCTGCCCAGGTCTGGCTGGTGGCCCAGACTTATGACTGCCCTAAAACCTGGCTCCCTGAGGCTGAGCCTCCCCTGGGGCAGTCCTGTAAGGGAACTGGGGTTCCTCTCTCTCTGGCTGGCTTGTTAGGGTTGCATCTATGTTCTTTTGTGTGTGTAGAAAAGAGTCTTTTATCCCTAGCAAGATGTGTGTGTGTGATTCTTGCTCGTGCTATTCAAAAAGTAAATCCTTTTCCTTCATCATAACTGAGCTTTGGTGTTTCAGGTTTATTATTTTGGTTTTAAACTCTTAAGTTAAAAGAGTTTAAAAAAAAAAAAAAGGATTTTTCTTTTTTGTGATAAAGATAGGGGCAGAGATTATACAGTCTTCACTGTAGCTTCTTACAGCTCAGTTTTATAATCATAATTATGCATTCAGAATTTATATAACATGGGAACTGACCAATTCCCACAATTTCCAGTCAAGAGATGTTTGTCTCTTTACTCTCTCATGTGGTGTGAAGTTGTGGGTGACACAGTCCATAGTGATGCTGAGAACTTTTTGTTTTGCTGGCAGGAGCCAGCTGTGCAGCAGGGTACCAGCAGAAGTGCAAAGCAGGCAGTAACCCCACTGGGAGTGGTTTGTGTCACTGTTCCGCCATGACCCACATTAGGAGGAGTTGAGTTGGGAAATTTCCTTGTTTGAACAAGGATAACAAGTAGTTTTTTCATTTGGTGGGTAGTGTTTTTTTTGTTGTTGTTTTTGTTTTGGTTTTTTTTTTTTTGTCTCTAGGCAAAAAGAAAAGATGAAGAAGCTCCAATTGAAAGAATTGAAAGGGGTGAATGAGAGGCTCCTGTTCCATGGGACAAGTCCATCCCATGTGTCTGCCATCTGTGAGCAGAACTTTGACTGGAGACTCTGTGGGACTCATGGGACAATGTATGGAAAAGGTACAAGTGCAGAAGGGTTGTAGGGGCTGTTGCTGCAGGGATTGCAGACCGCAGCCAGGCTGGGGAATGTGGGTGTGAAATGTCTGGTGGCTCCTGACCCATGTACTCCCGCCTTTAGGGCACTCTCACCTGTGTACATCTGCATTGCTTCAGGTAGCACCCACAGCCATCCCACTCCAGCAAGGGCTAAAAACACCTCTTTTTGCCTCAGCTACCTGCTCTTGGGCAGGTGGGATTGGGAGGTCGATGGCGAAATGTGTCGGTACTTTGCAATAAGCCAGTGTGGGAGCACCTGGCAAGAATGTTCTCGCACATTGGAGGGCTAGCTGGGGTTGTTGAATTGCTGGCTGCCAAAGTGCTGTTAGCACGTGTTTGCCCCTTGGCTGGTGTATTGTCTGACCTGTGGGTTTTTCTGCTCCCTAGGAAGCTACTTTGCCAGAGATGCCAGCTACTCCCATGAGTACTGTTCCTCTCGCAGTGGGCGCTACAGCATGTTCGTAGCTCAGGTTCTCGTTGGAGACTTTGTGCAGGGGAACCCTGAGTACTGTCGTCCTCCACCCAGAGCCAAAAATTCGAACAGGCTTTATGACAGCTGCGTGGATGACCCGACAGACCCTTCCATCTTTGTCATCTTTGAGAAGCAACAAGTTTACCCTGCCTATATCTTGGAGTACAGCAGTGAGACCAGCTGTGTGGTCCTGTAATGAATGGTGGAATGTCCTTTGAATTCACACTGAATAAATTACTCTTCAGTACAGTTTTTTAAAATGTTTGTTCAATTTCACTTGTAGCTTTAGAGCACTCCGTAATGCAGTGAACCAGTAGCATGGTTTTGGGGGTATAGTTTTTTGTTAGGGGCTATTCTTTCCCCAGGAGCCGTGCTAAACTTTAGCATTCACCGTATCTCTAGCCTGGAATGGGGATGTACTTGCCTTGCATACCGTGATGCTGTGACACCTGCTGGGTTAAAAATGACCTTGATCCACTGATATGGTCACCTAGGGTTGTTTTCTGCCTGTGGTGGTGCTGATATGCCAAAAGGAGGCTGGGCAGGGAATGTGGAAGAAGGAAAAGTGAAAGTACCTACATCTTGGTGCTCAAGAGGAACCATGGCCTGTCTTTCAAGTAAACGGCAGGAAGCTCCTGCATCCTGAAGGCTTTGTAATTAATGTTGGCAAAGAATTTTGATTTGTTTCCTGGTCACACTGCTGACATCACTTCTTACCTTGTTCTGCTGTGTCAAATCTGTGACATCCTCTCCTTCCTCTGTCCCCACTGGATTTAGGTCAAGAAAAGCAGGGATATGGCAGCTGCTGAAGTGAGATCCCCACTGTGCCATGACACCAGCAGTGAGGAAGTCCATGGTGAGATGAATAATGTCACACAGCAGGGACCCACCAGGGCTGTGGAGCCAGTTCCTGCAGCAGTGAGGGGTGAGACACAGGGGCTTTGTGAGGGCTGGCTGCTGGCACAGCCACCTCCTTCCCACCCTGCAAGCTGACACTGGTGGTGGCAGTTTTGGGTTACCCTGGTGCTGCCTGGCAATCCTGATGATGGAGGAGTACCCCAGTTGTGTGTACTCCAGCTGGGATGGATGGTGGGGAAAGCTTGAATTAAGGTCATAGTACTTGAAACTTGGTGGATAATGGGATAACATTTGGGATGACTGATAGCATGGAAACAAAAATGAATGGTTCATTTTAAAAGAGTCATGATATGTAAGTTGTGATTCAGCAGAGGAGTCACAAGTGGTTCTCTTGTGTGCGCCATAGCTGGGAGGAACCAAGAGGAGGGCTGTGTGTAGGATCTCATCAGCTTTCCTAAAGCTGCTATTTTCAGGCACAATCAGTGCCTTTAGAAAATTTGGAAAGACATCTGACTGCAATAAGTCCCTAAGCTGCACTAATTCATGTATTTTCATGTCTCACTGATTTTGCAGAAGCCTAAAGATTGTTCTTTTGCAAATTAGTGATCTCATCAGTCACAGAAGTAAAATTGAAAGTCACTTAAAGTGACTTAAAGTGGATGGGAAGGGACTGAACAGTGGCTATTTTCAGCTGTCACCCTGCATTGGTCCTTGCAACATTCCATAGATTTCCTCCTTCATCAGTGTGAGGGGGCTTGGAGATGTGCAGCCTTTGGGCAGGACAGGGGCTGGGAGATGGAGGGTTTGGGAAGAGTTTTGCTATTATACAGAGTACTCTGTGGAATGATGCTTTCGTATAAATCATCTCCCCCCATTCTTCTCCTCCATGACAGAAGAAGCCACCCATCATGTGGGGAAAAGTTGTTTCCAGCAAGGTGGGCTTCAGAGTATGATTGTTAAATTCATCAGAGGCAGGAGAAGGTAAGGAAGAACCTGCTAAGAAGCAGGCTAGCCACAGGAACAGGGGTAGTTGTTGATCTGAAAAAGAGGAAACCAGGCAGAGAACACAGGACAAGTGCAAACATGCACAGTTTGGAAGAAAATTAGATTTTCCAGTAAGTCAAAACTATTCCTGACAGCAGGGAGGGTTTCTCACAGTCTCCAGCTGCCTCCAGAATTAGGTGCTGGGTGTTATGTTGAGAAGATCAGGCAGGATCTGGTGTGAGCAGCTGTAAGAGTGTGCAGTGATGTGGCCCTGCAGTGGGCTCTGCAGGTGCTGGGGTACCACATCTGGCATGGAAATTCTCCTTGAGGAGCCCACGCTCTTTCAGAGTCATCCTCTGCAGCTGTCCCTTGGTGCCACTGCCCAAAGGAGCAGTCCTGCTTCCAGGTGGGTGCTGCTGCTGTTTCCCCCATGCCACTGCTGGATGGAGGAGCAGGTGCAGAGCGTTCACCTGTTTGAAAACTGGCCTAGCCAAAACCCCCATCTACCCCAAACCTGAAATATGGTGTTCAGCATGAGTGGTTTCCAGTTCTGCTTCTGTCAACACCAACAAAGAGCTGAGCAGGCTGCAGCAGGATTTTTAACTGGCATAAGATGATCCTGACCCTCTATCCCAAGCAGATCTGGGAATCTAAAGCTAAAAGACTCAGGAATACTTCAGCCAGTGAGGCACTGAGAGCAGAAGCTGCTAGTAAAAGTGAAAAGCAACTTAATCTAAGAATACTTCTTCATAGGACTTTTGTTCAGTATCATAAATTTGCTAAAACTCCTTCCCAAACTGAACCTCTGGCTGCCTCTGGAGTACTTGGGTGCCTTCAAGTAGTGAGCAGAAAACATTCCTCAGCACCCTTTTAGATGAGAAATGGTTGCAAACCATCAGCAACGTGTGCTAGTTGGCAGGCACCAAGCATGGATCTGTTGGCTTTCCATTCACTTTTTTTCCCCTGAAAAAAAAAAATAAGGTGTGTTGAGAAAGTGTTAAATTGTTTCTGACTCATGCCTGTGACCGACAGTTTCACAGTCACCAAGGTGGTGATGGGGAAGGTCTGAACACTGCGTAGCCAAACTGATTTCTGAGGGGTTTGCCTCTTCCTGTGTCAGCCAGACTGGCACAGGATGGGCACGTGCTGGAGTGGGCTGGCTCTGCAGCAGCAGCCTCTCTTTGTCATCTCCTGGACAGGCTGCTGTGGGCATCAGCAGCTCCTCCAGTAACTCCTTTAGCAATTGCTTTTCAGGAACCAGCAACAATTCAGAAGGATCAATGGATGCATTTTGTACTCATATAAATAATGCATTTTTTTCTACGTGTTCAAATGTACTGTCTTTGTCTCTCCCAGCAAGGATGTTAGCTCAAGTGATCTTTTCATCATCATGTATTTCTCATTGATTTTATTGTGCTTCTCTTAGGGCTTCACAGCATCCCTAGCTTTAACACAGTTGGTTACATATTTGTGCAACTGGTCTAGGCTTTCTATTAAATAACACCTCAGCAGGTTTTCAGGCTTTCTTTTCATTTACTGGTGTCAAGTTGACTTCTCAGCATTTTTAAGAAACCTTTTTAACAATTTTGACAGAATTTATCACAGGATGATTAAACTGCGGAAACCTAATGTTTGATTGAACATGCTGAATGACGTATTATTTTCCAAAACATCCAAACTGTTAAAAATCAACCTGAGCCCCATAACCTGGCATGACCACTGTATGGGTGCCAGGTGAAGAAAACACAGATATTGTTCTTGGCATGGCACGCTCAACAATTGCATTATTTAATGAGGCTGTTTCTAGATTCCCTCTAGATGTTTCTAGAGGGAATAATGAACCCAGATCACTGTGGTAATGATGGGGGCTGAAGGTTTGGGGAAGGGCAGGAGTCTTTACTTCGGGGCCTGTAGGAGACAAGTCTCAGGCAACAGCTTTTTCTGGTTGTTCCTGTCCTTTTTTAGTGCCTGTTGTCTGGCATGTTGAGTCCTAGGCATGATTTCCCAGAGCGACGCAAACTGTCTTCACAAGGTTACTTTTACATCTAGCGTACAAATAGGAGCAATAGGGAAGGCTGACCTGGTTCTTACCCATCTGTTCTTAATAAGCTCAGATTTTCCTTCCAGATGGTTTACAGTGATGTCAGAGGGCCCATTAATCAGTGTGCCAGTGTTCAACTTAGAAATACTTGGGAAATATCGTGATATCCCCACCACTGGAGGAAGCTTTGTCTTCGCTCACTCCCAAGGAGATATTTTATTTCACTGTGTGTTCTGCAAATAATTTTTCTTGGTCTGTATCTTGAGCTTTGGTCTCCTTAACTGTATTTTATTTTCAATATCGTTTTCCATTTACTAAGTCCAAAGGAGGTGTTGGAAGTCACACTGCTCTCTGCTTAAGCAATTTATGCACCCTTTCATTCTTGCTTCTTGCAGGCTCTTTCTGACTGCATTTTGCGGATAGACCCTTGTAACTTCCAGTTTGCTTTTCTGTTAAAAATTCCTGCAGGTTTATGGGGGTTTTTTTATTATGTTCTGTAGCATCCATCTCAAGCTGGGATCCATTCTGCTGTCCTGAAAGGCAGCTGACCTTTGTTTTGTCTCTCAGCTCAAGCAATTTCTTCTGAGTCTTTTTTCATATCCTTTTTCTTCTTTGACCCTCATTCCATCTGACCTCATTTTAGCAGTGACACAACCTCTGTCTTCACATAACTTGACTGAAGGTCCTCACATCAATCCTAATGGCTTAAAGAATCCCTCTTTTTGTTTGTTTGTTCGTTTGTTCTGTGGGTCTTGTTGGTTGGTTGGGTTGGGTTTTTTTCACTGAGCAAGTCAAATTCCTTCCTAACAGAATGTGGTTATTTTCACTGCATGAAGCTATAGGCTGCTAACTAAACCTAAACTTTGTGACACTGCTATCAAAATGCAGTTTTCCTATCAGAATCTTCTTCCACCTGCTGCTATATCTGAACAGTCTCAGTAACTCCATGTTGTGTCCTGACCATTGGCTTTTCTTTTCCTTCTAGGATTGAACTTTGGATTGTTTTTTCTTTTCTTCCCCTCAGCTTTCAGTTCTACCTGTTCCTGTTAACATGTGGCATCTAGGCAGTTTCCTGAGCTGAAACCTAATTAATGACACTCATAAGTAATGCAAAAGATTTATTACATAACTGGGAAGACAACATGCAGGACTCTTCTCTATCTAAATGCCATCAACCGACATAAAAAATTAACGTAATCCTCTAATGACTGTGAATTCAAGATGATTGTGAAAGTTGTTGTTCATCAAGAGAAGCAGCTCCTTGCAGTGACATGAGCCACATGGACAGAATAGCCAGTCCAGGTGATCTATCCCCACGATTGTGGAGGTTTTATTAGGGAACCTATAAACAAAAATTTGCCTTTTTATTAGGCAAATTCAGAAGTATTGATTACTACAGGTAAAACATGGATAACAACCAAATAACACTGTTGTTAGCTAACCAGGCTCAGGTGGCTGCTCAGTGCCTATTCTGTGAGCTGGCACACTCAGAGGGCAGAAAATGGCATGCCTGGGTTTGAGCACTGGCAAAAAGAAAATCCAAACCTTTTAGGACTTGTTTTCTTCCCTGAGGATTTGGAAGCTGGACAATTTTCTGGGCTGTGAAATGATGACAACAGTCCAGGAATTCCTGTAGAGTTTGGGTTTCCCTCTCAAGACTACCGTTAAGCAAACTGCCAGAAGCTGATAATCTTTTTCTTCTCCCTCCCTGTCCACGTGCTCTCTGCATGTCTTGTGCCTTGCCTCAGTCTCCCCACATGCATTTGGATATATTCTGCAGTATCTCATAATTTTACTTATATCACTCATGAGAGGACCATCAGAGGCTGAGACCTGAATGTTGGGTTTTTTCTTAACCAAACTAGAGCTTTTCAAAATTTCTTTTTTGTTGTTGTTTTGTTAATATGTTGTGTGTGCATCTATGAGGAGAGTGCTCTTTTCTTTTTCTTTTGGAAATTCTGACTTACAGCAGGACAATGTGCCAGAAAGCCCTCCTATGTTCTGACAGTTGGACCATTTGAAGACCATTTTGAGAGCTATGGTGATGTTCTCTAATCCTACCCGGAAGGGCTGAGGAGAAGCACCACAGACTGCAGAGATGGATGGGACTCTGGGGATGCACCACCCCACCAGCCCCCAGCCGTGTATGCTGTGATGAGGAGTGAGCAGTGTCCAGGAAACAGCTTATGATGGAGGTGGGGTTCAGCTGGAATGCACAGGGAAACTCCAAGTTGTAGGCAATTATACCTGATTAGCAAATAAAATGCTGTTCTGCAGGTCCTTTTTTTTTTTTTTTTTGTCTTTGTTTTTTTTTTTTTTTTTTTTTTTTTTTTTTTTTTTTTTTTTTCCCTAGTCTCCAAACTACCGCTTTAACCTCTACACAGTCAGAGAAGGCAATTCAGGGTGACCAGACTGGCACTCTGCAGTTTCAAGCAGGTTATTGGCAGCATGAGATCGACTTCAAAGGTGAAGTATCTGTTTGCTCGATGTCTAATGCAGGTGGGATGTGACTGGTGCTGCAGTGCTGCATGTCCTGCACGGGCAAGGCTTGCCCGCCGGGACACAAGAGGAGTGAAAAACTCCTTACTGCTTTTAAGCAGTCAGTGCTACAGCAGCATGGAGGGGAGTGTGGGAAGAGGGGGATTGTCCACTAAGCAGGAACAAGGATAAGTGCAGATGTTGGTGCAGGGAAGGACGCAGCTGAAGCAGAGCGAGATGTACAGGATGGGAGCTGAGGGTGGATTTGAGAAGCCCCTGAACATGGCTGCGGGACTGGCTGCGCCAGGTCTTTCGATCTTTTGCTCTGGATATCTCCGAGAAGCAAAGTGCTCTTAGGAACAGGACAAAACAGGGTGGTGATCTGTTCGGCAGCTGTCAGACAGGTCTTCACGTGCGCGTTCGGAGTCATTGTGATCGGCACTGAAAGAGGAGATGGCACACGATAAAAGGAGAATACAAACTAAGCGCGCCCCTAAAAGAAGGTGAGCCCAGCTTCCCTGCGCTGCCGCCGGTGCCGGGCGGAGAAGGAGCCCTCGGAGCGCCGGCAGGACGTTTCCCGGAGCCGGCATTCCCTGCCAGAGCCCCGTCCCTGTCCCTAGGTGGCGGTGCCCGCCCGCCCGGGAGCGCAGCCCGCCGGAGCCGGCCCCGCTCCCGAGCCCTGGACGGAGCTCGGCCGGCGCGAAGCGCCCGCAGCGCACGGTTTGCGGGGTCCTGCACCGCAGCCGGCTCAGCGCTCCCTGCCCCGACAGGCGCGGCTCAATCGCTGCTGCCGAGCGCGGGGTGCGGGTGGGTGCGAGGCGCGACCCACAGCAGGCAGAGCTGCAGGACGGTGTGAGCGAGGCGGGGAGTGCTGCGGGGCACACCGGAGGGCTGCGGGGTTACCGCAAGTGCTTTCGGCGCTGCCAGAACCTCATCTGCCTCTCTCATTGCCCGCGTCCGTCGTTGTGCGCTATCCGTCCATCGCCGCCGCCCCCTCCGGGAGCAGGATGGAAAGCTGGATGGGCACAACGGGACTCCCTCTCGTGCCCGGTGCTCGTCACTCCCTTCCTGCTCTTCTTACCGCAGAATGTAGGAAAGACTGTATCATAGCAGAACAAGACCTATACCAGAGCCTGTCCCTATCACTGGATCAAAGGGGTGTCCAAACAAAATTAGAAGCTCAAGGCAGACTTGTAGCAATACTTTTCCAAACTGCTCTGTCTGCCTGCGGCAAATTTTGGCTTGGACATCTCCTGCACCAGAGCTGGTATCTAGATATGTAATAACTAGGGATGTGTTTTTCCTTCGGTAATTATTCCATCACTTTTTAAATCTGTATAAAATTTTAGCTTCTGTAACATCTTGTAGCAAATATTCCCAGAGCTGAATGCGATACTGCTTGAGGGAGGCTCTCCTTTGCCTTGCTTTGAACTTAGCACCTGCTAGCTTTGTTTAATAAAGGGGGTGCAGATATTCTCCCAGTGCTTTCTTCATCACCTCACACTTTCTTGCGTTTTTTTCTGATTTTCCTCAATGCTCCCAGGAAACACACATCTGAAAACAGGCTGCTTTTACAGATGGCTTGGGAATTTGTTGAAGACTCATTTTAATTTGAAAGTTCTGGTGTGTTAGAAGAGCTCACTTTCTGCATACTTCTGCTGAAAAACAAATTCCAGAAAATCACCCACTTTTCCCATCAAAACTATCAAACTAGGAGCCATCGCCCTCTGTAAGCTCACTTGGAAATAGCTCCAGAGCCTAGATTTACACTTTCTTCTTCTTGAGAGCCTTTATTCCTCTTCTGAGGGTAGTCAGAGGAGGGTGAAGGGCATCAGGGAGCAAGGAGGGCGGCACTCCAGGGGTGAAGGGGGGTGACATGCACAAGTATTCGGATGGCACTGCAGTCGTCAGCAGTCCTTGGTGGGGACACAGAGAGAAGAGATGGACGTGAGAGAGGCTCTCCAAACTGCTGTGATGCAGGGGCTGGCAAAGGGTGTTTAGTGACAGGACAAGGGGTGATGGCTTTAAACTGAGAGAGGGTAAGATTAAATTAGATGTTAGGGAGAGATTCTTTACTGTGAGGGTGGGGAGGTACTGGAACAGGATGCCCTGAGGAACTGTGGATGCCCCATCCCTGGAAGTGTTCAAGGCCAGATTGAACAGAACTTTGAGCCATATGTGGAAGGAGTTTCTGTTCATGGCAGGGAGACTGGAACTAGATGAACTTTAAGGTGCCTTCCAACCCAAACTATTCTGTGATTCTAAAATTCCATAAAACACATCAGAGGCACCCTGATACAGCTCAGAGACAAACCCACGATCTGTCTGGTTTAAATCACAGGCTTTTCCCTGTAACTTGTATAGATGCTAAATCCAGCTTGTCTGTGACACCTATGTGGCCCAAAGCCAATTGCTAGCAAATATCTCTCTCCTTAGTCCAGGACAAGGTGCTGCCCCTATAACTTCTGCAGATGTGGTGCTACAGTTTCAGATTCATCCGCACACTTTTGAATTTCAAGTGGATTCAGAGAAACACAAGAGAGACTTTGAAGGTAAAAAAATCTGTGTACTTACCTCCTGACATACTTATGGGAGAACTGTCATGCACCTGCCTTTCCAAAATGCCACTGAAAATCCTTTTTTATTTGAACATGAAAACAATGAGGGAACATTTCAAAGAGTACAGGCAGCATCTATCAACACTGGAAAAAGGTAAGGGAAAGGAAGTGAAACAGAAAATAAAGAGACGGGAAGCAGTTTTTGTGAACTAATCAAAACCAGTGGCTCTGGTCTATGCAGAGTCTTTTTAAAGTAATGTCTCTGTCTCCTTGATATTACAACATGCTGAGCTAAGATTATAAATATGGGAACATTCCTTATATGTTTGTAATTAGGAACTAAAGGGCTGAAATAAGGATACAAGTATGTTGAAGGGCACGATACTGGATAATTCAAGATCAATATGCTGTCCCTCTTGTGCACTTTGTGGGTGGTTGTTGTGGGCATTGTCTTTCTATATGAATCCATTTTATCTTGGTGCACAGTGACTATGACATGCTGGTGACTGCTTTTCCTCAGGTGTGACTGTATCATGCAGTTAGGCCTTTTCCAAGCAGAAACCCTCTCTCCTTTCCCCCCGCCCCCCATACTGCTGTGACCATTGCCTCCAGGGAGAGGAACAGGGAAGGAGAAAGGTCAGGGGCATAGTAGCTTAAGCTGTTATGAACTGTATTTGAGTTTCTCTGGCACATACATCCTGTGTAGAGCTTAAAAAGAAATTGTGTGCAGTGATGGTTGCTCATGATATGTTATATTGAAGGTGGCTGTAAGCTGTGGAAGGCAGTCTTGATTTAAACATTAAAAAAATGTGTATGTCATTCATGTCTGGAGGAGATGGTGTGCATTGCCCTATAGTATCTTCCAAAACTAGTCCAAGGGAGCAAGTGGTAGGTAGGATGTCTCCTCCTCAGGTCTGGGGCTGGAAGAAGCACATGGCTTCTCTGGTGGCTTTGTTCAGCAGCTGGAAATAAAGAGAAGTTTATTCAAGGCAAGTGAGCTGTAAGCAGACCAGGGAATCAGTGCTCAGGCTGTGAGCAGCAGCTCCTTCTGGCTTTTATCTTCTCATAGCTCTGCTCCATCACTGCGCTCTTGTAAGTGAGTGTGTGGAGTTCTTATCCTTACATCTTCCCCAGTGATAAAGCTGAGCCTGAGTCATGCAACATATTCTGGGCACGTCACTGCATGGGAGCTGGTGAATCTGGCATTCACTGGAGAGACTGTCAGGCTCCTGAGGCCTCTGCAGGCTCTGGGCTTCCCCAGGCTCTGAAGCATCATCTGGTGCTGCTGTCTGGTGGGCAGCACCAGCTGCCAGGTGGGGAGGAGAGGCAGGAATTTTCCTGAGCGTCTCTGGCAAGCAGCAAAACAGTGAGAGCACCTGGGCTGAGGATTGAAATACGAGGTGCTGTGTCACATCGGTGGAAAACAGAAAAGATGTAGTGTGAGTAAGGCAGAGTCTAGAGGCCTGGAGAAGGACTCTGCAGCTGAAAGAGGCCTGGTTTTGTTGTAAGCATTTACACCATAAAGGGATCCAGATGTTTGCTCTGTATTACCACTTGGTGTGAAGCACAGTTAAAAAGATGTTCACAAACCTCCACAAAATTTTCACAGGCAGTGCTTCTGCTGCCTGTGAGTGTTTTCCCTGTGCTATCATCACAAGATCACAGAGGAGAGGGTCCCTTCTTTCAACACTCCAAGAAGAGCTTGTGCTGGTTGGAAGTCAGGTCAGCAACCCTCTAAGGCTTGGTGGCTTTAGAGATAGATTCTATGTGAAGGAAAGAAAACATGAAGTTGGAATAATCAGCTCCTCAGGCAATCACCACAGCTTGAAAAGACTGCACAGATACCTGCTTACAGATGGCAAAATGCCTGAGGCAGAAGAGAGCAGAGGAGGGGCTGGATGTAGGAGCAGCACAGGAGGCTAATCCCACTGGGTTTCACAATGACATCTGCTCTCCTGGGCAGCTTTCCCAGGGAACAAAAACCTCCTTTTTCATTCATAGTGCATTTATTTTCCCTTGCAAAAAAATGGTCCAGAGACACCTGAACCTTCATTCTGTGATAAAAATCTGCAGAAGTCCTCACACTGCAGTAAGTGGCAGTAGGAAACAGAACAAGAAAAGGTATGGGGTGTTATGCTCATTAATTTCCTGATTGTGGAAATAATGTCTGTTTATTGAGTCCTCTCCTGCTTCAGAGTGACTCACTGATCTGCTGATGTAGGCTGGGTGCAGGTAGGCTGGGTGGTGGGTTTGACAGCGTTGGCAGGCTGTCACTGTGGCAGGCGTGCTGCGAGGGGAGTGCACTCAGGAGACATCCCAGCGGCCTGGGGACTGCCAGGGCAGCTTCCCACTTTCTGCTGATGACAAGTTACATGGCTGGGGTTGTTCAAAAAAGTCTGATGGAGATGGAAAAACACCACAATGGGATTTCTAGAGTTGTGTTTTATATTCTTCTGTTAAGGCTGGTACTGGTGACAAGGTGGAAGAGCAGGTCCAGCTGAGGCATGCATAGCCATAGAGCCTGGAGAAGACAATTTTGGCATGCCACACAACCTGCTGGTGAGCTGGGAAGATCAGGAAATAAGGCTGACATCCTGTTATTTGCTTGCTGTAGCCTACAGCAGACAGAAGAGTAGGACTGCAAAAGCAGAGGTATCAGTTAGGTGGAATTTGTGCAGTGTCTTTGGAACAGGAATGGATGGAGTCTTAAAACAGTAAAGAAAAGAAAATGAATGTTGTGGTGGGAGCAAAAGCAGGTATCGATGATCTCTTGTGGTTTAGGTGATCTTTTCCTTCTCTGTGTGAACAATTTGTGCCACAACATTTTATTTTTTTTGGCCTGAAGAGGCCAGTATGGCCTGGCTGGGGTAAGGGCAGGTAAGGCAAGGATCATGCTCGAAGAGCTGTTGTTAATTTCTTTAGATAGGCCTAGGTTATGATATTGTTAGGCATGTTTATAGGCACGTAGCCAAGCAAGGAAGGAAAAGCTAACACTAAGCTGAAAGCCCATCGTGATACATCTTGCTGCAGAGCTGCATTGTAACAATGGATATTTACTTGTAGCTTGCATTAGTAAGAGAGAACAGTTTATAAAATTTATATGCAATATAAAGACGGAAGTTTTCTGAGGCAGTCTCTGAAACATGACCAGGAGACTCTCTGGTGGAAATCTCTTGAGTTTGTTAATGTCGGTCGAACTTGTTTCAAACGGTCAATCAGACTCTCCTTCACATACATCGTGTTTCCTCCAGACTGGGACCATCCAGCACTGCCTGAAATAGGATATGAGGTAAATAAGTATCTCTTCACACCTGCACACTAGGTTGGGAAAAGTTGTAGTCTGTAACAGCTTCCATCAAGTAACTCAAAAATAAGTGCCTGAGTCCAGGGTCTGGTTTTGTTAGTTTGTAAATATGTTACTTCACAATCTGCAGCTACTAGAGGGACAAGAATGGTTGAGCAGAAGAGCTTTGTAGGGGACACAATTTCATCCATTCACACCATGGTACTGTGTATCTAAATGGCCGGTGCACAGAAATGTTTGTTTATCCATTGTACCTTTAGTTTGACCAAATTGGCAGCTGACGATCTGATCTGGAGGTGGAGCCTCAGTGCTCACTATTCACAGGGCTGTTTCTCCTTTAAAACTCTGCCATGCTCTTGAATTTCAAATCAAAGCATGAGCTTTGGGAGACCATCAACTCATTTAGTATTGCTATAATAAGGTTTAGGTCTTGTCTGTTTTTGAAACATCAGGCAGAGTGATTATAAATAAAGCTGCTTTGATGACTCACTACAGCAACACCAGGTCTTGTCTATGAGGATGAGTCAGTGCACAAGAAAGATAAATGTGCACTTGTTATAGAATGATAATTTCACCTTCTCTTTTCCAGCTGGACACCTGTTCTGATATCCCAGTCTTGTTGCACAGCTTTGCCTCATCTTGTTTAGGATCGCAGATGTTCTCTGGGCAGATGAAATGTGCTCCTCAGGGTCCAATAGCTCCTTTGTATTAATGGACAAGCTCTCGGAGGAGGAGTTTGGAGCACTGTGGAACAGGAGGGAGAGTGAGGGAAGGACCAGGGGAAAGTGAGAGTGGGCTCTGAAAAATCCCAGGCCATGATTGTACCTCTGGTGGGTGTTGGCCAGGTCCTTTGGGACCGACCAGGGAGATACAACCAAAACTGTTGTAACACCTTGATCTGTGTTGCACCCACTCTGGTTTTTTGTTTGTTTTGGTTTTTTTTTTTTTTCCACAGCCAGTAGCAAATAGAGGCAAGTTGAAAACCTGCTTGAGAAGACAAAGCTTACAGAATCCGCAGGGTCTGGAGGAATCGAAGCCTGACACTTTGGCAACATTTCCAGCTATTTGCATCCCGTTTACTCCGTTCCCCTGGGTGGCAGCGGAGCCGTTCCGACACTGGCTGGGCCCCACGCCGTTCTCGCCGCGTGTGGGTGTTCCCCCTTGGCAGAAGGCGAACCCTCTTCCCTGCAGCCCCCGATCCCAGGCGTGTTCCTCGGGAGCCGACCGCTGCGATTCTCTGATTTACGATGGAAAAACAACCAAATCCAAAAGTGGGAGGGGGCATGAAGAAAAAGGGGTTGGTGTCCTGCAGAATTAGATCTGGGTTTGTAGGAAATTTGTGTTTTAATTAGGAAAATGCAGCAACTGGGAAGATTTTGATTATAATGACGGCTACTATAAACCTGGGGGTTTATATTTGGGGTGCATTCAAATTTTGTTTGGTAAGTCTGGTTTTATACAAGCTATTTTTAAAACTATCAGATTCTATGACCTTTTTCAGGAAAAGAAACAGCAAATTTCAAGTTGTACATACCCTCCCTGCTGGTAGAACAACACAAGCTGGGGGAATGTTTTCTTTACTGCTTGGCTTCTTGCAACTGTAATGTTCTCATTCACAATGGAGAAGGCCAGAATATTTTTTTCTTTTTTAATGAAACCTGAGCAGTTGATTAAATACAGCCAGAGGAGTGAGTGGACTGTTTCCCCAGGGTAAGGAAGAACTACATTTAATCATATGCTTGAACTGAACCTAAAGCTGCTTTGTTTGGGTACCTACCGCTATCATTTCACAAATTGAGAGAGAACAGGACAGGATCACTTGGGCTCAAGGGAAGTAACCAGAGATGCCAGTCCAGATCTGAAGTTCTCTAAGGAAGAAAACAGTACCAAAACTGAATGTTCCTGGAAAAAAAAGAAGTGGTTCCATTTGGCATGAGCATTTTCTACATAGTTAGAAAAAGCATTTAGTTAAAACCCTGGTGGGTTGACTCTTTGTTTTGTAGCTGTAATATGTACTTTTACACATTCTCTTGGGTCCAACTTGGTCACGATTGAACAGAGCATGAGAAATTAGTACATAGTTTTGCTTTAAAGGCCAGTGATGGGATACCTACAACTACTTAAATTAATTTTACCCCTCTGATAGAGAGAGAAACTGAAAATGTTTCAATACCTCAAAACTAATGACCCCTTCAGTTCTTCTCTGAGAACAGATATACTGCGTTTGTAAAAAATGTGGTCTGCTTCCTGACCAGTGTTTTGTCAGAAAAACTGTGTTCTGAGACCAAAACTTAGTGTTACTGCTATTTAGACTTATCAGGGCTGCAGAAGAACGTGAGAGCAATATTTGACCTGTGATCTATTTTCTTTATCCCTGGATGAGATATGACTAGCATCTAGCATATTCTTTTAATTCTCTTCTTCCACGTCAAGACAATCATGTACTTCTGCATTAGGTCCTGTTGTACTAACAAAGTTTCTTTTAAATATATCTGAAGCACAGTGTTTTCATGTAGGTAGAAAGAGCACATGGAAAAGATAAGCCTGGGCAGGAGGTGAATGAGTGGCTCCTGTTCCACAGGATGAATCCACCTGATATGCCTGTTGTCTGTAAGCAGAATTTCAACTGATGGATCTCTGTGAGACTCATGGGAGCCCATGGAAAAGCTACAAGAACGTGGGCTGTGTCTGCATCAAAAATTCTTGAGGGTTTCCAGAGTGCAGGAAAAATGCTGTGCTTCCTACTGTGTGGGTCTGATCCTAGATCTTTTTAAAGCAGTAAAGTAACAAAAATCAATGATAAAAGCTGCTAGATCAACCCCATGTGTTGGTGCCTTAAAACAAGCTCAAGCAGAAACACCTGGCAAGGATGGTTTTGGAGCTACCTGGGAAGGAAAGAGAAGAAGGTGCTTGTTGAGGAGTTGCCTGCCAAAATGCTGATAATGGATATTTTTTCCTTTGGTTAGGCACTTCTTACCCATGTTTTTTAATGATTCTTAGGAAGCTGCTTTGCTAGAGATGCCACTTGTTCACATCAACGCTGTCCATCCAGCACAGGCCACCACAGCATGTTTGTAAAGTGAAGTTCTTGGAGATTTTGTTCAGGGAAACCATGACTACTGTTGCCTTCCAACCAGACCTGAAATTTCAAACAGACTTTTGAACAGCTGTGTAGATAATGGAGAAAATCCTTCCATCCTGGTTATTTTTGAGAAGCACCAGATTTACCTGGCATATATCTTAGAGGATACACATCCTGGTAAAGATGATGTCAGAGGTAACAATGTCTTGCCTGGAAATAACACTTCAAGGTTCACCTTTTCTGAACTCTAGGTTGCATATAAGAGCCTCATATCTGACATTCACTTGTACTGCAGCTGTTTCACTTACAGGAAAGAAAACTTAACTATAACTCGTGGAATGGCTGGGTCCACTATGAGAGTTGTTTTCCTTCTAAACAGGCTGGTAGCAGTTAAATCGTAATAAATAATATAACCATCACAATGTGGCGATGATTTGGATACAAGTGCAATATAGATTTAAATGTGCCCTGTGGTTAATTTCTAAAACTAATTGCTTCCATGTAAAGTAGGGTACATAAGTAGATGTTTTTTAGGACATACTTGAGGAAATGAATATAGAAATGGGGGGAATGGAGTATAAAAAGCATGTTTGAGGGGTGACTCTCTGGACTTGTTTTTCCATGGAGAGAAGATCATCAGCATCTTGTCAGTGTAAGAAAAGTAGACAATAGGCTCTGAGCTGTTTTTGTCCTGTGGTTTGGCTGCTCTGAATTTTGTGGCAAGAGAAGGCTTTTAGATCATATCCTAAAGGACTGTTACATCATGTTCCCTAATTTCTCTGCTGGTCCCATTTGGTTATCTTGCAATAAGAATCATAAAGGCTTCAATTCGGATGGAAAAAAAAAAAAAATTCCTGGATAACGAAGAAGCAAATGACCCACTGACCTTCCTCAGTTTGCCTTGGCTGTTGATTGAATCCCGAAGCCAGAATGATCAGACCCATCTTTACATAACCTGTCTGTGGGAACGGGGAGATGCCACAGCCTGTACTGCAGTCCAGTCACACCACAGATCAAAACAACAGCAATCTCCCACTCCTCTAAAAGGGAGTGAAGATGTTATTTTGAGCTGTCAGTGCCCTCCTGAACTGCAGGCTGAGCTGGGGCCTTCACTTAGACGATCTCCCTCCCAAAATTTGAAGGATGAGTGCAAAACCTTCCTTGGATTGAGAGTGGGATATCGTGGTGGAGTTCTGTCTGGTGTTGCCACACAGGTGTGCAGCAGCCTGCTGTGTGCCTGGCCCTCCCATGTAGTGGGCAGTGTTGGGATGTTGAACTGGATCTGCTGGGGAGCAGTTGGGGTGCCATTGCAGGCAGCTGTTGCTCAGCTTTTGCTCACGGTGAGGGAAGAGCAAGTAATTTAGGACTGAGTTGACAGCAAGTTCGTCTGTACGTGGGGGTCAGTCATGGGCCAGCTGGAAGCAGCTCCCTGAAGTTCTGCCCTGGTGCCAGCCTGTACACTCAGCCATGCCCCATGGGCAGCCCTGGCCCGTGGGTGTAGGAACACTTTAGCAGGGCACCACGGCTGCTTGGAGTCATGTTCACTCTGCTGGGAATGAAGTCTCCCACTCTTGACCCGAGCTGTGCATGGGGTCATAGTGTTGGAAACACCTGGTGTCAGTGGCCCCGTGGTGGCTGCCCACTGGGAAACACTGTGAGGAGTTCTGCAGCCTCTGCCAGCGGGAAACTCTGGTAACGTAGGAAATTGGTACTAGAAAACATTGTGGGAAGCCCATAACTAATGCTGGGGATGGAGTTTGCTTTGTTCTCTGGTTGCTCTCAGGACTACTCACCCTGTTTTTCTGTGTGAAGTCTGCCAGTTCCACTGGTGACACTCGACCCCAGACCAGAGCTTCCCTGGATTTAGGTCAAGAAAAGCAGGGATATGGCAGCTGCTGACGTGAGATCCCCACCGTGCCATGACACCAGCAGTGAGGAAGTCCATGGTGAGATGAATAATGTCACACAGCAGTGACCCACCAGGGCTGTGGAGCCAGTTCCTGCAGCAGTGAGGGGTGAGACACAGGGGCTTTGTGAGAGCTGGCTGCTGGCACAGCCACCTCCTTCCCACCCTGCAAGCTGACACTGGTGGTGGCAGTTTTGGGTTACCCTGGTGCTGCCTGGCACTCCTCTGGGGGCCTGAGAACTGCCTTACTGATGTGTGCTGCAACTGGGATGGTTGAGAGATTGTTCTACCATCTGAATTTTCAGCTCTTTTCATGTTTTCTGTAGGATATCCCCAAAGTAATTTAGCCCCTGGACTGGAGTGTTGCATTTGGCTTACTTCCACTGTCTTATATTTTTGAGGGGAGTTGGGGGATTTGAGCGGAAACTGAAGGTTTTTCTTATGTAAACAAGTGATCTCATGGGGAGCTTTGTGGATGTAATGGATGTGGATCTTGTTTGCCATGTCTAAGCACAGGGCTTTTTTGAAAAGACAAGGTAAAAATGCATTGCAAGGGGTCATATGTTCTAGGCAACTCTTCCAGTTGTTGATAAGATTGTTCTTTTAACTTTCTGATAATCAGCATGCCAAATCCAAATCTGTAATTACTCCTCTAGCCCATCTGTCCTGCTAGGTGGTGTTGGGGTTTGCTGGGGT
Source organism: Hirundo rustica (assembly GCF_015227805.2). Taxonomy (NCBI): domain Eukaryota; kingdom Metazoa; phylum Chordata; class Aves; order Passeriformes; family Hirundinidae; genus Hirundo; species Hirundo rustica. The sequence continues at coordinate 64,043,334 of NC_053453.1, read as the reverse complement.
GTAGGTGCTCTGTGTTGCACTGTTATTGAATCTCATGTTCCTCCCCCTGGAGTGTTCCTGTCTGTTTGGATGGCCAAGATTTCAGTTCTGTGCAGTGACAGCCTGAGGACCCCATTTCACTGCTTGAGTAGTTTCTGACCGAGGGCTGAAGGTGTTTGTGTGAGTGTCTGAGATGAACTCGTGCCGTTACTGGGTACAGATATTTTCTCTGCAACTCAAAACACCGTTAAGCATTTTGGGTTAACTGCTTCCTGACAGTCACTGACTGCACAGAAACACATGGGAGCCTGCTGCTAAGTTTTTTATGGAAGTCACTTTTTGGACTCCCAGTTTAGCAAAAACACCCTGCTTTGACAGGCTCTTAACAGGGCAAACGCTGTTAGTGAAAGCACATGTATGCAAACAACTCCCTTCCTTCCTGCTCTGTTGTTAAACCTGGTAACTCAAAATCCACCCATCTCATTTCATGTTTTTCTAAAGATGAGGAGGGAGGTGACTCTACTTTAATTTCACAAAATGCTATTGTGTAGAGCATTTTGCGTCTTTGAATGTTCAAACACTTCTTTGCTAACAAAGTGCTGGAGGACTGAATATAATATCTTGTTTGCATCTTCCTTGCTGTCTGGTAAGCTTTCACATGAGGGTTATCACACCATTAGAGCACGCTGTCCCTTCACATGGTCAAGTCCCAAAGGGAATATTATAAATTTACTGTTATATATTGATTCAATTGTTGTGTGACAAAGGTGAGAAGTGTCTTCTGGTTTTGGTGGTGGAGAAAGAAGTGAAGGAGGTAGACTTTGACCATTACTGGGGAATGAATACCTGCTGGGCATGCATAGATGGCACAGCTGGCTGCAGGGTAGTTACTGGAAGAGGATTTGGTGTTTGACAAGTAGGTAAGATGTTTAACTACCAGGAGAGCCCCATGTATCCTAAAATGATTACTTAGTTACCCACCCCACAAGTAACTCAATGTGTCCCCATATACAAAGAAATTACTGTGATAGATGTAACCATTTTCACTGCATGGGATTTATAACTCTCTTGGGAAAAAATAGCTTTTGGTTGCTGTAGGTCTAGGTAAGCTTTCTGCAGGTTTAGGTAGGTTTCATAGAAAATGTTTCAGTTTAGTATTGGGGTCTCATATCATGGTTACCCTTTTCTGGCACCAAGTATAGGTTGTAAGTTCAAAAACTGCCTTAGAACAATTAAAATTTCCTTTGAGATATTTCTGGGGAAAAAAAAAAAAAAAAAAAAAAAAAAAAAAAGGCGAGAGAAGAAAAGGAAGATACTTAAGGTATGAGAAAGCAAAGCAGAAAGAGAAATACCAGTGGCCTTTATGTGGATTTCAGAATCCCCTTTTCACTCTTTGAATTACCTTAATTTATTTTTTTACTTTTTTTGGTAAGACATGCCTCGATCCCAAAGCCACACAATCAACAGTCCTCCAGTCATCTTTTATAGTGAAGTGGCAGTCATAACAAGATCAGGGTCATTAAATAATATCCCTTTTCAATTTAATTACTATCCATTATTAAATATTCTGTTGTTTAAAACAGAACTGCAGCTCTGATCCATATTTTTCTCTTGGGTGGGGTTAACTGTTCAGGGTGAAATTAAGCTCCACAGGTTGAATTTTGTACTTTAGATTGAAACAGGAAAGAGCGGCGCTATATCCCGTCAAACCTTTGTCCTCTCAAACTTGTTAGCAGGTGTAGAAAGCTGACTCAAATGTTGGGTTTGACCCAGAAAGCTGACTCAGGTGGAATTGCTGAAGGTCAAAGCCTTTGCCAGGATGCCACCTGCATGAACAGCACCAATTAAATGTTCTGTCTTGTGTGAATTACTCAACTCATTTGCTGGTATTAAAATGTAGGTGTTGAGATGGCTATCACTGATAGCATGGGAAGTTCTTTGAATATAAAGGCTGGATCTGCAAAATTGAAATTTTTACAGCAGCAAATTTTAGATTTCCAACAACCCTCCCTAGTTTTCAGGAAATAAGGAATCAAGTTTTTAAAGCTGAAATTCAGTAGAAAAGAAGCTCTCATGAAGAAGCCAGAAGCATTTGTTTGTGTGGTTCCTTGACACTTCTTATTTACAGATGGTTCCTTCCAAAGCGCCTTGGAGACAGCAGATACCTAAATGTCAGCTGGACTCTGAGGTCTAAGGTACATCATGCACATTCATAATTATGGCATTGTGGCTGTTTTATGTGACTTTGCTTTGCTATCAGATACTGTAATATGAGCATGAAAGATCACTTTTTTTCAGAAGGTACAGGGTGTGCAAAGACGAACACCTAAGATAAGATAAGCAAGACAATCTAAGTATCGATATTTAGAAAATGCTTCTCCATCAAATACACCAAAATAATACTGTTCTTTAAAAGGCACCCCTCAGTCCCGACTGTTGTTCAGGTTGGTTCATTGTCCAGAAATCCTTGAATATCCCATAGACCAGAGGCTGAGATTCAACTGACCATTGCACAGAAAGGAGGGCGGCCTCTAAATAAATCTCAAATGCTTTTAAAATACCAAGGATCTAATCATGCTTCATTCCCTTTGGTACATGCTTGAAATTTTCTTTCTCATCCCACAGGTTCCAGTAAGCCCCTCTGTTCTTGGTGTGAATATTCTCTGTACCCTGCTTATTTCTCATACAGATTTAAAATGTGTTGTCTTTACACAACTTTTACTGCATCGGAGGTATTATCAGAAGGAAAGGGAAGGATATTTCAACACACATTAAAATAAGTGTTGGGTTCTTTTCAAATTTGAACATAGTGCAAAGACACTGCAATTTACTAAATTACTATGAGTTCATTCCAAACAATTTTTTATTTGAATAAATTCTGGGACTAATTTAGTTTTATAGTAGCATACTAGGAACACTAAGTACATAAGCATGTGAAATCCTTCAGCCCTGACAGGACAACCTTTTTAGCTGAAGAAATTGATCATTCAATTTTTAATTTTTTTTCCCATTCTTTTTACCAAGCACTTAACAACATGCAGAACTTAATTAATGACAGAGACAAACATCTGTCCTTAAATAGCAGCAATTTCTTCTGCCAATGAAACTGGTTTTCTCCCCCTGCATTAAGCCATGAGCTGGCTTAAACACAAGGAGGGGCTGGGCAAGCAGAAGACAGCGCAGAGAGAGCCCCCCATTTATTGAGACTGGGGATTACCATCTGGATTTCTGCTCCTGCTGTAAAATAAGTCCTAATAATAGTAGTGGGGAGTGGTGTGTGCTCAAAGCACAGAAAGAACACAACGTCCTTTCTCTAGCTGATTAGGGCTTGTAATCTTTTTTTTTTTTTTTTTTTTTAATAGTATTTTTAAATACTCCATCCCTTTTTAGGAGGATGTATGTTCTTTGCCTTTTTAATTGCTCTTATTTTGCAAAGCTGAGTGAGAACAAGTCCTATGGCTTAGGTCACACTCATCTGGATATTATTTCCTAATGCTTCTGACAAACAAATTAGTGAGTGCCCCCCTGGTGAAAGAATTAACAAGGATTCCCAGTTCACTATGCATTTATTGAACTAATGGCTATGTTTGCTTTGGTTTTCCTTGTTTGGGCAAGGCCTTCAGAGGTGACACTACTGATCTGAATTCTGTGTGCCTTTGAAATGATGGTTCTGGCCACTTTACTTGCCAGGTGCTTCAGCTGCTTAGCAACTGGGACAATGGTCCATGAGATCCTCGGTGTCTCTGAAGGGTTTTGGAAACTTAGTGGTTCATGCCTGTCAGCCTTCCCAGACACGCTTTAGTGCCTGCTGGTCTTTCTAGCTGAAATATCCTTCAAAAGAAA